>NC_091079.1:38599242-38902272 GCF_032405125.1 Capricornis sumatraensis
TATTTAAAAGGTAAAACTACAGAAACTTTAAGAAGAAAACATAGGTTCAAATCTGCATGACCATATATTATATAGTTTTTTATATATGACACAAAAAAGCACAAGGAATCAAAGAAAAAAATAAATAAACTGCTGCTGCTGCTGCTGCTAAGTCTCTTCAGTCGTGTCCGACTCTGTGCGACCCCATAGACGGCAGCCCACCAGGCTCCCCCATCCTGGGATTCTCCAGGCAAGAACACTGGAGTGGGTTGCCATTTCCTTCTCCAATGCATGAAAGTGAAAAGTGAAAGTGAAGTAGCTCAGTTGTGTCCGACTTTTTGCGACCTCATGGACTGCAGTCTACCAGGCTCCTCCCTTCATGGGATTTTTCAGGCAAGAGTACTGGAGTGGGGTGCCATTGCCTTCTCCAATAAATAAACTGGACTTCTGCAAAATAAAAACCTTTTGCAACCAAGGACAGTATCAAGAAAGTAAAAAGACAACTCATACATGGGAGAAAATATTCCCAAGTCATGTATCAGATAACACATGTATACACTATATACAGAACTCTTTTATCTCAACAGTAAAAACCCAAATAAGCCAAGTGATAAATAGGTAAAAGATCTGAACAGAAAGAAAGAATAAAGAAACTGAAGAGAGAAATTACAGAAGTATATACAAATAGCCAATAAGCACATGAAACAATGCTCAAAACCATTTAGCTATTAAAGAGCAAATAAAAACCAAAATGAGATACTGTTTCACACTCTTGAGGGTGGCTATTATTAAGAAAACAAATGAAGAAAAAAGTCAGCGGTATGGCTGTGTTGGTAAGGATATGGAGAAAATGGAGAGACCATAAATTGCTGGTGGGAATAAAAAATGGTGAACTCATTATGGAAAGCAGTCTGACAGTCCCGGCAAAAGTTTAACCAGAGTGACCACTGATCAAGCTATTCTACTTCTAAGTATATTCATAAGAGAACTGAAAACATGTTCAGAGAAAAACTCGTACTTTAATTATAGAGAAACAGTATTCATAACAGCTGAAAGGTAAAAAAGAACCCAAATGTCCATCGATTGATGAATGGATTTTTTTAAAATGTGGTATATCAATATTTCCATTGTGGAATGTGGAATATAATATTCCATCAATGCAATGGAATACTACTTAACCATAAGAACGAAGTACTGATACACACAACACCGGTGAACCCTGAAAACAGTGCACCTAGTGAAAAAATCCAGACACAGAAGGCCACGTATTAATGACTCCATTATGACTCCAAAAAGCTTAGAATAGGAAAATTCATGGTAAATGAATACAGACTAGAAAGTTCTAGGGGATGTGAGAGGAGTGAAATGAGATTGATTGCTAATCAACGTGGGTTTCTTTCTGAAATTATAAAAATATCCTGGGTTAAACAGCGGCAATAGTTGCACAACTTACTAAACATCATTGAATTGTACATTTTCAATGGGTAAATTTTGGGCATTTGAGTTATATCTCTCTTTTTTTTTAAAGTGTAAAGATAGGTATGACGACAAAGAACCAAACAGAAATCTTGAAGTTGGAAAGTTCAATAACTAGAATGAGAGATTCATCAGAACAGTTTAACAGCAGATATAAACTGAAAGAAGAAATGGATGAACAATAGAAACTATGCAATATGAAGAACAGAGATAAAAATTAAGAATGAACAAACTTTCTGAGAAATGTGGGATACCATTAAATGTACCAACGTACATTTAATGAAAATACAGAGAAAGAAGAGAGGAAGAAGCAGAAAAAAACCTTCCAAAAAGTGATGGCTATAAATCTCTTAAATTTAATTAACACATGATTGACCAGGGGATTTTTTCAGAAACTAATGCCTGCAGCCAATGATTTCTCACATAAGTGAATACTGAAATGTCTCTGGTCAATGACATTAAGGTAACAAAAGACGTACTAAGACGTCTCTGGTTGATAAGCTGTTAGATAAATCTACACGTGTAAGATGAACACTCCAAGTAGGATAGACACAAAGGGGTACAGACACATCATATAAAAATTTGAAAGAAAAAGAAAAAAAAATCCAAAAAGAAGCAAGAGGAAAATGACTTATCATGTACAAGGGAACTTTCAACAGATTAATAGCTCACTTTTCATCACAAACAATGTAGACCAGAAGGCAGAAAGATGACATATTCAAAGTACTGAATTAAAAAAAAAACTATCAACTAAAACTTTTTATGTAACTATCTATCAAAATGTAAGCAAAATGAAATATTCCCAGAAAACAAAAACTGATCAAAAGTATCAGACTCAACTTATGAAATAAGCTAACTGAAGGTTTTAAGCATGAAAGCAAGTGACCTAAGAATCCACACAAATTCACATGAAAAAATAGTCTCAATGAAAGCGATTACCTGATTTTTAAAAAGTATAATGCATGTTCTTTCTCTTAACCGATTTGAAAACCAGTTGCATAAAACAGTATGTACATAATTATATAACATATAGAAATGTAATGTATTTGTCAATAAAACAAAGGAGGTGGTGGGAACAAAGCTGTAATGACCAAGGAAATGTCACTAGATGGTAATGATTCCACAGGAACAAATGAAAAGGACCAGAAAAAATTATAAATAAGAAAGATCATGTAGCACTTTATAAAAAATACTTAACTCTCCTTTCTTTTCTCTATTTCTATAAAACAGATAAATTATATCAATCACAAATTACAACAATGTCTCAATGGGTTTATATCATACACAAATATAATATGTAAGCAAAGAATTAAAAAAATAATTTTTTTTAAAGTCATGAAAGGAATTAAAAGTTACAGTAATCCCACCTCTGTGTATCTATTGAAAGAAAACAAAAATACTAATTCTAGAGGCTATATATGCCCCCATGGCCTAGTTCACCACAGTGATATTTATAATAAGTCAAGATATGGGAATAACCTAAGTGTCCATCTATGCATGAATACAGAAAAAGACATGAGACACACACACACAAAACAGAATACTATTTATCCATAAAAAAGAATGAAATGCTGCCATCTGCAACAACAAGGATGCACCTTGATGGCAGTTCAGTTCAGTTCAGTTCAGTTCAGTTCAGTCACTCAGTCATGTCCGACTCTTTGCGACCCCATGAATCACAGCAGTATGTTAAGTTAAATAAGTTAGAACTTATGTGTGGGGCTTCCCTGATAGCTCAGTTGGTAAAGAAATCGCCTGCAATGCGGAAGACCCCGGTTTGATTCCTGGGTTGGGAAGGTCCACTGGAGAAGGGAAAAAGCTACCCACTCCAGTATTCTGGCCTAGAGAACTCCACAGGCTGTATAGTCCATGGGGTCCCAAAAAGTCAGACAGGACTGAGCGACTTTCACTTTCATTTTTGGGCTTCCCTTGTGGCTCAGCTGGTAAAGAATCTGCCTGCAATGTGGGAGACCTGGGTTCAATCCCTGAGTTGGGAAAATCCCCTGGAGAAGGAAACAGCTACCCATTCCAGTATTCTTACCTAGAGAATTCCATGGACTGTATAGTCCACGGGTTCGCAGGGAGTCAGACATAAATGAGTGACTTTCACTTCCTTATGCATGGAGCTTTAAAACGTCAATAAGAACAACAAATATCCAAGCTGCAAATACAGAGACTAGACCGGTGGTTATCAGAGACAGAAGCTGAAAGCAGGGGAAGGGGAAGGGAGAAATGGATAAAGAGTCCAAAAGTACATATTTCCAGCAATAAAATAATTCAGTCATGCGGATATAATGTACAGCATGGTGACTGTAGTTACAAATACTGCATTGCTTACTTGAAAGCTGAGTACATCTCCAAAAAGGTCTCATTACAAGATGATGCGGAGGGCCAACAGACACATGAAAACATGCTCTACATTACTTAGTCATCAGGGAAATGCACGTCAAAACCAAAATGAGATACCACCTTATACCTGTGCGAATGGATATCATCAAAAAGTCTACAAATAACAAACATTGCTGAGGATGTAGAGAAAAGGGAACTCTTGTACACTGTTGGTAGGAATGTAAATTGGTGCAGCACTGTGGAAAACAATATCAAGGTTTCTCAAAATTCTAAAACTAGAACTATCATAGGACCCAGTAATTCCACTTCTGGGTACATATCCAAAAGCCTCACTAATTTAAAAAGATGCATGTGCCCCAATATTCATAGCAGCATTATTTACAATTGCCAAGACATGGAAACAATCTGTGTTCAACAACAGATGAATGCGTAAAGAAGATGTGGTACATACACACACAAAACGGAATACTATTCAGCTATAAAAAAGGAACAAAATTTTTTACCATTTGCAGTAACACAGATGATAAGCCTAATAAGCATGATAAGTGAGATAAGTTAGAGAAAGGTAAATACTGTATGATATTTCACTTATATGTGGAGTCTAAAAACTACAACAAATTAATGAATACCACAGAAAAGCAGCAGACTCACAGATGTAGAGAAAAAACTACAGGTTACCAGTAAGTAGGCGCGGGGTAATATAGCGGTCGGAGAGTAAGAGGTACAAACTGCCGGGTGTAAGACAGGCTCGGTGATATACTGTACAACACCAGGAATACCGCCAGTATTTTGTAATAACTGTAAATCAAAAATTTTTAAACTGTATAAAAACTTAAAAATATTAAATTAAAAACAAAACAAAACTCAGAATGGTGAGGTATGCAAGAGTTTCTAAATTGGTGAACACAACCATGAGCTAGGAGAGTAGCAGGCCAAGAGACCTCCCTACCCCTTGCCACACCTCCACCCCCGTAACAGCTTTCCCTATACATCTCTTCCTTTTATTTGGCTGTTCCTGAGTTATATTCTTTATAATAAAACTATAACCATAACTATAGGGCTTCCCAGGTGGCCAGTGGTAAGTAGCCACCTATCAATACAGGAGATGCAAGAGATGCAATTTCAATCCCTGGGTCAGGAAGATCCCCTAGAGAAGGAAATGGCAACCCACTCCAGTATTCTTACCTAGAGAATTCCGTGGACAGAGGAGCCTGGCGGGCTACAGTCCATGGGGTTGCAAAGAGTCAGACAGGACTGAGTGACTAATACTTTTGTATCTACTGTAGATGCCTTTAAAAATGTTCATGATTTCACATTAAATCTATATATCAAAAGGGAAAATGTTCTTTAATTTTTAAAAATATGAATTTCTCCTAGATATCTTATTATTACTGATTTTTATTTTAAATTCTATCATGGTTGCAGAGTATCATCTTCAGAGTTACAATCTTTTGAAGTTTTTTGAGATGTTTTATGACACAATATATGATTCATTGTGGTATGTATATCGTGTGCACATGAATAGAATGTGCATCCTATTGTATTTGTATTGCATGAAATATTCTACAAATATCAATTAGGTGCTTGATCCCATCACTTAATGGCAAATACATGAGAAAAAAGTGGAAACAGTGACAAATTTTATTTTCTTGGGCTCCAAAAGCACTGTGGGTAGTGACTGCAGCCACAAAATTAAAAGATGCTTGCTCCTTCGCAGAAAAGCATACTAATAAAGAGACATCACTTTGCCAACAAAGGTCTAAATAATCAAAACTATGGTTTTTCCAGCAGTCATGTGTGGATGTGAGAGTTGGACCATAAGGAAGGTGGAGCACCGAAAAATTTATGTTTTCAAACTGTGTTGCCTGAAAAAGACTTGAGAGTCCCTTGGACAGCAAAGGGATCAAACAAGTCAATGCCAAAGAAATCAATCCTGATATTCACTGGAAGCATGGATGTTGAAACTGAAGCTCCAATCTTTTGGCCACCTGATGTGAAGAGCCAACTCAATGGAAAAGACTCATGCAGAGAAAGTTTGAGTGCAGAAAGAAAAGGGGGCGACAGAGGATGAGATGGTTAAGTAGCATCACTGACTGAATGGACATGAGTTTGAGATAACTCCTGGAGATAGTGAAGGACAGGGAAGCCTGGCGTGCTGCAGTTCATGGGGTCACAAGGACACGACTTGGTGACTGAAAGACAACTGTACATTTAATTATAAAGTTCTCTTCAATTTCTATTTTTCTGTTGAGTTTTTTGGTCGGTGCATTCATTATTTGCATATTTTCCTTTCTGTGCTGGAATAGAGTTACAAGATCTGGTAATTCTGATATCTGAGTTCTAATATTCTAATATTATCTAATATATTCTGATATATCAGGGTCTGTCTCAATTATCTGCCTTTTCTTTTAAGTATGCGTCACATTCCTGGGTTTACGTGTGTATGTGTCTGTGTCTAACAAATGTGAAGTGTATCCTGGTCATTATCAGGGATGTAGACTCTGGATTCTGTTATGCTCTTCTGAGGAGTATTTACTTTCCTGCTTAAACAGTAGTTAACTTGGCTATACTCACTCCCCTGTGGGTACAGAAAGTACACCGCTTTCTCCTGTGTAGTGGAGAGCAGCTGAAATCTGTGTAGTTCTTATAACCTGTAAGATCTATATGCATAATGTGGGGTTCTCTCTGGGAGGTTCTACCTTCACCTTTAACCTCCTATACCCCAAACTCTGTGTTATGATTTCTATCCAAGTTTAGTCACCCTGAACAACACTGACAGGGGCCTGCCTTTGGGTAAAAAGTGGTGATAAATGAAAAACCCTCCTTGCTTGTGCCATTCTCTTCTTTAAAATGCCAACCCCTCCAAGTCTCTGCCAGCTGTCTTCTCCTTCTATCTACTGTCTTCAAGTATTTTTATACTCTTTATATTTTTATATAAACTTATTTAAATATATTTAATATACTTTATATGTCCAAAGTTTGTCATCGCTATTTGTAAGAAAGGTAATCTGACACATGATGCTCCGTCCTTACTGCAGGTGGAATTCCTAAGGACTTTTTTAAATTAGAAAACTAGCGGACTAAAGTCACACTGTAATGACTCATATGATGACTTTTTAATTTATATACATGTAATGATAATTCCTACAACACTCTTTTTTCTATTCTATCATTCTCATACCAGAAAACAGATGAATTTAGGAATAAAAGAAACAGAAGAAGAAACAAAATTGAAGGTAAAAGAAATGACAGGGTGACAGTGAAAAAGGAGGAAGATTTATACTAAAACAAAAAATGACAAAGTCTCAGACCTGATATGTCATAAGCTAAGGTTTAGCCAATTAAGAAGGGAGATGTGGAAAAATAAGGATGTTAAGTTCTGAAACAAATGCTACAAATGATATTGGGACATACTCACTTTCCTAAAGAGAATAAAAACCAAAATATGCTATAGCGCTATCAGATTCAGAACAGTGTTCATAGATATATGCACACAAAACTGTAATGTAAAATAACAACAAAAAGTACCTACTCCTCAATACTACTCCTAAGAGTCCTCCTTTTTAACATAAGAGAACACTGGAGTACAAATCTGTCTCTTTTTTAAAAAAAGCCCTGTGTTCAGTTATTTATTTTCGGCTGTGCTGGTCTTCACTGCTTCGTGAGGGTTTTCTCACTGCAGTGAGCAGGAGCTGCTGTCTACTTGCAGTGTGTGGGCTTATCATGGTGGTTTCTCTTGCTGTGGAGCATAGGCCTAGGTGCATGGGTTTCAACAGCTACAGCTCCCAGACTCTAAAGCACAGGCTTTAGAGCACACAGTAGGAGTAGCAGCACAGGCTCAGCTGCCCTGTGACACGTGGGATCTTCCAGGACCAGGGATGGAACCAGCATCCTGTGCATCAGCAGGTGGATTCTTAACCACTGGACCACCAGGAAAGCCTTGAATTTGTTTCTTAAATGTAATGTTTCTATACTGAAATCTTCAAAATATAATCAAACGAAATCATGACTAAACACTCCCTATATTTTCCCTTTACAAGCATGAAATTTTCATTTTTATATAAACATAATTACATTTTAGAGAGGATTTCTAAAATGTGTGCTTTTGATCATCATAATCAAATTCCATCAAATCTATACATGGATAAATTGGGAAGTTCTCAGACATTAACAATTAGTTCATGTTTAGTTACATCAATTTATTCTGATTCATCATTTAAAACGATTAAATGTTAAATTACATGTCTTACTTTCAATTTTTCATATAAATATAAATAAAGAATTACAAACATGCTCATTAACCTTAGAAATACTTTCAAAGTCTGCCAGATTACTTTCTAAATATCCTCTCAAGAAATATAAAATTTTGCTAGTCTACTTTTATTAAATTTTTCCCTATTCCATTTTCTGTGAGATACTGAATCATTTGTTCTGCTCTTACTGTTAAAAATACACAGAAAACATCTGTTTTATAATAATGAATCCATATTTGAAATGTGAAAATCACATTTGCTTTGTCTTTAAAACTACTACTTTCAGATCTTGTTTGTGTCACCCAGCTTATGTTGCGGACCTTCACCAAAACTCCACCTCTCACTCAGGTTATCTGATATTTATTAAGTCTACAAGCCTGTATTTGCATTGGAATCACTATATAAAGTACAAGAGAATTACATAACAAAGCTCACTTAAAGCCAATTTTCTTCACGCTTCCTGAAAAATGTAGGTTAGTAGAAAACTCACTGCTGTATCTCTGCTGCCCTCTATAGGAAGGGTTCTTGGAAGACACATAAAATAAATGGAAAACTCAGATAACAATACTGAATAGGAAGTCACATCAAGAATCAATTAATCATATGTCCTAAAAGGCAACATTATGAACTGAAGCTATGATCTTTTGATTTTCATCATGCTTTTCCTTCAAGTTGTATAACCATGCTATACTGCAGGGGATACACTAGTTAGAACCTTATTCTGCTTTACCAGCTATGTCTCGATCTCCTAATCTGCAAAATGGGTCTAATAACAACATCTACATAACATGATCAGCACTTACCAAAGTGTGTGGCATACAGCAATAACTCAGAGTTACTGTACTGTTATTAATGGTATCATTGCTATTACTATTATTGGCACTATAACAAAATGGACAGGACCACAGCTGTGAGCTATTTATCTTTTCTTTACTATTCTGTAGAAGTTCTCACTATATTCTGGATAAAAGTGTAAAGTGTCCTTTAAAAAATTTTTTAATACAATTAATGCATGTACATGGTTCAAAATTCAAAATAGCACAGAAAAAATTTGCCTCAACACAGAGATTCCTCAAAGCAGAGATAGTTCATGCAGATGTACATTCTTTACATTTTTCTACACAATTAGTGTATGTTTTTGTCTTTTAACAAACTATTTTGAATATTTCATAAGCACACAGACTTATATTCTTCTTCTACTTTAGAAAATGCTTTATCAATTTCACTGACATATGAAACTATTACCACAATCAAGATAAACATTTCCATCACCCCCAGAACTTTTCTCTCTGTCCCACTGTAATCCATCCATCTCCCCGCTCATTCCCAATAAACCACTGACCTGCTCTCTCACTAAAATCATTTGCATTTTTTAGAATTCTACATAAATAGAATTATATAGTATATATTCTACCTCATTCATTTTAAGGACCTGAGGCTAAACTATAACAGTCAAGTTACATGGACCTTGATTCTCAGGCTGTGTGGGAACCACTGAAAGTATAAATAAGTAAATGATGAGGTCATAATGTTTATTAAGATGAATCTAACAAAAAGAGAGAAGCTAAGAAATCAGTTATGAAGCAAGGAAACAAGACAGGCAACAGGTGAAGGGGCCCAATATAGGGAAGAAGTGGTAGGGATGCTGTGATTTCGAGGCCAAATCTGCATGACCTGACAATGAGTAGATTAAGGCTGAAAAAAGAAAATGAACTAGGACCACATAAAGAGGACGAGCCTGGGTTAGAAGGAAGAGAGTCAGGACTTGGAACTCTGGACTCACAGCATGTTTAGGACATCCACACAAAGATGTCATCAGGCAGCTATAAACCCACAAGGAATTCAGGATAGCAAGGGGGTCAGAAAAAGACTTAACAGTGAGCAGCTTGAAGATAATAAGGAAAATAATTGAGTCTTTGTTCCGATACCAGGAAGAGAAAGGAGGAAAAGTAGGCAGGAGTTAAGGCCACAGAGAACACGGCTATGATTAGGCAGACCACAGTTTCCCCATCACCGGAACACCTCCCAGTGCCTGGTTGGAGCAATCCATTTTTTGAGTCACTTTTTAATAACATAATATGCCATATTTTAACATATGTAACTACTAAAACAAAGTGTACTTGATGAGAAACTACATAGAGAAATACTGAACTTTTTAGATACAAAGAAAGCCACGAATTTCCCTTTTCTATCACCGTAACTTTCAAAGTTCTCACGTGCATGTGCACGCTTCTTCTGATATAAGAAAGCAATCGACATGGATCCTGAGGCATTCAATCACCACCCGATACTTTCGCTGCAAGATTTCAGAGCAGCCTTGATTATATATAAATAACCTGGTCACAGTCACAGACCTTTAATAATACACTTTCCTGTCTGAAAATAGGGCACAACAGCACTGACTTCACAAGCTTGTTTTCAGGCTCAAATGAAAAATGTACTGCTACAAACTCCATGCTGAAACCTAATCCCCAATGTGATGGCACCTGGGAGAGAAGCCATGCTGTGTGGCCCTCATGAATGGGATTAATGCCCTTCCTGGAAGGTCCCAGGGAGACCCCCTAACCTCCTCCATCACAGAGGACACATGAGACGACAGCTAAGAACCAGGAAGCGAGACTTCAACAGACGCCATATCTGCTGGCTCCTAGATAGCAGAACTTCCAGCCTCCAAAACTGTCAGAATTCCTGTTTCATAAGCCACTTAGTCTATAATATTTTTGTTACAGCAGCTCTAACAGACTAATACATAAAGCAATTAGTACAATATAAGGCCCGGCAGATGGTCAATATACATGATCTGATTCTTCCTCTTCCTTGAGGGAAAAGCCAATGACTTTTCTGTCTTTTTTTTTATTATTATTATGAAATATATATATATATATATAGAGAGAGAGAGAGAAAGAGAGAGAGATAGCAAAGAAAGAAATAAACTTCTCCAATAGTTCTACCACCCATAGACACACAGTTTACATTCTGGAAAACTATGGATGCCAGTCACTCACTTCTCATAAACTACACTTATTCAAGCGAAAAGTGAAACTGCTCAGTTGTGTCCGACTCTTTGCGACCCCATGGACTGTAGCCTACCAGGCTCCTCAGTCCATGGAATTTTCCAGGCAAGAGTACTGGAGTGGGTTGCCATTTCCTTCTCCAGGGGATCTTCCTGACCCAGGGATCGAACCTGGGTCTCCAGCATTGCAGGCAGAAGCTTTACCGTCTGAGCCACCAGAGAAGCCCAGTTATTCAAGAGCTACCCTGAAAAGTCTGTGTTATACTGTAATTTGTAATTTTAACAAGGTGTGAATTTGAATTGCAAGCACTACAAGACCTGTGTGCACGAGCTTCTCAATTAGCTGAGTTAGTAAATCCCAGTCAACCAACTGCATCTCTACCATGCACCATTACAGTTCTTCTAACAGATGTGGTTATTTATACAACTTTCAAGGGATAAATATAACCTTAATTAACAAGAGTATTTCCCCCCAAAAAAGCCAAGAAAAAAATTTACACAGCATAATGTTTTCAAGTTTCATCCACCTTGTACCACGTACCAGAATTTCAATCCTTTTGAATGCTGAATAATAACCACTGTATATGAAATGGAATAGGATCCTGCCTCTCGTTTGTAGAAAAGCTTCACCTCCTAGGACCTCCCCAAGTTCCAAAGAAAAAATTTAATTAGAAAAGTAAGAAAATGGAGAAACAAAGGAAAGCTGTCAAGCAACATGAAACAGTAATAGTTCAGCTACTAAATAGAGTCAAGGACCTTCAATTCTTCTGCAGGGGACAGAGGTATTATCCTGAGCCATGTCCTCGAGTTGTTCTTCTGACACTGAAACCCCACCAGGTGGAATAAGTTAGCTGCACGCTGACCACAAGCACACAAGCCATAGACTGGATGTTGCCAGAAGTGGGATGATGGTGACTCCTGACTACTTTAGCACCAACCAAGCAGAAAAATGTCCACAAGCTGATCAGTCACCCTGCAACCCTGTCACTAAAAATTTTACCCTGAAAGCCACGGTGGAGTTTGGGTCTTTTGGACCCAAACTCATGCCTCCACGCTCAGCCCCAAACACTGGGGGTGCCATGCAACAAAGGCTGCACTTTCCCTCACCACAACTCAGTGTCAACAGACTGGCTTTACTACAACAGAGCAGACAGACCCAAGTTTAATTCCGTAACACATACATACACACACACACACACATACACACACACACACACACACATATCTATATCTATACACAAAAGCACACATATACATACACACACATTGAGAAATGGTATATTTCCTGCCATATCAGTAAACAAGGGGTGGCACAGTCATCACTGATTGCAGCCACCACAGAAGGTGAGCTGGTGAGCCCTGAGGGAACTCAGGAAGGAAGTACCTGTTGTCCAGCAACCATCAGACTGCAGTCACCCCCTACACTGAGCCCTGAGGAAACTCGGGATGAGAAAACACAGGATACTGGCCCTAGACAGTTAAGATGCGTATCTAAGGAATGATTTAAGGGAACTCAGATTCTGGTATCTTCCCAAACACAGAAAAGCACTAAACTCCTTAACTTGAGATACCAGGTTTTCTTTAATTAACAATAACCTTTTGATGTTCAGACTACCTACCCTTTGTTGCATAATGTCTATATATTCTGACTACCCCTCCCCACTCAGCTCATTACAGCAGTTTATTTCAGGGTTACTTGTTTTTTTTTTTTTTTTTTTCAGGGTTACTTGTGATGCTGCCTTCCAGGCCTGAAGTCCTAAAAATTCCCACCAAATAAAACATAACTCTCATCTTTTAGGTTGTGAATATTTTTTTTAGTACACAATATACATTTGTTGTTGTTCACTCAGTAAGTCGTGTCCAACTCTTTTGCAACCCCATGGACTTAGCCCACCAGACTCCTCTGTCTATGGGATTTCCCAGGTAAAACTGTGGAATGAGTTGCCATTTTCTTCTCCAGGGAATATTCCTGACCCAGGGATCTACCCGCGTCTACTTCCATTGGCAGCCGGATTCTTTACCAGGGAAGCCCAGACAATACACATACCCACACATTTTGTTTATTCCTTCACCTGATGATAGATATTTGGGTTGCCTTCCACCATTAGGACACTGTGAATAGTGCCACTATGAACATCAAGGTACAATTTCTGTTGAGACCCTGCTGTCAAATCTTTGGGGTCTATGTCCAGAAGCAAAATCACTAGGTCACATGGTAATTCTATTTTAACTTTTGAGAAACCAACAAACTGTCTTCCAGAGTGGCTACATCATTTGAAATCCACACCAATCATACCCAGGGGTTCCAATTTCTCCACATCCTCAACATTTATTTTCCCATTTATGGGTAACAGCTATCCTAATGGGTATACAGTAATATCTCACTACGGTTTTGATCAGCTAATGTCTAATGATTAGGAACATCTTTTCATGTTCCAGGATGCCTGGAAAGAATAAAGAATATGACCATGATGGTATAATAGGAAATGGATTTATCCTCTTGCTTGAAATAACCAAAAGGAAAGAAATGAGACAAAATACTTGAAACAATGGCTTTCAAGACATGGGACATCAGGCAAGAAGAATACTAGCTCCTGAAAGATGGGAAACAAAGGAATGAGGCCTACAATTGCCCCAGTTTACTTTCCAGAAAGAATTTCCAAACTACACAGTGAGGAGGGGGAACTGAGGTGGAGACTACGCAGCTCCCTGAGTTGAAGGGACAGGGTCGAGAGTCCATGGAGACAGAAGGAGCTCAAGTTCATAGGCCAGAGCACCAGAAAAGCCAGAGCTGCACAAAGAAACCCAAACATCCCCCTCAAGTATTCGGCAGAGTACTGATCAGCATGTGCACATAAAGAAACTCTACATCAGGGAACAATCCCTTGGGAGCAGAGAACAGTGCCTAGAGTTCATACAGGGTCAGGAAACAGTGGCTGTTCCTGCTAACCCGGTGGAAAAACGGTAATGCAGGGCATTACAGAGAACACTTGGGAAGGTCCTGCTTCAGCACTAAGACCTGAGACTGAGTACTCCTCCAGACGCAGAGAAAAAACCATGAAGCAACACTTAAAACGATGAAACTGTTTCCAATAACTGTACCACAGAACAAAGCCTCAGAGTATTCAAAGAAATTTTTAAAAATCTAGTACTCAACAACATAAAATTCAAAATATCTGGTATACACTCAGAAAGTTTCCAAGTAGGTAAAGAAGGAGAAAAATACAACTTAAAATGAAAAGAAGTATCAATCAATAGAAAAGACATAGAAATGACACAGATGATAGATTTACAGAAAAAGCCATTAAAACAGCTATTATAAATAGACTATTTATGCTGAAAATATTGATAAACGTATGATTGTGTTAAGGAGAGACATGGGCAATGTAAAATGACTCATATCAAACTTTCAGAGATGGCAAATGCACTGGATAGTATTAACAGCAGATTAGACATGATAGGAAAAAAGATTAAACTTGATATAGCAATAAAAACTGCTCAAAATGAAATGTGAGAAAAAATGGGCACAACATCAATAAACCATGACATAAAATCAAGCAGCCTAATTAATACACAGATAATTGCAGTCACAGAAGGGAAGGAAAAGGGAAACCAGAAAGAAGAATAAAGTGCTGAATAAAGGCAAAAAACTCTTCAAATGTGATGAAAGCTTTGCGCCCACTTGCGAGGAAGAGAGTTAACTCAGCAGACCTGAGACAGGTGCCCCGAGAGATCCTTGTTTGCAAGGCTGGTCCTTGCCAACCTCTGGGAACTAACTTGGATGTCAGGATGAGCCCACCATGCCCTAAATGATAACAGTGGCTCCCTGTGCCTCACCTGTCCCAACTATGCGGCTTATGTTGAATACCCATTTTATTCCTGAAATCTGAAATTCTGGCACATGCTAGGCAGACAGCACCCCTCAATAAAAACCCTGGGCTCAGAGTCACTGATGAGCCCCACTGGTAGACACCAGCGCACATATGTTGTCAAAACTCACTGCTGGAGCAATAAAGCATACGCTGTGTGACTCCCCTGAGAAAGACTTTTGAAGAGTGATGATTTTGCTTTTGTACGCTAAGTTCTGCATGTCTTCCTAGCAAATCACCGAACCTAGAAGGGAGCTTGGGGATCCCAGACAACCACAGATCCAAAACCTTGACAAACTCCAAGCAGAAAACTACATCTAAGCACATCACAACCAAAACAGTTTAAAACAGGGAAGAGAAATCTTAAAACATCAAGAGTAAGAATAGCTGCTGGAACTAGAAGAAAAGGAAGCAATGCCTTCAAAATTCTCAAGAAAAATTATTTCAAACCAAAAATTCTATATGAAGTTTCAACCACAGGTCAAAGTGTAATGACTGCGTTTTCTGACATGACAAATTCCAAAAAATTATCTTCCATAAATCCTTCCTTGGAAGCTATTGGAAGATGTGCTCAATCAAAAAGAGAGTGAAAACAAAGAAAGAGAAAGACATGGAATCCAGAATAAAGTTGCTCCATGCAGGAACAAGGTGAAGGGAATTCCCCAAAAGAGGGTGAAGGGCAATATAAAACCGGCAAGGTTCACAGAGCAGAGGGGACTCTCAGGTGACATCAGAAAGGCTGGGAGTTTGTGAAAAATAGTTCTCCACAAAAACAAAACTAATCAAATGCTGAATGAATAAATATGATACAGTATATAATCACAATGGAATATTACTTAGTCATAAAAAATGAAACAATGCCATCCGCAGCAACATGGACAGACCTAGAGATAATCACACTAAGGGAAGTAAGTCAGACAGAAACAAACATCATATGATACCACTTCTTTGTGGAATCTGAAATATGACACACATGAACAAATATACCAAAGATAAACAGACTCACAGACATAGACAACAGTCCTGTGCTTGCCAAGGGGGAGGGGGAGGGGGAGGGATGGATTGGGAGTTCGGGATTAGCAGATGTAAACTAGCATAATTAGAATGGATAAACAACAATGTCCTACTGTATATATAGCACAGGGAACTATTCAATATCCTGTGATAAAAGGATAATGGAAAAGAATATGAAAAAAGAATATATATATACACACACACACATACATATATATAAAATTGAATCACTTTGCTGTAGAGCAGAAATTAACACAACATTGAAAATCAACTATACTTCAGTAAAATATTTTTTAAATTTTCTAAAAACTTAGTAGAATGCCTGCTATGTCTGAAAATCTTAATGAGAGAACTGAACAACAGTGAAAACTTAAGAGTTTTATTCATAAGTAAAACAAAGCAACATAAACCCAAATAACTAACTCCATAAAAAAATGAAAAGCTGTAAAGGAAAATCACAATTAATAGTTGTCTTGCTATGAATATTATTATTCAGAATTGCACATTGCTGAATCTAATCTGACCAGACCATGAGACACGTGTCCTGAGGAAACAGAGGGATCCTGGGAAAGACCCACGTGTAACAGAGGTGAGAGCAGGTGAGAAGAGAACTCAGTATTTATCCACGTTTAAAAGCACATTACCAGCATTCTATTTAGAGGAGTTGCAAACAAAACACCAAAGGTTGTGATTAACACATTCCACGAACGGAACGGAAAGTGGGAAACAATTCGTCCTCACCTTAGGAAGCTCAGGTGGCGTCTCTGCTGGTGTCAAAGAATGACTGCTTGCACCAGAAGCACAGTCAGATATTTCCAGCACACTTTCACGGTCTTCAAATTCATCACGTTCACAAGCATCTTCCCTCTCACTGTCTATCTCCCAGTCAATAACCTGCAGGTCATCTAAAAATACAATTTTAAAATATTCTTAAATTGTATTAAATCTATTTGTCCTCAGTAGTTTTAAAAGATCCATGTTGTTCAACAATTTTAAAATATATTAAAAGGCAGAAGAAAGTATATTTCTACTTTTATCTATAAGCATCCCATTTGTCCCACCTGTGACTGCCACCTCAATTCTCAACTTCTATTACTTGCTTTTCTGTTCGTCTGGAGTTTCTTCAGCATTACTGTTGATATGGAGAAAGTTTTAGTTTCTTCATAGAAGATCAAACCAGAAACAACATTCCCTGACGCCAAAGCCTAACCCAGAGCAAGGCCCTAACTCTCCTCAGTTCTGCGAAGGCTGAGACAGGTACGGAAGCTGCAGAAGAAAAGTTTAAAGCTGGCAGAGACTGATTTGCAAGGCTTAAGGAAAGAAGTCACTTCCGTGACAGAAAAGTGCAAGGTGAAACAGTGAGTGCAGATGTAAAAACCTCACCCAGTCATCCAGGGATCAGGCAAAGAGAATTCATGAGGGTGGTTACACTAAACAACAGGTTTGCAACTCAGGTGACACAGCCTGCTACTGGAGGAAGAGGCCACCTAGGACTTTCATCAGTTCAGTTCAGACGCTCAGTCGTGTCCGACTCTTTGTAACCCCATGGACTGCAGCACACCAGGCTTCCCTGTCCATCACCAGCTCCTGGAGTTTACTCAGACTCATGTCCATTGAGTTGGTGATGCCATCCAGCCACCTCATCCTCTGTCGTCCCCTTCTCCTCCTGCCCTCAATCTTTCCCAGCATCAGAGTCTTTTCAAATGAGTCAGCTCTTCGCATCAGGTGGCCAAAGTATTGAAGTTTCAGCTTCAGCATTAGTCCTTCCAATGAATATTTAGGACTGATTTCCTTTAGAATGGACTGGTTGGATCTCCTTGCTGTCCAGGGGACTCTCAAGAGTCTTCTCCAACACCACAGTTCAAAAGCATCAATTCTTCAGCGCTCAGCTTTCTTTATAGTCCAACTTTCACAACCATACACGACCACTGGAAAAACCACAGCCTTGACTAGACGACCCTTTGTTGGCAAAGTACTGTCTCTGCTTTTTAATATGCTATCTAGGTTGGTCATGACTTTTCCTCCAAGGAGCAAGCATCGTTTAATTTCATGACTGCAATCACCATCTGCAGTGATTTTGGAGACCCCCAAAATAAAGTCTGTCACTGTTTCCACTGTTACCCATCTATTTGCCATGAAGTGATGGGACCAGATGCCATGATCTTAGTTTTCTGAATGTTGAGCTTTAAGCCAACTTTTTCACCTTCTTCTTTCACTTTCATCAAGAGGCTCTTTAGCTCTTTGCTTTCTGCCCTAAGGGTAGCGTCATCTGCATATTTGAGGTTATTGATATTTCTCCTGGCAATCTTGTGCTTCCAGTTTGTGCTTCATCCAGCGCAGCGTTTCTCATGATGGACTCTGCATAGAAGTTAAATAAGCAGGGTGACAATATACAGCCTTGACGTACTCCTTTCGCAATTTGGAACTAGTCTGTTGTTCCATGTCCAGTTCTAACTGTTGCTTCCTGACCTGCATACAGGTTTCTCAGGAGGCAGGTCAGGTGGTCTGGTATTCCCATCTCTTTCAGAATTTTCCACAGTTTGTCGTGATCCACATAGTTAAAGGTTTTGGCATAGTCAATAAAGCAGAAGTAGATGTTTTTCTGGAACTTTCTTGCTTTTTCTTGATGATCCAATGGATGTTGGCAATTTGATCTTTCATAGATGAGCAGAAATCAGTGCTTGGCTGCACAGCTACAAAGGACAGGCTGACTGCCTCGTTAGGGGCTAACATAGTTGGTGGGCTGAAGTTGAGCCAGTGTCCCCTATCATTCTGAAAATCCTAGGGTGATTCTGGAGAGAATCACCATGAATCGAATGCTAAGTCTACTC
This sequence comes from Capricornis sumatraensis, assembly GCF_032405125.1. Classification (NCBI taxonomy): domain Eukaryota; kingdom Metazoa; phylum Chordata; class Mammalia; order Artiodactyla; family Bovidae; genus Capricornis; species Capricornis sumatraensis. The sequence goes on from NC_091079.1 coordinate 38,618,027, forward strand.
TGCCTGTGCTCCAGTGACAGCACAACAGAGTCTGAGTGAAAGCACATCTGTTACGACACAGTTTGCTGAGTGTTGTAAGCCGACTGTTGACACCTGCTCCTCAGAGAGATTCCCCTCAAAATATCAATATTCACCGACAATATCCGTGGTCACACAAGAGTTCTGATGAAGATATTGTACAACAGAATAAATGTTGTTTTCATGCTTGATAACACAACATCCACTCTGCAGCCCATGGATCAAGGAATAATTTCAACCTTCAGGCCTTATGGTTTAAGAATTCCACAAGGCTACAGCTGCCATCGACAGTGATTCTCTGATGGATCTGGGCAAAGTCCACTGAAAACTTTCTAGAGAGGAGTCAGCATTCTAGATGCCATTAAGAACATCCATGATTCATGTAAGGCAAAAGGTCAAAATACCCACAGTGACAGGAGTGAGGAAGAAGTGGATTTGGAGCCTCACGGATGACTGTGAGGGGTTCAAGACTTCATGGGAGCAAGGGGCTGCAGGTGCGGTAGAAACAGCAAGAGAATTAGAAGTGAAGCTGTAGATGTGACTGAATTTCTCAAATCTCAGGATAAAATTCTAATAGGTGAGCAGGTGCTTCTTGTACATGAGGAAAGAAAGTGGTTTCTTGAGATGGAATTGACTCCTGGTGAAGAGGCTGTGAAGACTGTTGAAATGGCAACAAAGGATGTAGAATATGACATAAACCTAGCCAAATAAGCAGCAGCAAGGTCTGAGAGAACTGACTTCAATTCTGAAAGTTCTCCTGTGGGTAAAATGTTACCGAGCAGCAGTGCATGCTTCAGAGGAATTGTTTATGAAAGGAACACTCCATTGATGTTGCAAACCTCACTGTGGCTTTATTTTAAGAAACTGCCACACCAACTCCAAGCTTCACTTGAGTAGCCATCAACAGTGAAGTAAGACCCTCCAGCAGCAAAAATATCAGACTTGCTAAATGAAGGCTCAGATGATACATTGAAGTTTTAAGCAATAAAGTGTTTTTAAATTAGGGTGTGTCTATCATTTGTTTAGACATAATACTAGTGCAACTTTAAATAGACTAGAGTAGTATAAAAACATAAGCTGTATATGCACTGGGAAACCAAAAAATTCACGTAACTTGTTTCACTGCAACATTCACTTTACTGTGTTGGTCTGGAGCCAAACCCAAATATCTCCAGATAGTTTATACTTTATATTATATTATTTATACTTTATGTATTATAATATTTTATATTATACTTTAGAGAACAGGCTTTGATCAATTTTAACATGTTCAAGCCTGAATTGTCAACTGCAAAAATAATCCTGGTAATACCGATCTCTGAAGGAGTTATTGTGAGAAATATTATGAGAAACTGTTTCTAAAAGATTGGGACTCAGTAATATCAAAATCAATGCTAAGTATTAGAAGAGAAGTATAAGTTATTTGCATTATTAAAACACAATCTATAATGGAAACTAAATTTCTTTTAAAAACTATCAATTTACCTTCACTGGCCCCATCTTCTGGACATAAAATGTTGCTGTTACAACACCTGCCTGTTCTAGAATGATATCTATTATCTCTGTGTGATTTAAAAGCTGTTTTATCTTCATCCGACAGATCACTTCCACTGGAACTCCACGTTATAGCTGAAAGCCCACTGGTACTCTTAAAGGCAGTAGGTTCTGCAAAAGAAAAAATAATTTTTTTAATGGCCAATTGATTATGATTATTGATCAATATGAGGTCTAATACATGATACTTTGCCAAAGGCACAAATATATAAAATTCTGTTGATAGTGAAAACAATGTCTTATTTCAAATCTTTCCAACCAAAGGTCTATGTGTAACCTGGCTAAATTAAATCCCAACTACAAGAAGAAAAAAAATAAAATAAAAGCTATGAAAGACAAGGAAAACGACTGGAGCACAAATGAAAACTCAAAAAATAACCCTGAAATAATTATAAAACTATAACTTTGTAGAATATTTCATCAAGCCTTAGGGGTAAAAAAAGTACCAAAAAAAACCACAGAAATCAATAATTATCTACAAAAGGAATGCTTCCGTGTGCTTCCTTTACTATACTAGGCACCCTGGTAATAGCAGTTTGCTTAAAATGCTTAACGGCAAACTTTTAAATTTAATTAACCTTATTTTCAGATAATAGTTGGTTCATATACAGTTGTCAGAAATAACCAGACAGCCCTGGTATGCTTCAAGCAGCTGTTCCAGGGGTGACATTCTGCAAACTACAGTACAACATCATAGCTGACAGTGATGCTGTCAAAACAGAGAACAACTCCATCACTGTGGGGATATCTTGCACTGCCTTTTCAAAGCCATTAACAGAGCTCGCCTCCCCACCTCAATTCCTATTTCCTAGCAATCACAAAGCAATTTTGCACTTCTCTGATTTTGTCATTTCAAGAATAACATACAAATGAGATCACCGACATCACCTTTTATCACTGGCTTTTTGAGCTTAGCACAATTACCTGGACATTCACCAGGCTGTTGTATGTACCAACAGTCAGTTTTTTTTTTTTTATTACTGAGTGCTGTTCTGCAGTGTGAATGAATCACAACATGTTCAATCAGTTACCCCTTGAAGGATATCTGGGTTGTTTTCAGTTTGGGGCTATGACGACTGAAGCCACTATGAACACTATGTACAGGATTTCATGTGACTATAATTCTCCAGGATGTCTAAGGGTACGATTGTTGGACTGTATGGTAATTGCATGTGAAGCCTTATAAGGAACTGCCCAACTGTTTTCCAGAGTGGCCACGCCATTCTACAGTCCCACAGCACTGTGAGGGTGGTACAGTTTTTCCACATCACCAGCACGTGGTATGCTCACTATTTTTACGTTGTCCATTCTACAGACAGGAAATCTAGCAAGAATGGAGTGTCTCTATTGCAGTGGAACCAAAGTTCAACAGAAAATCTTACTGATATTAATCAGAAAAGAATAAGTAATAAAAATCAATTTTCCTATTCACATTGAGTGGATAATTGAGTTATAATTCTAAAACCAAGGAAAAAACCCTTAACCACATTTCAATACACTATAAGAGATTAGATATTACAACTCAAGTTTTACAAAAAAGGAAACAGTATCAGAAGCTAAATGGCTTCATTAAATACATATTTATATAACATCTTCGATATAGTAAACCTTGAGGAAACCAAAAAAAAGAAGAAAATTTCTGCCCTCGAGGAATGCAACATTAATTAACCATGAAAAGAAAAATCAAATACTTTATTAGAGATATGTCACAGAATATTGAGGACAACACAAAAAAGTGAATGCTCCACTTTATACTGATCAGGAAAGGAAGATTCACTGGCAAAACGGTGTCTAGAAAATCAACACTTACAAAGGCACAAAAACGTGAAATAATAGTAAACATTTACTGAACACTTACTTTGTGCCATGAAGATCTAGAATTACTAAAGTTGTCTATCCTTCAAAATATAAAATTAAACGTAAACTATTCAGAATAACCAAAGAACCCATATTGATTTAAAGAGCTAATAAAACTAAGCTGTGTACTTACTTACAAAAGACATTATCAATCTTTTTCGTTATTATGCATCTGGAAAAGTAATCAAAAGGGAAAAGTGGAACACTCTATACACTGAATGTGTGAGTCCCCAAAACTCACACATTGCAGCCTAATCCGTGTGTTGGCCTCTTCGGGAGGTAATCAGGTCATAAGGGTGAAGCCCTCAGGAATGCAATTAGCACCCTGTAAAATGAAGAGGAACTAAAGAGCCTCTTGATGAAGGTGAAAGAGGAGAGTGAAAAAGCTGGCTTAAAACTGAACATTCAAAAAACTAAGATCATGGCATCTGGTCCCATCACTTCCTGGCAAACAGAAGGGGGAAAAGTGGAAGCAGTGACAGATTTTATTTTCTTGGGCTCCAAAATCACTGATAACAGTGACTGCAGTCACGAAATTAAAAGACACGTACTCCTCAGAAGGAAAGCTAAGACAAACCTACACAGCGTACTAAAAAGCAGAGATAACACTTTGCCGACAGAGGTCAGTATAGTCAAAGCTATGGTTTTCGAGGAGTCAGATACAGACACGAGAGTTGAACCATAAAGAGGGCCGAGCGCTGAAGAATTAATGGTTTTGAACTGCGGTTCTGGAGAAGACTCTTGAGAGTCCCGTGGGCTGTAAAGACATAAAACCAGCCGATCCTGTAAGAAATCAACCCTGAATATTCCCTGGAAGGACTGAAGCTGAAGCTCCAATACTTTGGCTACCTGATGAGAAGAGCCAATCATTGGAAAAGACCCTGATGCTGGGAAAGATTGAGGGCAGACAGAGAAGGGGGCAATAGAGGTTGAGATGGTTGGACGGCATCACCGACTCAATGGACATGACTTTGAGCAAACTCTGGGACATAACGAAGGATAAGGAAGCCTGGTGTGCTGCAGTCCATGGAGTCGCAAAGAACTGGTCACGACTCAGTGAATAAACAACAAATCCACTGATATGTTAAGTTCTAACCCCAGCATCTCAGAATGTAATCTTATTTGGAGACTGGGTCTTTAGGTAATCAAATTAAAGTGAGACGTTAGTGTGGGCCCCCATCTACTAGGACAGCTCTCCCTATATAAAGGAGAAATCTGGACACCTAACCACGCATGCAGAGAGGGAAGACCTAGGAAAGAGATACTTGGAAAAGAAACAGCCACCTGCAAGTCAAGGAAAGAAGCCAGGAGCACATTTCCTGGAAGGAACCAATCCTGCCAACATCTCACTTTGGAATTCTAGCCTCCAGAACTGTGAGAGAGAAAGTTTCTGTTGTTCAAAACATCCTGTCTGTAGCACTTCATTATGGCAGCCTTATTCTAACCCAAGTCACTTCGGAGAGAAAGATGAGCAACAGATGAGGGTCTCCCCTGAAAGAAACCTATGGTTCAACAGGGAGAAAGACACATCAACAAATAACAATTTAAAAATTTACTGATGTCTTCCAAGGAGATTTCTAACCTCAACAAAAAACAGACTCTGAGAATATATTCTGCAGAATATTTCAAGAAAAATAAAATAATACACACTATTTTCTTTTTTATTACATGGTTTCATTTGCTTAGGAAACACATTTTTTCACATTTTTTTTAAAGTTCTTCCTTTTAAAGAAAATCACTATTTACATAGGTTCCAGCCTATTTTTATTTCAATTTTATCTTCTTCTACCTTCCACAAACCTTCTGGCAAGATCCTTTGCCAGCAAGCAAAGGATCACCTCTCTTACCCCTTCTCTTCTCCTCCATCTCCTCCCCCTTCCTTCTCTGGTTCTCAGTACGTTACAGGTAAGGAAATAGACATGGAGACAAGGAAATGGAGTCTCCCCCTTTTTTTCAAACTTTGCCAAAGTATGTTCCCCTACTTTTGCTTCCCTGTTCTCAAAAAAATACTACTTCTATGTCCTAGAAATTTTATTAACAGCCTATCTTAAATTAAACTAACACTTTAAAAGTTACTATTTTTAAAATAAACCAGTTTCAGGGAATGCCTTGAGTTCCCTTTTCTATCAGTTTATATTTGGTAAATTATTAATAACACTTTCTTCTCTTAACAAGCTGCTTATGCTGTAAACAAATTAACTATACATGGATATATGCTTTTCCAGTCTATCAGAACATACTGGTCATTCCACAGAAAAGAAAGTATAGCAGAGTAGGTTTTAGGTTGAATATACATTGGCATGGAAAACCATCTCAAAAGATGCTTTTGAAATTACATACAAGGTAGCAGCTTATTTAATATTTCTTTCTCTGTCCAAGTTAAATTTGATTATACCTTCAAATCTATCGTGTAAAAGAAAGTAAGAGTTGATCCTTCAACAACCCAGGCGTGAACTGCACGAGTCTACTTACACAGAAATTTCTTCGTAAATATGTACTACTACACTCCGACACAACCCACAGTAGGGTGAATTTGCTGATGCAGAATTGCAGATAGGGCTGATTGTGAAGTTAGCTCCAGGCGAATTTCTGACTGTGTGTAGGGTCAGCACGAAAGCCCCCCATGCCAGTCATTCAAGGGAAAACTGTACTATTTATTTTCTCCATACTTCATAGTAGGACAGCTTAGAAATTAGAATTAAATTGATCTTTGAAAATTACAACATTTGGCATTAATAACAGTAAAATTTAAATTCTGTAGCACCATCAGAAGATTACAGTATTATTTTACTATACAGTATTTTAGAAATCAAAAAAATGAGGAGAATTTTATTTTTCAATTGCATAAAAGGAACCCCCTTAAAATAATAATATAGCTTAAAGTGTTAAATCTCTTATTCACAGAAAGTTTTTCACTCGGCAGGATGCTGAGCGGGCTCTCACCTCTCTGCCATCAAATATAACAGCAATTGCTGCAGTTGTTGCCACTGTTCAGTCCCTAAGTCATGTCCAACTCTCTGCAATGCCACGGACAGCAGCACGCCAGACTCCTCTGCCCTCTACCATCTCCTGGAGCTTGCTCAAACTTATTTGCATTGACTTGGTGATGCCATCCAACCATCTCATTCTCTGCCACCCCCTTCTCCTCCTGCCCTCAATCTTTCCCAGCATCAGTCCCATTTCCAATGAAACAGCTCTTCGCATGAAGTGACCATATTACTGGAGCTTCAGCTTCAGCATCAGTTCTTCCAATGAATATTCAGGGTTGATTTCCTTTAGGATTGACTGATATGATCTCCTACTAAGTGTTAACCTTTGAACAGGGATTTTTTTTTTTTTTTTAATTCACAACAACCCAGTGAGATACACAAGTTTGAGACCTATTTTCCAGATGCAGAAACTGAAGCAAAGCATGCTTAGCTTGCTTTCTCAAGATCCCACAGTCAAAACATAGTCAGGACATGATGGCACAGTCAAATGAGACCCCCAAAGTCTGGAGTCATGACTCTTCCTGCCCACCCTGAGGGTGAGTGAGTGCAGCAGCAGAACCTGTGGCCTCCCTGATAGTCACACCCCTTCTTCCTTACCAACAAAATCCCAGTTTTATTGGAGCAGCAACACATATGTTTAAAAATCCTTAATTTCACTGATGTCTCTTTGGTGGAGGTGAGACTGTGGAACAGATTCTGGCTAAAGGTAGAGGTCTGAGGGAGAGTACTCCTTCTCAGAGGAAAGTTCATTTGGAGAAAATCCCCCCAAGTCTACACTTTTCCTGAGAACTGGGCCTGGAGAATTCAGCTTCTACCTCACGACTGCAAAAACAGACGCTACACTAAGGCAGCAGAACTCAAAATGAGTCTAGCCCCCTGACAACAACTTCTTGTTGTAGGAGATAAATTCAACCCATCCCTTCAAACACCTCAATACACTTTCCTATGACCCGTAACTCGAAGTCTTCCCTAACCATCACTGACTAAGTAGTATAGTCCTTATACTACAGGTCATAACTTTATTTCTCATATCAGATTCTTTTTAAAACCCTGCAGCCATGAATATGAGCTTACCTATTGGGTTCTGTTGATAACAGTGAATTCAATAAAGAAACAAAAAAATTTAATGATTAGCTATGGGAGGCATAAAATATGGGACAGATGGTGAAAAAGATGAGAGAGATGCCAAAAACACCTTTTTACATTGTTTGGGTGTTTTTTCTAACCATGAATATATAGTTTTTCCAAACTATATAAATGACTTTTTAAAAAACAAATAAATCAAAGGAGGATATATTAGGCTTTTATCTTTCCTGCCAAGAAATCAACAATATTACCTTTCTTGGGTCGACAGGATAATTCAAGGTGTTTTTCTGTGGTAGTCTTCTTTTCAGCTGTTAATGACTTCAGGCAGATAATGGTAACAATAATAATAATAATTAATAATGATGCAGTCATTCATGTGACAAGGGCAAAAAACGAACAACATTACATAAAATAGTCAAGAACTTACACTACACCCTTTAACATATTTGTCCATTTTCCTTCATTTACCAACAAGTATTCCCAAAGCACATATTTATAACTGCATTTTTATATTCTTCCAGAATCTAAACAGAGGGCTGTCTTTGTAGAATTGATAACAGTGGTGAGCACTCCTTCTTACGGTGAGTACTTCAAAGTTACCACATAAACCAAAATCAACCAGAATCCCCCAGTGCCATCAGGTCCTGATACATAAGCATTTCATTAAACAGACTTCTTTTAAAGGTAGGACGCTCAACAGTGTTATCTTCTGAGAACATTTCCAGTATGCATCCCTACTTACAAAGTGCAAAGTTCTACATGACAGAAAGAGGTGAATACTACTATGCCACAATTGTAGGGAATTCAAGGATAAAGAAAAACAAGTAACACATCAATTACAGTGTTCTGAAAGACAATAAGGAAGGGAATTCCAAAGAAGTATGAGTACAGTGGTGTGAACTCTCAGGAAGCTAGGATTTATCGCTCAGCGTTCAGGGAAGACAGCATCATGACTTTACCGGAGTGCCGGGACTCTTCAGAAATCCTTCTCCACACCTGAGCCATGCTTCAGACAGGGAAGCCTCAGCCCCCACGGTCCTGAGCCCTGCTCTTCTGCATGGTAGGGGACTCTCTCCTGGAAAGGATGGGTACTCTGCATCCCGACTTCTTTTTCTCTGTAGAAACAGTTTTCAAAGAAAAAAATAAGGAAATCAATTTCATTAAATATACACTAATGAATGGCACTGTTGAGCAAGCCCAGCAATGGCATCAGTGAGGACCCAGTTTTTATTTCATTTTCATGTAGAATTTCCATTTTAGTGTCTTTTTAGAGAACAGTATTTCTCTAGCCTATAAGGACTTAGCTCCTTCCATGGGCTTTGGCGGAGGCTGGGGGGCAACAGCTGCAGGTCTGCTTCCGGGGGAAGGTCCTTCTGGGACTCCCAGGAATGACTCCTGACCCCCTGGCTGTGAGTGACACGGCTCATGCAGTAAGGTAGTTTCACACACGGCTTGCAAAGCACACAGCCGTTGGAAACACTCGTTTCAGCAATGTCCGATGGCTTCGGCCTCTACTTTGTTCCAATGATGAACTTCTTAATGGCCTTGTCCTTGGGCACACACTGGGCACAGCTAGGGCATGAACAGGCTGCACGTGTCCTAGGCCCTTCCTAGACATGACCATCGTTGTTTCTTTCCGTGGTCATTTTGGAAGCAAGGAAGCGAGAGAGAACTGGCAGAGTTTTCAAATTGTCTCTGAACCTCCACAGAAAGAAGAGTCAGAAGACAGCAAAACTAAAAGGGCTTGAACAACACAAGTAGACAACCAACTCTAAAATACAAGTGGATGAGGACAAACCATGAACCCTCCAAAGTCTTGCATGGGATCCCATCTGACAGGAAAGAGCCAAGAGAAGCAAGAAAACAGAGGATCGAGCACAGAGGCAGCTGGTGTCCAGCAGGAAGGAGAGCAGCAGCTGAGAATGCACCAGAAACGGGAGGGCAGGGGCTCCACCCGAGACCCAAAGGAACCAAGGAGCTTATGTCCCAAAACGGTGACAACACTGATTGGTTTCTCAAGCTATTTTATTTAGTTTTTTTTTTAAATATCTATGACAAACAATGGAGAAGGAAATGGCAACCCACTGCGGTATTCTTGCCTGGAGAAGTCCATGGACACAGGAGCCTGACGGGCTACAGTCCATGGGGTCACAAAGAGTCGAACATGACCGAGCGACTAACACAATACATGACAAACGAACATTCACCTTATAAGTTTCTTAATTTGTGTTTTATTTTAAGGAAAATTTTAGATTTGCATTGGGAATTAAATTAAGGTAACATACTAGAAGCTGATCACTTTATCAGAAATAAAACCCCTCATCCAATGACACTGCAGTTTTAAAAAATAAATTAAGATTAAAATACACCATTAAAACTTCCTTAAGGAGGAAGAAGAGAACAAATTCATAAAAATAAATTCAGCCATAACATAGATGGCATTTTAATACTTAAGAGGTCTAAGCTTGTTTCCTCTTACATAGAAACTCCTGTGGTAGGGAGAACTGCAAGCAAAGAGGCATCGACCCTCAGGAAGGTGCCCCTCCACCAGAGTGCAGTTATCTGAAGAGGTTCACTGAGTTATCTAGAAGAGTAAGGAAACTGGGAAACATCATTGGGTCTATTCAGTTCTTGGTCTATATATATACATATCTCCAGAATATCTCTTTAATACAATAAATCGGTCCAGGTCAGCTCCTCAGTAAAGTGGGTGATACTACGGATGGGACCGGGAAGGACAGCATGAGCCTGAAATATCTTGAGCCAGAGAGTAAGAAACTACTCAAGGAATAAGGAGAGCATGCAAAAAAGACACAGGAGCCTGCATGAAGGGGCTCTCGTGGCCAATGCGGGACATTCCAGCATCAAGTAAGTAATGATAGTAAAGGATTATAACCAACTGAACAGAATAAGAAAGCAAGTCTACAATGACATAAACAAATGAATGACAGATTTAGAATATCATCAATGAATGCTACAACTAGTGGGTGAAAGTGTGAGGATGAAGAGAATACATACATGGTCACAGAACATCCCCCAGAAGTTACTTACTAATTCCAAAGGGAAAAGCAGTAACTTTACAGTGGAGAAATCTTTCAGACACCATCTTAACCAAGTCTTGAATGTTGATGCAAACCATCACCAAGTGCTTCTTGATATGAGGCACTGAGCAGAATATAAGTCAACCTCCACAGTGTAACTACCGAAAACACATAACCTCAATCTCAACACTGAAAACGTCAGACAAACCTAAAACAAGTGGACTGCCCGCCTCAACAAGGACACAGCCAAGAAACACGGAGAGAACCTGAGGAGCTAACCCAGATCAGTGTAAGGCTGCAGGAGCATCAGTTCAGTTCAGCTCAGTCCCTCAGTCGTGTCCGACTCTTTGCGACCCATGAATCGCAGCACGCCAGGCCTCCGCGTCCATCACCAACTCCCGGAGTTCACTCAGACTCACGTCCATCGAGTCTGTGATGCCATCCAGCCATCTCATCCTCTGTCGTCCCCTTCTCCTCCTGCCCCCAATCCCTCCCAGCATCAGAGTCTTTTCCAATGAGTCAACTCTTTGCATGAGGTGGCCAAAGTACTGGAGTTTCAGCTTTAGCATCATTCCTTCCAAAGAAATCCCAGGGCTGATCTCCTTCAGAATGGACTGGTTGGATCTCCTTGCAGTCCAAGGGACTCTCCAGAGTTTTCTCCAACACCACAGTTCAAAAGCATCAGTTCTTCGGCGCTCAGCCTTCTTCACAGTCCAACTCTCACATCCATACATGACTACTGGAAAAACCATAGCCTTGACTAGATGGACCTTAGTCGGCAAAGTAATGTCTCTGCTTCTGAACATGCTATCTAGGTTGGTCATAACTTTTCTTCCAAGGAGTAAGCGTCTTTTAATTTCATGGCTGCAGTCACCATCTGCAGTGATTTTGGAGCCCCAAAAAATAAAGTCTGTCACTGTTTCCACTGTTTCTCCATCTATTTCTCATGGAGTGATGGGACCGGATGCCATGATCTTCGTTTTCTGAATGTTGAGCTTTAAGCCAACTTTTTCACTCTCCCCTTTCATTTTCATCAAGAGGCTCTTTAGTTCTTCTTTGCTTTCTGCCATAAGAGTGGTGTCATCTGCCTATCTGAGATTATTGATATTTCTCCCGGCAATCTTGATTCCAGCTTGTGTTTCTTCCAGTCCAGCGTTTCTCATGATGTGCTCTGCATAGAAGTTAAATAAGCAGGGTGACAATATACAGCCTTGACATACTCCTTTTCCTATTTGGAACCAGTCTGTTGTTCCATGTCCAGTTCTAACTGTTGCTTCCTGGCCTGCATGGAGAGAGAATAAAACATGTGATCCTGGACTGGATCCTGAACCAGGAAAACAGACCATTATTAGGCAAATGATCTGAGAACATGGACATGAGTTTGGGTGAACTCCAGGAGCTGGTGATGAGGGAGGACTGGCGTGCTGTGGTTCATGGGCCACAAAGAGTCTGATACGACTGAGCGACTGAACTGAGCTGATCTGAGAACCGGAACAAGCAGACAGAGTGGGGCCAGGAACCTCAGCTGGGAACATGCATGCCAGGTGACTCAAAATTTTCCCTGCTCTACATACGCCTGCAAGAGACTATGAAAGCATCATGAGGACTGATTCAGGGATTACAAATAAAGTTGAGCAAGGAGGCAATTTCATAAATACACAATCTTTGAAAAATGAGGATTGACTGTACTTTGAACAGAGCATACTTAGAAAGAAGCAACTAGTTAAAACCAAAAACATTAAACTCTGCTTTACTGCTTTACTATCCACATCAGCCCCTCACAGACCACTTTTCCTTCTTCTCACCTCTCTGCTCAAGTTTTCACTTCTTTAAGTACATCATGCGTATGTATTTTATTTACTCATTTTGAAACTTTATTCCTTTGATACCAAATGCATGCTACTATACATCCGTGGGATACTCCCTTTGGAAAGAAGTGAATATTTCTAAATATTGCTTTGGATATCATGTAATAAATTTGGAGAACAAATTGAATGTCTACCAATAAAAAGTTTACTTGGGTATCTGAATAAATCTCAGTAGCTCTAGCCACATACCCAATGGATGTCAACACTTTTTCACCCAGGAATTGATCTACATTAGGAGACAGAATGAGGAACAGATGTGAAGTTTTAAATACATCAGCGAGTATGCCCGCACTGTGGTGCTCAGAGCCTGTCCTGTGAGGTTTACTGAACACATGTTTTTTCAGAGACACGTGGATTGGGACATCACTCACTGCTTTGGTTACATCTGACCCATCCTCTGCTTCTCTGGATTTCATCCACACTCAAGATTCTTCAGGGACTAGAACCCTGTAACTTAATATAAATGACAGAATTCTAAGGTCCTGCTTTCCAGTCAGCCAGTGCAGACACTCTGCAGGCCCCGGGACACAAAATGAGCAAGAAAGACCCCACCCTCCAGCAGCTCAGGCAGGAGTGACACAGACCCTCCCACAAGTGCAAGGACAAACGGGCCTGAGCCCCAGTTCTGACAGCTCCCAGCCCGGCCTTCCACAGCCCCCTTCGGTGGTTCCCCAACTCCCCCAGCCATCTCTTATTTCCCGTGCTGCTGCCAGGCGGGGCATTTCCAACACCCACCTGCATCCACGGCACGCTTTGCCAGACATCACCTCTCCTCCTCCTCTGGTCGCCCTAACAGATTTCTCCACAGATCATGCTCATCTTTTCTGTGTAATATCCTTCAAAGTCTCCATTAACGCCCTCCCTCAGTGACCCCATCCGGTTTCTTGCCCAACTTACCCCTTGCCCTGGAGTAAGAGCTCCTGAGGGCAGGAGTCCCGTGCCTCTGCACCTCATCCCCGCTGCACAGCACCCCCACTGAGGTCCTCCTTACATAACTGCTGAACAAATATGTAAATTCCGTGACTATTACACCAGATCTGTCACAAAATTTTTAAATATCCAAAGTCAGTCAGTCAGTAAGTATAAGCCTATGGGGGAAACGCAGCCTACTTCATTTCCATTTTATCCACCTATGGTCAAAAACAGTACCTCCAGCAGACCTCTCTACATGGCTAGGCAGCATGGATACTTCTCTCTCCAGAGTGTTCACTCCGCCACAAACAGGTGCTTACAGGGCAACTTCACTACCCAGCCTTCTCATTCATCCACCTTTTTTTTTCTAGTGACAAAACACACTCCCCAACCACAGTTTGGGGCACCCAACATGGCCAAGGTTAATCATAGGCCATCGGCCCGTCCACGATGACTGGTCCAGGGATGCCACGGCACCCAAGCTGAAGCAATGAGAGACCCGCTCCAGTGGGACCACTGGAGAAGATTTTCTTCTCAACTTGGTCAAGGGTGTGTCCCCGAAGCAGCCACCACCTTATCCCATATAATGGGGAAAACCTGAGAAAGTCAGAAGAGGAACAAGCCATGCTCCAGGCTGGAGGGCAGGTCCCCAAGCAGCCCAGGTGCCCAGATGCTGTGAGCTGCAGGCCAACGCATCAGTCTTCCAAGCCTCTATCCAGCTTAAGCTGGCCTTCCACAGTATTCAGTAAATATCTATACTGAGCTGAAGTGACTCACTGAGCCCTCTGAAGGTACACAGCCAAAACCCATTTTCGCCTTCAATGACCTTCGGCTCTAACGACATAATTAGAGTAGAGGAAGAAATAGACCAACATTGGGCTGATGAGCTCAGAAACAGATTCATGAGTGAATGTTTCCTGGAGAAAGCTCACTCTGACTTGAACAAAGGAAGAAATATACTTTGGTGATGGCTACCTGTAGATCCTGGATTGTCCAGGCTAGTCAATGTCGTGAGTTATTATCCTCCTCGAGCACAGAAATACCCAGGAAATTTCACAAGCAGAACACAAATCCTTTCGCCCTCATCTTCAGGCTGTGCTGTCACACTGGTCTGGCCTGAGTCACAGCTGTGCAACCAGTTGGCTACATTTACAATTTATTGACCCAGTTTCTGCTTCAGTAAAATATGGGTAATAGATGCGCTTATCTCAAGACCACCACCAAGATAAAATCTGTACTTAAAAACGATACTGTGAGATGATAGTACCATATACTACCATAATAGAAGGAAGAGGAAGAGTTGATTAATATTCAGGAGAGTTAATATAAGAATGTACTTTAGACATTTTTAATAAAGATGTTTACTATGATTCACAAAAATACTATTTTAATCTAATGACCAGCTTTAATATTTCAAAACTCAAAAAAAGAAAATGAAGTTTACTGATTAGCACTCTACAGTCTCTCAGGGAGTTTAAGGAGTAGGAAGGAATTAAATGACTCGTTGGAAAAACCAGTGTATACACACACAATGGAATACTATATTATTCAGCCTTAAAGAAAGAAAAAAATTCTGACACAAGATACAACATGGAAAAACCTTGAAGACATTAAGCTAAGTGAAATAAAAGAGAAACAAAAGGACAAACACGGTATGATTCTACTTACATGAGGTCCTCAGGGTCATCAAATTCACAGAGACATAAAGTAGAACTATGGTGGCCAGGGGCTGGGGGAGGGAAAAATGAGTTGTTGTTGAAATGGGTAAAGGGTTTCCGTGTGGGATGGTGAAAAGCTCTAGAGATGGAAGGTGGTGACAGTTCCAGAACAACATGAAAGGACTTACTGTCGCACACCATACACTTAAAATTGTTAAAACAGTAAACTACATTATTTTACCACAAGTTTTAAGATTGCTATCAAGGGCAATGCACATCAAAATCATCAGGTATGCTTCTGGAGACAGGAGATCCTCAAACCTCAAGTGAGAACCCTGAGTGAGGAGATGCTCAGGAATTTGCATTTCAGCAACCACCTTCGTGAGTCTTACACTGTTACAGTTTGAGAACTACCACACTGGATTAAATATAAACTGTAAGGGGAAACTAAACACACAACAAGTGTCTCTGCACATATTTGGAATTTTCTACAGCTGTCAAGTACACACTGCTGGGTAAAACAAGTAAAAATACCATTGGCTCTGCTGAGCTTTTGAAAAGGCCAAGGGACAAACATGAAGCTTTACATCCCAGGGGCTGGAGGCTGTAAGAAGGAAATCTTCAAAGACCAGGATGCCAGTCCCAAGACACTATGTTCAGGTTCCAAACTCTCCTACCATAGACAGTTCCACTCCTCGGGCCATCATTCAACCACGCACAAGTTTCTCTCTGCTTTTTCTTTAAATCTCTCTCTTACCATGACCCCATCTAGCTATCCCTTGCTCCTTCTCTTCCCTAGCACACTTACATAGAGACTACTGCAACTTGATTTCTTCACTAACCTCTCCTCTAAACTGTTTTCCCTTCGATGAATGTTATTTCTTCATACTCATAAATGTACAGGTATCATTATTTTCATAAATAAATGACAAGAACTGAAAAAAGAATTCAATGTGTCATGTCCAGTTCTTTGCAACCCCACAGACTACTGCCCACTGGGCTCCTCTGTCCATGAGATTCTCCAGGCAAGAATACTGGAGTGGGTAGCCATTTCCTTCTCCAGATGATCTTTCCGACTCAGGGATCGAACCAGTGTCTCCTGAGTCTCCTGCATTGGCAGGCAGTTTCACTGAGGCAGGATATCACTGAGCCCCCTAGGAAGCCCAGGTGAATTCAATAAACTGGTTCAAAATAAGGAAGGACTTATACAGAATGTTCAAAGAGAAAATTTTTTGAGATCTTCATAAAACTGTGGCCAAGAACTCAGGCACTAAATATGCTTCTCTTCTTTCTGTAAATAAATTAGTTATTGGGGATACAATATACACTGTTTTTCTCTGTCATAGTTTTTAAGAGGAGATAACCTAGAGTTACACACTCTGGACAGGTTTTCTTACAAATAACTTTTACAGAAATTGTTCGTGTGTGTTTCAATCTCTACAGAAGTATTTCCTTTCTGTGTCTTGACATTACAATAATTTTTTTTTTAAGAATCATTCTATTCCACTATTTGTCCATTACAAAAACTGAGTACAAAATTGTGTACCAAGGACCAAGCTAGCCACTGACACACCTGTTTTAATACATTGCTGCCCAATTCATGTCTTGTGATTACACACATTTAGCTATATCCTTAAAACAGATAATGTTGTATTCTGCTGCTTTTCTTTGCTCAATAGGAATTTTCTGATGCTCTACAGAAGTTCTACCCCTTAAAAGAACAGACATCAAACCTATGAGTTTATGAGAAGCCAGTGGAAATCATTTATACACAAGAATCAATGTTCTGTTTCTGATTGTATCCGGATGGAAAAGAATAGTCAAAATTGATTTTCAAGTATATACCTATTAACACTAATGACTGTAAGTTTTAAAACAGTAACATCAATTTTGATGTAGATACAAGCATTGCTAGAAGAAAACATTTGCAGGAAACGCATGAAAGTGCCTGTGTCTCCTGACTGCAGACTAACAGGTGATATTCTCTAGTGTATTCTTTTATAATAGGTGTGTATTATTATCAGAAAAGACAAAAAGAAATCTAACTGTTCTAAACTGTACTGTATACTAAAATCCCAAGTATCTTTCCAGCTTGAGTCTCTGTTCCAAAAGGAACCTAAGTACTCCCCCTGCTGGTTATTTAAATAATTCCCTAAAAGGAAGAGCAATGGTTAGAAGGCAAAGATTTCTTAAATCAAATCATATCAAAAGACAATGATACCTGAACTATGAACTTCAGAGCAAGTTAACAAGATATCAGGAAACAACTTAACCACTCTAAAGCTTTTCTTTCCTAAGTTTCTTTAGCTACCTCTTTCAATGTCTTCCATACCTTCAAACTTTTTTCTCCATACATCTCAATCCATTAGTTTTGCTGATCAAAATCCAAATTATGAAGCAAAGTATTAAGAGTATGAATTTTTAACTTTCTTTCCCTAAATATATACATGGCCTTGCATATGTGCTCAGTCACTTCAGCTGTGTCCAGCTTTTTTGCTCCATGGACTGCAGACCACCAGGCTCCCCTGTCAATGGGATTCTCCAGGCAAGAATACTGGAATGGGTAACCATTCCCTTCTCCAGGGAATCTTCCCGACCGAGGGCTCGAACCTGCCCCTCCTGTGTTTCCTGCACTGCAGGCAGATTCTTTACCTCAAGAGTCATGAGGAAAGCCCAACTCCATCTGCACTTATATTAATTAAGTCATTTAAGACAAAATGGACATTAGGAGACACTGGAGCAATGTCTTTAAAATTCTGAGGAAAACTGGTTTTCAATCTAGACTTACATACTCAGCCAAATTATTAATCAACAGTGCAAACAAAATGAAGAAATTTTCAGACATGCAGAACTCAAAAAAACTCTTTATTAGGAAGATACTGGAGGATATATCACAGCAAAAGGAGGAAATAAGCCATATACCTGACTAGAGACTGGCATAAAAACTTTAATTACCTATAATTAAGTAAAAAATGAAGTAAAGAAAAATATGCAGTGGTTATTTACTATATTAAAATAATGGCTGCACAAAAAGGAAACTTTCTGTGTATAATTTCTCAAGTATACTTTCTTTCTGTGTATACTTTCTCAAGTTTACTACTTGAGTTTTCAATGGACCATATTTATGTGATTATAGTATTAATATTCACTTCTGGTTTAGCAAAAAAAAACTGTAACATAACTATACAATAAAGGGTAACAGAAATATGGAATGCTCACAGGGAGCTATGTCCTGATTTTCCATAGTAGGTAATCAACAGATTTAAAGAAAATGAAAGTGAAAGTCACTCAGTCATGTCCGAATCTTTGCAACCCTATGGGCTATACAGTCCATGGAATTCTTTAGGCCAGAATACTGGAGTGGGTAGCTGTTCCCTTCTCCAGGGGATCTTCCTAATTCAGGGATTGAATCCAGTTCTCCCGCATTGCGGGTGGATTCTTTACCAGCTGAGCCAAAATGTGTTTTTTAAAATAAGAAAATAAACTCCACAAGAAATGGTTAAAAGAATGAGTGATTTGCAAACTTCTAACCTAAACAAGATGGTATAGATTTGTTTCTCCTAGCTTCTGCCAACATAGAACAACTATAATCCCTGGAAGTAACACAGAGACTGGTGAGAATTCTGGAAGGTGGCAAGAAGGTGGCAAGCTGGTTGAAGAGCCCAAGACTGAAGGAATAACAGAGCAACAAAGTTCCTTATGTCCCAGCATCCAACAGAATGTCATCCAGATCCCATGTGTCCCCACCTGCAATCTAGCTCATTCCTCCACTTGATCAAGCAGGAGTCTCTCTGACAATGTCAAGTAAGCCGAGCACCACCAGAAGGAGAGAGCAATCATGAGCCCTGCAGATACGTTAGCAAGGGAATCCCAATGCACTCAGACCTCCTTCTCCATTAGAGGTTTCAGGTCAAGGAAGAGAGAGGAGAAAGGTGGAGAAGACATGAGTGTCAGTAAAACAAATCTCCAACAACTCACCACAACCGAAGACTCACACTCATGTCAGGGGCATGGGGGCGGGAACACAGCATGAACCTGACGAGGGAAGCTTCTCGGTCACTCTGTGCCCTGAGACTGTCCACTCCCTCACCTAGAGACACCCAGCAGGGCAGCCTGGGGGACCATACTCTGTTCCCTCAGGTTCCTGGCACTAGATATGCCAGGCAGCCCAACACCATCACAAAGATTCTAAAAAGTAAACTATCACTGAAACCACAGTCCACAAAAGTAGGTCAGGACCTGAGTGCTTGACCGTAGCAGCATACTACTAAGATAAAACACTTAAACAGAACCCAGCATCTCCTAAATGGACAAAATGTCCAGAATACAACTGAAAAATTGCTCTTCAAACTAAGAACCAATACTATCAAAAAACAAGTAAGAAAAAAGTTAACTGATGCCAACAATTAAATGAATCTTATGCTGGAAATATCTGACAAGAATTTTTAAATAGCTGTCATAAAAATGTTTCAACAATCAACATCAAGTTCTCTTGAAACAATGAAAAATTAGTGAAAAAGAATTATTTTAAAAAGACCAAATGGAAATTACAGAACTGAAAAGTACAATTATCAAATTAAAAAATAATAATACCAAAAAAAAAAAAACACACTAGGGTATGGACTCAGTAGTAAAATGATAACTGAAGAAGATAAAAATCAGTAATTTGTAGGCCAATCGATAGAATTCACATAATCTGAACAACAGATTAAGAGAATATCGTTTAAAAAAAACTGACTAGAGCCCCAGAGCCTGTGAGACAGTAACAAGATTCATCCTTCATATCATCAGTGCCCCGAGAGGTAAAGAAAAAGAAAAGAGATTGGAAAAATATGTGAAAACATATCAGCTTAAAATTTCCTATACTTGGCCGAAGGTACAATACTTCTACAGATTTAATAAGCTGAATAAACCCAAAGCAGGATAAACCTAAAGAAACTAATGGTAAAACATGAAAATTAAACTTTTAAAATCTAAAGACAAAAAAAAGTTTGGAAAAGGGCCATGATAACATACTGCCTATATAGAAAAACCAATTCTAGTGGCAAAATTCTCATCTGAAACCTTAGAGGCTGGAATGAACTGGAGTAATTATTTTTCAGTTCTTAAAGAAAATAACTGTAACTCACGACTTGATAGCCAATAAACAGTCAATAAACAATAACAGTCAAAAAACAATAAACAATAAATATCCTCAGTAGTCTAGGGAAAATAATGACATTTTTAGACCAAAAACATACATAATACTTAGAAATCAGCAGATGTATAAAGATTGGTAAAAAGAAATCCTCAAACAGAAGAAAATTATTTTTTTTTCTTGTCTTCAGTGATGAAAAAGGAAAAACAGAAATTACAGATATATGGATAAATACTAAAGACAATCCTTCTCAAGAACTGTACAAACCACAGTCAATAAATATGAAATATGAAACAAGTTACAACACTAGCTGACATTAAAGTTAAAAGTGAAGCTCCTACATTTTACCAGAAGTGGTAAAATGCTACACATGTAGACTGTGGTAAGTTACGTGCATATCATTGTATACCTAGAAAAACCATTGAGAACACAATAAAACAGGATAAGCTAAGAAGAATTATAAGTAAGTCAAACTGGAAACCTAATAATGTTTGCTGCTGCTGCTGCTAAGTAGCTTCAGTCGTGTCCGACTCTGTGCGACCACAGAGACGGCAGCCCACCAGGCTCCCCAGTCCCTGGGATTCTCCAGGCAAGAACACTGGAGTGGGTTGCCATTTCCTTCTCCAATACATGAAAGTGAAAAGTGAAAGTGAAGTGGCTCAGTCGTGTCTGACTCCAAGCGATCCCATTAAGTAGCTCTAAAAAGTCAAGAAGAGAGAAAGGAAAAAAACAACAGAAAGAAAGTCACAAAAAAACAAATAACAAGATGGCACTAATATATCAATAATTATCTCTTACATGTAAATGACCTAAGTACATCCATCAAAACACAGAGCCTGGCAGAGTAAACTAAAAACATGAACCAATTACATGCTGTTTGGAAGAAACTCAAGAAACTCAGTGATACTGAAAGTAAATAAATACAAATATACACCAAGTAAACACTGACAAAACAGGGGTTGCAATATTAGTATCTGGTGAAGTAGACCTCAGGTCAAAGACAGATATTACACAATAATAAAAGGATAAATTCAGCAAGATATAATACTAATTTTATAAACACCCAACAACACAGCCTGAAAATGCATAAAATAAAACTGATAGAGCTGAAAGAATAAACAGTTAAATCCACCAATGTAATTAATACTGGGGATTTCAATACCTGAACACCGTGCTCAACAGCTAAACAAGCTAAATGATACAAGACCTCACACACACAAAAAAACAAACCTAATGCCAAAGAATGCTCAAACTACCACGCAATTGAACTCATCTCACACGCTAGTAAAGGGATACTTAAAATTCTCCAAGCCAGGCTTCAGCAACACATGAACCGTGAACTTCCTGATGTTCAAGCTGGTTTTAGAAAAGGCAGAGGAACCAGAGATCAAATTGCCAACATCCACTGGATCATGGAAAAAGCAAGAGAGTTCCAGAAAAACATTTATTTCTGCTTTATTGACTATGCCAAAGCCCTTGACTGTGTGGATCACAATAAACTGTGGAAAATTCTGAAAGAAATGGGAATACCAGACCACCTGACCTGCCTCTTGAGAAATCTGTATGCAGGTCAGGAAGCAGCAGTTAGAACTGGACATGGAACAACACACTGGTTCCAAATAGGAAAAGGAGTGCATCAAGGCTGTATATTGTCACCCTGCTTATTTAACTTCTATGCAGAGCACATCATGAGAAATGCTGGACTGGAAGAAACACAAGCTGGAATCAAGATTGCTGGGAGAAATATCAATAACCTCAAATATGCAGATGATACCACCCTTATGGCAGAAAGTGAAGAGTAACTAAAAAGCTTCTTGAGGAAAGTGAAAGTGGAGAGTGAAAAAGTTGGCCTAAAGCTCAACATTCAGAAAACGAAGATCATGGCATCCGGTCCCATCACTTCATGGGAAACAGATGGGGAAACAGTGGAAACAGTGTCAGACTTTATTTTGGGGGGGCTCCAAAATCACTGCAGATGGTGACTGTAGCCATGAAATTCAAAGACACTTACTCCTTGGAAGAAAAGTTATGACCAACCTAGACAGTATATTCAAAAGCAGAGATATTCTTTTGCCGACAAAGATCCATCTAGTCAAGGCTATGGTTTTTCCTGTGGTCATGTATGGATGTGAGAGTTGGACTGTGAAGAAGGCTGAGCACCGAAGAATTGATGCTTTTGAACTGTGGTGTTGGAGAAGACCCTTAAGAGTCCCTTGGACTGCAAGGAGATCCAACCAGTCCATTCTGAAGGAGATCAGCCCTAGGTGTTCTTTGGAAGGAATGATGCTAAAGCTGAAATTCCAGTACTTTGGCCACCTCATGCGAAGAGTTGACTCATTGGAAAAGACTTTGATGCTGGGAGGGATTGGGGGCAGGAGGACAAGGGGATGAAAGAGGATGAGATGGCTGGATGGCATCACTGACTCGATGGACGTGAGTCTGAGTGAACTCCGGGAGTTGGTGATGGACAGGGAGGCCTGGTGTGCTGCGATTCATGGGGTCACAAAGAGTCGGACACGACTGAGCGACTGAACTGAACTGAATGCCTAACTGACACAGAGAGAATAGCCCACCTGTAAAAAACAAAATACATAATATTTCTCCAAACAAAAAGGAATATTTACCCTAAAGCAGATTCAGAGTAAATTTAAAAGATTGAAACCGCACAGAATGTGTGGCTCGATCATAAACGAATTAAGTTAGAAATCAGGAATGAAAATAAATGCTAAGTACATGACTAAAAAATAACAAGTTTCTGATTCAAGAATCAAACATACAGACTTAAAGAGAATTTTTAAAATATACAAAACTAAATGAAAAAGAAAACATCAAAATATATGGGCTGTAGCTAGAGCGAAACTGAGGGAAATTCGTGATACTAAATACAGTCGACCCTTGAACAACACAGGTTTGAACTGCAGGAGTCCACTTACATATGGAATTTTTTTTCAGTAAACACCTACTCCAGGAGCACATGATCCACAGTTGCCAGAACCCATGGATGTGGAACTGTGGATACAGAGGTCTAACTATAAGTTAACCATGGATTTTCAACTGTGCAAGAGATCAGCCTCCTAAACCCTGCACTGTTCAAGGGTCAACCTACTGTCACTGGACATAAAGGAAATCTCAAACCAATAACAAAATTCCAATCTCAAGAAACTAAAGGAACAAAAAATAAAGCAAGCAAAAGGAAGACAATAAATAGTAGCAATCAAGTCAACTGAAAATAGGAAAACAATTACTTTTTAAAGCAATGAAACCAAGAGCTGATTCTTCGAAGATAATGACAATTGATACACTTTTAGCATGACTGACAAAACACAAGAACAGAGAAGACACAAATGACCAATATGAGTTTAAAATAGGGGATATTACTACAAATTCAACAGTCATTAACAAGATAAAAGAACACTACAAACTCTGCATCCAAAATTCAGTAACTTAGAGGAAACCAACCAATTCCTCAAAAACTATAACTCAATCAAGGATAATGTGAACAAACCTCATAACCATCAAATAAATTGAATCTGAAGTTTAAAAGTTCACGAAACCAAACCACTAGGCCCAAGTGATTTCAATATAGGGTTCTAACAAACCTTTAACAAATAATTAATGTCAATATTATATAATAACTTCAGGAAAATAAGAG
Organism: Capricornis sumatraensis; assembly: GCF_032405125.1. Classification (NCBI taxonomy): domain Eukaryota; kingdom Metazoa; phylum Chordata; class Mammalia; order Artiodactyla; family Bovidae; genus Capricornis; species Capricornis sumatraensis. The sequence continues at coordinate 38,641,800 of NC_091079.1, forward strand.
AGAACACTTCCAAACTCATTTTAGAAAACAAATGTTACCCTGACAGAGTCAAGTAAAAACAGTATAAAAAAGCACACTACAGACCAAATGTCTCTTATGAATTTAAATGCAAAAAAAAAAAAAAAGACTCAACAAAATGTTAGCAAAAGGAATCCAACTTATATGCAGAGTACATTATGAGAAACGCTGGGCTGGAGGAAGCACAGCTGGAATTAAGGTTGCCGGGAGAAATATCAATAACCTCAGCTATGCAGATGACACCACCCTTATGGCAGAAAGTGAAGAAGAACTAAAGAGCCTCTTGATGAAAGTGAAAGAGGAGAGTGAAAAAGTTGGCTTAAAACTCAACATTCAGAAAACGAAGATCATGGCATCCGGTCCTATCACTTCATGAAAAATAGATGGGGAAACAGTGGAAACAGTGGCTGACTTTATTTTTCTGGGCTCCAAAATTGCTGCAGATGGTGACTGCAGCCATGAAATTAAAAGACGCTTAATCCTTGGAAGGAAAGTTATGACCAACCTAGACAGTACTCTTGTCTGGCAAATCCCATGGACGGAGGAGCCTGGTAGGCTGCAGTCCATGCAGTCGCTAGGAGTTGGACACAACTGAGCAACTTCACTTTCACTTTTCGCTTTCATGCATTGGAGAAGGAAATGGCAACCCAATCCAGTGTTCTTGCCTGGAGAATCCCAGGGATGGGGGAGCCTGGTGGGCTGCCATCTATGGGGTCGCACAGAGTCAGACATGACTGAAGTGACGCAGCAGCAGCAGCAGCAGCAGCAGACAGCATATTAAAAAGCAGAGACATTACTTTGCCAACAAAGGTCCGTCTAGTCAAGGCTATGGTTTTTCTAGTGGTCATGTATGGACGTGAGAGTTGGACTATAAAGAAAGCTGAGCGCCAAAGAATTGATGCTTTTGAACTGTGGTGTTGGAGAAAACTCTTGAGAGTCCTTGGACTGCAAGGAGATCCAACTAGTCCATCCTAAAGGAGATCAGTCCTGAGTGTTCATTGGAAGGACTGATGTTGAAGCTGAAACTCCAGTATTTTGGCCACCTGATGAGAAGAGCTGACTCACTGGAAAAGACCATGATGCTGGGAAGATTGAGGGCAGGAGGAGAAAGGGATGACAGAGGATGAGACGGTTGGATGGCATCACTGACTCGATGGACATAGGTTTGGGTGGACTCCGGGAGTTGGTGATGGACAGGGAGGCCTGGCGTGCTGCAGTTCACAGGGTTGCAAAGACTCGGACACGACTGAGCAATTGAGCTGACTGAATGTTTACAAAGAATACACATCAAGGTCAAGGGGAATTTATTTCAGGTGTCCATGGCTGATTTAACATGCAAAAGTCAGCCAATGCAATCTACCATATCAACGAGTTAAAAAAACTGCACCATCTGATTCAAAAACAAAGCGTATGGCAAAATCCAATACCAATTCAAGAAAAACTATAAACAAACTACAAGTAGAGGTAAACTTCCTCAACCGAAGAGTAACTACCACAAACCTTCAGCTCACACCATACTCAACCAGGAAAGAATGAATGCTTTCCCCCTCAGATCAGTAACAAGTAAGGATGTCCACTCTCCTCACTTCTTCAACATGGTACTGAAAGCTACAGTCCTTGGAATTCTCCAGGCCAGAATACTGGAGTGGGCAGCTTTTCCCTTCTCCAGCGGATCTTCCCAACCCAGGGACTGAACCCAGGTCTCCCGCAGGTGGACTTTTTACCAGTTGAGCCACAACTGGAAGCTAAAGCTGATGCAATAAGACCAGGAGATGGAGTGGGAGGCAGGCGGTGAAGGATGGCGGATTTTAGAACACACAGCTTGAAAAAGAAAAAAGAAAAACAACAGAGACATTATAGGCTATGTAGAAAATCCCACGAAATCTACCCCCCACAATGCCCAGTACTAAAAAGTGAGTGGAGTAAGGCTACAGGATAGAACATCAATGCACGAAAACCAATCCATTTTTAAATACTAACAATAAACATATACAAACTGAAATTAAAAACAGAAAACAATTTATAATCACACCAAAGGAAATGAAATATTAAGCATAAACTTACCAAAATATGTACAGAATCTACAGGCTAAAAAATTCAAAATTCTGATGAAAGAACCTAAAGAAAGGTTAATAAATGGAGCAATATAACTAGGAGACTCACAGGCATCTATCTGGTCCAGACTGATCTATAGCTTTAGTTCATTTCCTATCAAAATTCCAGAAAGTACTTTATAGATATTGCCAGGCTATTCTGAAACTTTCAGTGAAAGCCACAGGCCCTAGAAGAGCTAAAACTGTTTGAAGAAGAATGAAGTAGAAAGTCACTCTATCGGATGTTAAGGCTTACTAAGTAACTCCAATAATCAAGACAATACATTTGGCAAAGAGACAGACATGTAGATGACTAGACTGCTTCAGAAACCCAGAAGTAAAAACCAAAGTGCAATTGGTTTCTGACAAACACGCAAAAGCAATTCAGTGGAGAAAGGAATAGACTTTCAGTAAACGGTACTGGACAACAGAACATCCATAGACCAAAAAATTAAAAAAAAAAAAAAAAAACCCTAAACCACTCACTTTATATGAAAATTAACCTAGACTTTATGGGAAAACCATGCAAATTTTTTGGCCAATCTAGTATGTCACAAACTTAAACATAAAACATTAAATAACAAAATTGTTTGTGAAGAAAAAAAAAAACATAAAATCTTTAGGTTCTATGGCTAGGCAAATAGTTTTTATAAATTTTATAGCAAAAGCACAAACTGTCAAATGGACATGGTAAAAATTTTAAATGTTGCTCTGACAGAAGATATTTGGTAACAACATGTCCAACAAGGGACTAATATCTAGAACATTTTAAAAACACTCAAAATTCAGCAATATCCAAAAAAAAAAAATTTGATTTAAAAATGGGTAAAAGACAAAACGTGGTCCATTTGAAACTGAAATGGCAATCCACTCCAGTATTCTTGCCTGGGGAATCCTATGGAAAGAGGAGCCTGGCAGCCTACAGTCCATGGAGTCACAAAGACACGACTTAGCTTCTAAACAACAGCAAAAGACATGAACAGATATTTTGCAAAGAAGACAGACAGATGGTAAATAAGCACATAATAACACATTCAACGTCACGAGCCATCATGACAATACAAAGTAAAGTCACAATGAGTTACTGCACACACCTATAAAGATAGCTAAAATAAAATTGTGATGGACAAACTTACAGAATAAGAGAATATCAACCTCTAAAAACCCATTCCTCCATAAGAGGAATAATAATAGTGGCAAAAAATAATTAAAGTTTAATTTTTCAAAACTTTGGAAATTAACCACAAGCTCATAATCTGAATAGCATTCACTCTAAAAAGCAGCTTAATATCAGTAAGAACAGTGAACTTTTGGTGTTTTAACTTGCCCTCATCTCATGCCCCCTCTTTAGCTCCATGGCAGCCTTGAAAAACAGCAGCCTCACAGCCCAGGTAGCTGTGTAGACTGATAGCCCAGCAGCCACAGGAGAAAGCAAACTGGGCTTGCAGCTGTCAAAAGGCTGGTTCCTCAGAGTACTGCCCTACTTGAACTGCCCGGCAGCTAGTGGGGAAAAAAACACTACTCACAGAAATTACCATAATTTGCTCTAACTCAGAGCTCACTCAGTGGGAAAGCCCTACTATCACAGCATTTGTTTAAAACAACTGACGGCAATTAATTAATATTATTGCTGCCTGAGACGGCAACAGTGGATTAAGAAACCACACTGACAAAACATACTAAAGAAGGAATATCTGAAGAATGAGATGTCCACAGGCAGCACTGAAGATCTGACACCTTCCAGGGGATCTGGAACGCTACTTGTGTTTGCAGGGCTGTGTATATGCCCAGGAAACCCTGAGAAGAGCCTAGTAGCTCAGGATTGAGGCCCTGCACAGAGTTACATGCCAAGCGTGCAAGTGTGTGTGTGCGCGCTCAATTGCATATAACTCTTTGCAATCTCATGGACTGTAGCCCACCCGGCTCCTCTGTCCATGGAATTTTCCAGGCAAAAACACTGGAGAGTCAAAGTGTTAGTCACTCAGTCATGTCCAACTCTTCATGAACCCAGGGAGGGTAGCCCGCCTGGCCCTCTGTCCATGGAATTCTCCATGCAAGAATGCTGGAGTAGGTAGCCATTCCCTTCTCCAAGGGATCTTCCTGACCTAGGGATCTAACTCATGTCTCCTGCACTGCAGCTAGATTCTTTACAGTCTGAGCCACTAGGGAAGCCCCTAGGAAAGATAAGTTTCATTAAAATGGGCAAGAGGTTTGAATAGTCATTCACAATGGTGGTGGTTTAGTCACTAAGTCATGTCTTACTCTTGCGACCCATGGACAGTAGCCTGCCAGGCTCCTCCGTCCACGGTATTCTCCAGGCAAGAATACTGGAGTGGGTTATCATTTCCTTCTCCAGGGGATCTTCCCTGACCGAAGAATCTCCTGCATTGCAGGCAGATTCTTTAACAGTTAACCACCACGAGCCCTAAGAATACTGGAGTGGGTTGCCTTTTTCTCCTCCAGGGGATAGTCAGTTATAAATTGCCAGAGTACAGAAGGCATGTATCGACACACAGAGAGTTCCTCAGTAAGAATGATGGACTTGGCTCAAAGCATTTAAAGAAATCTCTGTCCAATAACTCAAAGACAAGTAAACTAACAATGAAGTGTCTTCAGCAGCTACACATGACAGAAAATTTTCCTCGGATTTTTGGCATTTACCTCAAACAACCACTAATACTACATTTTATGCAGTCTGTGGGTCCAGGTTCACAGGACACGGGTTGGGACTGCAAGGCTCCTTTACCTCCAGCTCAAGGCGATGGAAATCTTCTCCTTGCCCTTTAATGGACCCACCTCCTGGAGGCAGCAGGAAAAGCTGCAGGTACCCCTTTTCCTAGGGGAAATATGGACATCACAAAACCGGTCTAGGAGGGTCATCTCAAGCATTGGCAGGCTGGTTCTTTTCCACTAGTGCCACCTGGGAATCCCTAAACAAAACAAATAGCAATAACAAACCAAAAATATCCTCTGGGGAGATGGGGGGAGAACTCAATGCTCAGAGTGGTCACATTATATCTTAAATGTCTGGTTTTCAACAAAAAATCATGAGACGCATGAAGAAACAGGATGCAGTCAAGAAAAGCTGTACCTGAGGAAGGCCAGAAGTGGGATGCACTAGACAGAAATGTTAAAATAGCTCTGTAAATATGCTCAAAGAAAAAACAAAAAGGAAACTGTCTTAAAATGTTAAAGAAAATACCTCAGCAAATAGAGAATATAAAGCCATAACAATTATTCTCTAGGAAAAAAGGAAAAAAACACAACAATCAAATAGAAATTCAAGATTTAAATAGTACAATAACTGAAATAAGATCTTAAGAGGGGCTCTATAGCAGATTTGTGCTAGCAGAAAAAAAAAGTCATCAAGCTTTAAGACAGGAAAATTGAGCATATCCAAGGTGAAGAACAGAAAGAAAATAGAACGAAGAAAAATGAACAGAACCTCAGAGACGTGTGGGATACCATCAGGTAAGAAAATGAAAGAAGCAGTAGAAACAGTATTTCAAGAAATACAGACCCAAATCTTCCCAAATTTGATGAGCTATTAAATATATACCCAAGAAACTCAAAAAACTCTTGAGGATAAACTCAAAGAGACCAACTATAAACACATCGTGTCAACTAATGAAAGACGAAGAGAAATAATAAAAGCAACAAGAGAAAAACGACTCACCGTGTAAAAGGACCCTTAGTAAGATTAACAGCTAACTGCTCACAGAAATCATGAGGACTCTTCAAACAAAGAGGAGCAGAATACATTCTTCTCACACACAGAGGAAAACTTCTCCTAGACAGAACAAGCCTCCATACACCATAAAGGAGTGAGATCATATTGTTACTATTCTTAAGACAATAATGGCAGAAAGTGAAGAAGAACTAAGGAGCCTCTTGATGAAAGTGAAAGAGGAGAGTGAAAAAGTTGGCTTAAAACTCAACATTCAGAAAACTAAGATCATGGCATCGGGTCCCATCACTTCATGGCAAATAGATGGGGAAACAGTGGCTGACTGTATTTTTCTGGGCTCCACACTGCAGATGGTGATTGCAGCCATGAAATTAAAAGACACTTACTCTTTGGAAGGAAAGTTATGACCAACCCAGACAGTATATTAAAAAGCAGAGGCATTACTTTGTCAACAAAGATCTGTCTAGTCAAGGCTACAGTTTTCCCAGTGGTCATGTATGGATATAAGAGTTGGACTATAAAGAAAGCTGAGCACTGAAGAACTGATGCTTTTGAACTCTGGTGTTGGAGAAGACTCTTGAGAGTCCCTTGGACTGCAAGGAGATCCAACCAGTCCATGCTAAAGGAGCTCAGTTCTGGGTGTTCATTGGAAGGACTGATGTTGAAGCTGAAACTCCAATACTTTGGCCACCTGATGTGAAGAGCTGACTCATTATAAAAGACCCTGATGCTGGAGAAGATTGAGGGCAGGAGGAAAAGGGGATGACAGAAGATGAGATGGTTGGATGGCATCACCGACTCAATGGACATGGGTTTGGGTGAACTCCGGGAGTTGGTGATGGACAGGAAGCCCTGGCTTGCTACCATTCATGGGGTCACAAAGAGTCGAACACAACTGAGCAACTGAACTGAAGACAATAATACAATGAAATTAACAACAGAAATAAAACTGCAAAGGTCACAAAAATATGGAAATTATCAAAGACACTATGAGAAAAATGAAAAAAAAATAGATAAAACTTGTGGATGTAGAAAAAGCAGCATTTACAGAGAAATTTATAGCTGTAAATACCTATTTTTAAAAAGAAGGCCTCAAAGTAACAGCTTAACCTTTCATCTTCGAAAACTAGAAAAAAAGAGTAAGTAATGCAAAGCAAGCAGAAAGAAGGAAATGAGAACAATTAGGCAGAAATAAAATAGGAAACAGAATAATAAAGAATATAAATATAACCAAAAGTTGATTCCTTGAGAAGACCAAACTGATAAACCTTGAGACTTTCCTGGTGGTGGTGTGGCTAAGACTCTGTGCTCCCAATGCAGGGGACCCAAGTTCAATCCCAGGTCAAGGAATTAGATCCTGCATGTCTCAACTAAAGATTATTTGCAGCCAAATAAATAAACAAAAATAAATATGAAAAACATTTTTTAAAACCTGACAAAACTTTAGCTAAACTGACCAAAAAAAAAACAAAAAAATAGGGACAGAGAGAAGATCCAAGCTGCAAAAGTAAGAAATGAAAGCAGAGAAACACTACCAAACTAAGGATTATAGGAAACACTATAAGATTATCCAAAGTCACTGCAGATGGTGACTGCAGCCATGAAATTAAAAGATGCCTACTCCTTGGAAGAAAAGCTATGAATGACCAACCTAGACAGCATATTAAAAAGCAGAGACATTACTTTGCCAACAAAGGTTCATCTAGTCAAAGTATGGTTTTTCCAGTAGTCACGTATAGATGTGAGAGTTGGACCATAAAGAAACCTGACCGCCAAAGAACTGATGCTTTTGAACTGTGGTGTTGGAGAAAACTCTTGAGAGTCCCTTGGACTCCAAGGAGATCCAACCAGTCCATCCTAAAGGAAATCAGGCCTGAATATTCATTGGAAGGACTGATGCTGAAGCTGAAACTACAATCCTTTGACCACCTGATGCAAAGAGCTGACTCCTTAGAAAAGGCCCTGATGCCAGGAAAGACTGAAGGCAGGAGAAGAAGGAGATGACACAAGATGAGATCGCTGGATGGCATCACTGACTCGATGGGCATCAGTTTGAGCAAGCTCCGGGAGTTGGTGATGGACAGGGAAGCCTGGCGTGCTGCAGTCCATGGGGTTGCAAAGAGTTGGATACAACTGAGAGACTGACTGACAAGAGAGTAACACGAAAAAGCCACGTGATGAAAATGTAGATAACTACCACAGAGCAGACAAATGCCTAGAAAGACACAACTAGCAAAACTGACTCAAGTAAAAATCAAAACCTCAACAGACATAACAAACGGATTGAATGAGTAATTTAGAAGCTTACCACAAAGAAAAGCAAGGCTCACACGGCTATGCTGATAATTTATACCAAACATCTAAAAACCCATTAATATCAATGCTTCATAAACTCCTAATTCATACTATGAAATCAAATATCCTTATAACAAAACCAAAGACATCACGAAAAAACTATGGGCCATTATTACTTATGAATACAGATGCAAAAATCCTCAACAAAATACTAGCATACTGAATCCAGCAGCATATACAAAGGAGTATACACAGTGACCAGTAGGGATCTTCCCCCTAGCAATGCAAGATCGATGCCACATCCAACACTCAATCAATATACTGTAACAATATAATAAAAGGGAGGAAAAAAACAGGATCAACAGGAAAACAACTTACAAAAGCCAACGTCCTTCCGTGATATTAGCATTCTAAATAGAACTCAGAGAGCATCATACACAATAACACAATAATAAAATACTGAATGCTTTCTCCTTAGGATAAGGATCAAGAAAAGGATGCCAGCCCTCACCACTTACATTCAAGATTGTACTAGAGGTTCTGGTCATGGCAATTAGGGAAGGAGAAGAAATAAAAGACATTCAAATCGGAAAGGAAGAAGTAAAACTATCTCTGAATACTCAGAGATGATATAGTCACCCCTGGGGCTTCCCAAGTGGTATACTGACAAAGAATCCACCTGCTAATGCAGGAGATGCAAGTGATGAGGGTTCGAGCCCTGAGTTGTGAAGATCCCCGGGAAGAAGAAATGGCAACCCACTCCAGTATTCTTGCCTGGAAAATTCCACGGACAGAAGAATCTGGTGGGCTAGAGTCCACAGGGTCACAAAGAGTTAGACATGACTGAGTGACCGAACACACACACACACACACACACACACACACACACGATCCTAAGAAACACACACATACATTAGAATGAATGAGTTCAGCAAAGTTGCAAGACACAATCTCAATATAAAAAATTAACTGTTTTGAATGCTTCCTTCTATTGCTCTTCTGGAGACTGGAGGGAGAGAAATAAATTTTGGTTAAATGTCAAAAAAAAAAATCAATTGTCATTATATACACTAGCAGTGACCAAGAGAAAAATGATTAATTGCATTAATACTATCAAAAAGAATAAGATGCTCAGAAATCAATTTAACCAAAAAGTGCAAGACTTACTAAAATGAAAACTACAAAACATAGCTGAAAGAAATCAAAGAGCTAAATAAAATGGAGGGGACTCCTCTGGTGGCCCAGCGGTGAAGACTCCACCCTCCACTGCAGGGCAGTGCGGGTTAGATCTGTGATCAGGGGAACTAGGGTCCCACATGCTGTGCAGCCAAAAATACAAAATAAAGAACTGCTTTAATTAAGGGGAAAAAAGGAAAGACATCCCATGTTCACAGCTTAGAAAACTTAATACTGTTAAGATAGAAATACTCTCCAATTTTCTGCAGAGTTAACCAAATTAAAAAAAAAAAAAAAACAACCAGAAGGCTGTTTCAGAAAGTAACTAATGTCACTTTTCACATGAAAATGCTAGGGATCCAGAATGATTCAAATTATCTTGAAGCAGAACACGCGAGAGACTTTGTAACTTTAAAACTTTCTACCAAGCTACAGTAGTTAAATTTGGTAGTGGCATAAGCATAACACATAAATCAATGGAACAGAATTCATACTAAAAAATACATCCTTAAATTTATGTTCAATTGATCTTAAAAAGAAAATGTAAAGAGAATTAAAGAGAGAATAATCTTTTCAACAAATGGTATTAGTACAACTGAATAGCCACATGTAGAAGAATGAAGCTAGACCCTTCTCTCGGAGAAGGCACTGGCGACCCACTCCAGTACTCTTGCCTGGAAAATCCCATGGATGGAGGAGCCTGGTAGGCTGCAGTCCATGGGGTCGCTAAGAGTCGGACACGACTAAGCGGCTTCACTTTTCACTTTCATGCACTGGAGAAGGAAATGGCAACCCACTCCAGTATTCTTGCCTGGAGAATCCCAGGGATGGTGGAGCCTGGTGGGCTGCTGTCTACGAGGTCGCACAGAGTCAGACACGACTGAGGTGACTTAGCAGCAGCAGACCCTTTTCTTAAATCACATACAAAAATTAACCCAAACTGAACCACAGACCTAAATGTATGAGATAAAACTTTCAGAAGAAAACATAGGAATAAACCTTTACCACAAAAAACCTAAGTGATTCCTCACATGTGATACCAAAAGCATAAGCAACAAAAGTAAAAAGACTGAACTTCATCAAAAATTTTAAACATTTAAGCTTCAAATGACCTAATCAAGAAAATTTTAAAAGTCCACAAATTGGGAGAAAATATTTGTAAGTCACATATCTGATAAGAAATCTATATGTAGGATTTATAAAGAACCCTTACAACTCAACAATAAAAAGACAAATCCAACTAAAACACAAGCAAGCAATCTGAATACACATTGCTTCAAAGAAGATACATAAACGGCCAATAAGCACATGAAAAGATACTCAACGTAATCAGTCATTAGGGAAATACAAGATCAAAACCAAGTCAATGAAATACCATTTTCTACTCATTAAAGTAGGGTTTCCCAGATGGTATACTGATAAAGAATCCACCTGCCAGTGTAGGAGATTCAAGAGATGAGGGTTCAAGCCCTGAGTTGGGAAGATCCCCTGGAGGAGGGAATGGCAACCCACTCCAGTATTCTTGCCTGGAAAATTCCATGGACAGAAGAACCTGGTGGGTTAGAATCCATGGGGTTGGAAAGAGTCAAACATGACTAAACACACTAAAGTCAAAAGAAGGCAATGAGAAGTACTCACAAGCATGGGAAAAATTAGAATCCTCATTCCGTGCTGGTGAGACTATAAAACATGTGAACTGACAAACATGTTCCACTGGAGAAGGGAATGGCAAACCACTTCAGTATCCGTGCCTTGAGAACCCCATGAACAGTATGAAAAGGCAAAAACACAGGACAGTGAAAGATGAACGCCCCAGGTCAGGAGGTGTGCAATATGCTATTGGAGAGGAGTGGACAAATAGCCCCAGAAAGAACGAAGAGGCTGAACCAAAGTGAAAACAACGCCCAGCTGTGAATGTGACTGGTGATGGAAGTAAAACCCATTGCTATAAAGAACAATATTGGATAGGAAGCTGGAATGTCAGGTCCATGAATCAAGGTAAATTGGAAGTGGTCAAACAGGAGACGGCAAGAGTGAACATTGACATTTCAGTAATCAGTGAACTAAATGGACCGGAATGGGCAAATTTAATTCAGATGACCATTATATCTACTACTGTGGGCATGAATCCCTTAGAAGAAATAAAGTAGCCCTCACAGTCAACAAAAGTCTGAAATGCAGTGCTTGGCTACAATCTCAAAAACAACAGAATGATCTCTGTTTCCAAGGCAAACCATTCAATATCACAGTAATCCAAGTCTATGTCCCAACCACTAATGCTAAAGAACATGAAGTTGAACAGTCCAATGAAGACCTACAAGACCTTCTAGAACTAACAGCAAAAAAGATGCGCTTTTCATGATACAGGACTGGAATGCAAAAGTAGGAAGTCAAGAGATACTTGGAGTAACAGGCAAGTTTGGCCTGGGAGTTCAAAATGAAGGAGCACAAAGGTTGACAGAGTTTTGCCAAGGAAACACATTGGTCATAGCAAACATCCTCTTCCAGCAACACAAGAGACAACTCTACGCATGGACACCACCAGACAGTCAATACCAAAATCAGATTGATTATATTCTTCACAGCCAAAGATGGAGAACCCCTATACATTCAGCAAAACAAGACCAGGAGCTGACTGGCTCAGATTATGAACTTATTGCCAAATTCAGACTTACACTGAAGAAACTAAGGAAAATTACTAGATCATCCAGGTATGACCTAAATCAAAACCCGTACGACTATACAGTAGAAGTGAGAAATAGATTCAAGGTATTAGTTTGAGTAAACTCCAGGAGTTGATGATGGACAAGGAGGCCTGGCATGCTCAGTCCATGGGATCACAAAGAGTAGGACAGGACTGAGTGACTGAACTGAACTGATTAGATCTGATAGACAGAGTGCCTGAAGAACTATGGGTGGAGGTTCATGATATTTGTACAGAAGGCAGTGATCAAAACTATCCCCAAGAAAAAGAAAGGCAAAATGGTTGTCAGAGGAGGCTGTACAAGTAGCTGAGAAAAGAAGAGAAGCTAAATGCAAAGGAGAAGAGGAAACATATACCCATCTGAATGCAGAGTTCCAAAGAATAGCAAGGAGAGATAAGAAAGCCTTCCTCGGTGATCAATCCAAAGAAATAGAGGAAAACAATAGAATGGGAAAGACTAGAGATCTCTTCAAGAAAATCAAAAATACCAAGGGAACATTTCATGCAAAGATTAGCATAATAAAGGACAGAAAGGGTATGGACCTAAGCGAAGCAGAAGATACACAAGAATACACAGAAAGGCTATATAAAAAGATCTTAATGACCCGGATAACCACAATGGTGTGATTACTCACATAGAGCCAGACATCATGGAGTATAAAGTTGGGTGGGCCTTAGGAAGCATCACTATGAACAAAGCTAGTGGAGGTGGTGGAATTCCAGCTGAGCTGGAATTTAACACAGAAGTTAAATAAGCAGGGTGACAAAATACAGCCTTGATGTACTCCTTTCCCAATTTATAACCAGTCCATTGTTCCATGTCCGGTTCTGACTGTTACTTCTTGCCTTGCATACAGATTTCTCAAGAGACAGGTCAGGCAGTCTAGTATTCCCATCTCTTTAGGAATTTTCCACAGTTTGTTGTGATCCACACAGTCCAGACGTTAGTGTAATCAATGAAGCAGAAGTAGATATTTTTCTGGAATTCTCTTGCTTTTTCTATGATCCAACAGATGTTGGCAATTTGATCTCTGGTTCCTCTGCCTTTTCTAAATCCAGCTTGAACATCTGGAAGTTCTCAGTTCATGTACTGTTGAAGCCTGGCTTGGAGAATTTTGAGCATTACTTTGCTAGTGTGTGAGATGAGTGCTGTTGTGCAGTAGTTTGAACATTCTCTGGCATTGCCTTTTTTTGGGATTGGAATGAAAACTGACCTTTTCCAGTCTGTGCCCACTGTTGAGTTTTCCAAATTTGCTGGCATATTGAGTGCAGCATTCTCAAGCATCATCTTTCAGGATTTGAAATGGCTCAGCTGGAATTCTATTACCTCCACTTGCTTTGTTCATAGTGATGCTCCCTAAGGCCCACCTGACTTCGGACTCCAGAATGTCTGGCTCTAGGTGAGTGATCACACCACTGTGGTCATTTAAGAGCTTTTTTAACAGTTCTTCTGTGTATTCTTGCCACCCTTTCTTAATATCTTCTTCTGTTAGGTCCATACCATTTCTGTCCTTTATTGTGCCCATCTTTGCATGAAATGTTCCCTTGGTATCTCTCATTTTCTTAAAAAGATCTCTAGTTTTTCCCATGCTGATGTTTTCCTCTATTTATTTGCATTGATCACTTATCTCTCCTTGCTATTCTTTGAAACTCTGCATTCAGATGGATACATCTTTCCTATTCTCCTTTGCCTTTAGCTTCTTGGTACGTTTATACCCAAGGTAAATGAAAACTTTCATCTTCACAAAAATTAGTACACAATTGATCATAGTAGCATTATTCCTAACCGCCAAAATGTGTAAATACTGCAATATCCGTCAAATGAATGGATTTAATGTTGTATACCTTCCAATGTAAAAATATTAAATCACAAAGGGGAATGAAGTACTGATACATTCTACAACAATGGATGAACCTTGAAAACAGTAGGCTAAGTGTAAGAAGTTGATCTCAAGGGACCAAGTGTTATTCCATTTACATGAAATTTCCAGAGTAGGTAAATCTATACAGATGGAAGTTTGCTTAGTGGTTGCCAGGGGATGGGTAAGGAGAGAATGTGGAATGACTGCTAACAGATGTGGAGTTTCTTTCTAGAGTGATGAAAATATTCTATAGTTAAAAATATATACACAACCCTGTGAATATACTAAAAAAAAACTCACTGAATTACATACTTTCAAAACATGAATTTATTACCTATGAAATTGATACAATCACTCATACATTTAAGTGTAGTATCATACAGCCACTCTAGAAAAGTTTGCTGATTTCTTATAAAATTAAACATCCAATTATGATATGAACCAGCAATTACACTCCTGGGCATTTATTTTAGAGAAATAAAACCCTACAAAAGTCCATGCACAAGTGTTGACAGCAACTTTATTCTAATAGCCAGAAACTGTAAACAGACCAGTCATGTTTCAACAGTAAAATGCTAAGTAAACTGCTGTACATCCATTCAAAGGACTACTGCTCAGCAATAAAAATGACCAAACCACCGATATATACAGCCTGGATAAGACTCTTATACTGAGTGGGAAAAATAACAAAAATATGTCAAAAGGTTATAAACTGAATGACTCTTTCCCTGTAACATTTTTGAAATGACAAAAAATTTAGATGAATGATTGTCAGGAGTTGGGGTGGGAGTTACTGGAAGGGAGTGGGTGTGATTAGAAAAGGTATATTTGTGCAACTGTTCAGTATCTTGACTGTGGTAGTTCATACATGAACCTACACAAGTCACAAAATTGTACAGAACTAAATGCATCACGGACTCGATGGACATGAGTCTGGGTGAACTCCAGGAGATGGCGATGGACAGGGAGGCCTGACGTGCTGCAATTCATGGGGTCGCAGAGTCGGACACGACTGAGCGACTGAACTGAACTGAACTGAAACACACACAATACATACACAGACACACATCTAGGGAGATTTGAATAAGGCAGGTGGATTGTATTCAGATCAATATATTGGTGGTGATACTGTACTACAGTTTTGCACAATGTCACCAATGGGGCAAACTGGATAAAGAATAAATGAGATCTCTGTCATGCTTTACAACTGTAAGTGCTTCTACAAATATCGCAGCTTTAAAGACAGACTGCCTACAGGGTCAGCACTAAGTGGAGAAAAGACCAGGGCAATGATTTCTAGTTTCCATGAGAGGTTTTTTCATACTACTTTATCTTATCTATGTATGCTTGATTTAAAAGAAAATATTCTTCCTCTACACGAGGGATGTATGTGAAGTACCTGTCATATGAAAAGTCTTCAATGAATTTTAGTTCTCCTTTCCTTCCATGTTAAGGATAAGACAACCTGCAGACCAAGAAATCAGGACTAAGCAGCCTAATTCTAAGCAGAACTACTAGTAAGTCATCCAGTGGCATTACCAAGGGCTAAAACTGGAACCATAAGGTACACCCACCAAAATAACTATGAGACAATCTCTCACCATCACTGAACAACTTTAAAATGAAGCCCTCTTCCTATTCCTTGTTCAACAAGTTGAGTCAAGCAATCCCAGGGAAAGCTAAACGGAAAACAGTAGAGGATTCACAATAACATCTAAAAGATACTTTCATTATCATGGTATTTTATTAATTGCTTTCATTATCACTAACAGTAACTGAACATTTATATGCTCAGTATATCATTTCATGCATTCTCATCATTTAACCCTCATACCAACCTTTCAAGGCAGGTATTATCCCCATTTTATAGACAAAGAAGCTACAACTTAGAAATGCTGGGTATATTGTACTGGTCGGAGAGCTAGTAAGCAACATGTCAGGATTTTCTCCCATGTAAGTCTAATTCCCAGAAATAAAGATTCTAGCCACTCTGCATTATCTCACTTTAACAAAACTGTCCCTCATAAAGGTACATACCAGCATCTGGGCTTCTGACTGGGTTGAATACCTGGGAATTCACTGGGACTTCTGAGTCTCAAGCCCAATCACACTGTCATCACTAGCCTCCCTAGTCATGAAGACTCTTCTGCCACTCTGCACTCTGATGGCCAATGACTTCAGAGGGGCCATTCAAGTGTTAAGACTCCCACCCTTCTACCAGTTCACTTTACCAGTCACCAACCCACAGGGCTACCATAAAAAGACCCAAAAAGAGAGCAGCCCTCTTCAAATGTTCTTATTACTTGTCCTTGATCAATGCTGGTAAACACTGTTTCCACTCTCCACTCCTCTACTCTTACACACACACAATTACATATACACAAGTTCCACACTCAGGCTTGCCTTTACCTCTCCATGTCACCATCGTAGCTCTGATTGTCTCATCTTCCCGAAGGGTAAAATGAGCCACCACGAAACTCAGCAGACCTCTCATCTACTGAACTCTCCTTCTCCCCAACAGTCCCAGAGGAAAAATGCTCCTGTTACCCAAAGCTGACTCCTTTCAGTAATATAAAAGAAGCCAGGTCCTTACTTTCCCCTTGGCTCCTCCCTTCCTGCTTCAAAGAAGCCATGTTTCTCTTTCTTAAAAAAGGAAAAACTCTCTGAAATGACAGGTACACTTAATTTAATTAGTAATTACAATGTTATTCTTGCCTGGAGAATCCCATGACGGAGGAGTCTGGTAGGCTACAGTCCATGGGGTCGCAAAGAGTCGGACGTGACTGAGCGACTTCACTCACTCACTCGCTTGCTGACATTATACAAGAAGCATCAGAAATAAAGTTTTGTAATGAGGACCCAAAGGATTAGAGAAGGAGGGTATTATCAGAAAGATCTCTTTTATGATCTTACCAAGATACAGGTTTTCTTTCAGTGGGAAACAGAAGTGGGACACCCAAGACTGAGTCTGAGGGGGCAAAAGGATCTGTGAGAGTGAGGGAAGGATCAGGAATTCTCAGGAGGCAAGCAACTGATAAAGGATTTGAGGTCATTCGTGGCTACTTAGCAAGGAAAGAAGACAAAGCATAAAGGGAATAAGAGTCATAGTACCTGAAAGGACAGCAAGGGCAGCTAAGGCAAGAGAGAAGGAAGAAGTAAAATACTCTGCAACTGACTGCCCTAAGCTCTCCCTGGGCCTTAAATTTCATGTATCGCTGTATCCTAACATCAGGTTAAGAAGCAACTAACTCTCCTCAAGCTTCCCATTTTTCATAGGTTCAACTTTTGAGTCAACACTGACCCTTCCCTCTTCACTTTTCAAGAGATTTCAGGTGCTTAAATCTCATCTTCCTTTTTTTATCTGTCTACTCAGTCCTTTCCCAATACTATTTCCAATTTTACCATGTTAGTTCAGGCCCATATCAACTTTCATTTTAAGAGTCCAGAAAGATTCCTATATAGCTTGCTAAAAATTATAAAATTAGTTAGTTGGAGAGCTGAGGCTGGTACTGAAGTCTTCTGAGCAGATTATTTCCCCAATCTGCAATACTTGCAGATCTTCATGACCCAGATAACCATGATGGTGTGGTCACTCACCTAGAGCCAGACATCCTGGAATGTGAGGTCAAGTGGGCTTTAGGAAGCATCACTACGAACTAAGCTAGTGGAGGTGATGGAATTCCAGATGAGCTATTTCAAATCCTAAAAGATGATGCTGTGAAAGTGCTTCACTCAACATGCCAGCAAATCTGGAAAACTCAGCAGTGGCCACAGGACTGGAAAAAGGTCACTTTTCATTCCAATCTCAAAGAAAAGCAATACCAAAGAATGTTCAAACTACCGCACTGCAAACTGCAAACTCCCACACAACTGCACTCATCTTCCACGCTAGCAAAGTAATGCTCAAAAATCTCCAAGCAAGGCTTCAACAGTACATGAACCATGAACTTCCAGATGTTCAGCTGGATTTAGAAAAGGCAGAGGAACCAGAGATCACATTGCCAACATTCGTTGGATCATCAAAAAAGCAAGACAGTTCCAGAAAAACATCTACTTTTGCCTTATTGACTACACCAAAGCCTTTGATTGTGTGGATCACAACAAACTGCAGAAAATTCTGAAAGAGATGGGAATACCAGACCACCTGACCTGCCTCTTGAGAAATCTGTATGCAAGTCAAGAAGCAACAGTTAGAACAGAACATGGAACAACACACTGGTTCCAAATTGGGAAAGAAATACATCAAGGCTGTATATTGTCACCCTACTTATTTAACTTATATGCAGAGTACACCAGGAGAAACGTTGGGCTGGATGAAGCACAAGCTGGAATCAAGAATGCCGGGAGAAATATCAATAACTTCAGATATGCAGATGACACCACCCTTACGACAGAAAGCGAAGAAGAACTAAAGAACCTCTTGACGAAAGTGAAAGAGAAGGATGAAAAAGTTGGCTTAAAACTCAACATTCAGAAAACTAAGATCACGGCATCCAGTCCCATCACTTCATGGCAAACAGAAGGGGAACAATGGAAACAGAGACGGACTTTATGTTTTGGGGCTCCAAAATCACTGCAGATGGTGACTGCAGCCATGAAATTAAAAGACACTTGCTCCTTGGAAGAAATGCTATGACCAACCTATAGAGCATATTAAAAAGCAGAGACCTTACTTTACCAACAAAGGCCTGTCTAGTCAAAGCTATGATTTTTCCAGTAGTCATGTATAGATGTGAGAGTTGGACCATAAAGAAAGCTAAGCACCGAAGAATTGATGCTTTTCAACTGTGGTGTTGGAGAAGACTCTTGAGAGTCCCTTGGACTGCAAGGAGATCCAACCAGTCCCTTCTAAAGGAGATCAGTCCTGGGTGTTCTTTGGAAGGAATGATGCTAAAGCTGAAACTCCAGTACTCTGGCCACCTGATGTGAAGAACCGACTCACTGGAAAAGACCCTGATGCTGGGAAAGATAGAAGACAGGAGGATAAAGGGATAACAGAGCATGATATGGTTGAATGGCATCACTGACACGATGGACATGAGCTTGAGTAAGGTCTGGGAGTTGGTGATGGACAAGGAAGCCTGGCATGTTGCAGTCCATGGGGTCGCAAAGAGTCAGACACAACTGAGAGACTGGACTGACTGACTGACTGCAGCCCAAAATAAAACTATTATGCAGTCAATAAGAAGTAAAATGATGCTTAAGCAGAGGAATGTGTGTGTGCGCTCACTCATGTCCGACTCTTTGCCACTTCATGCACTGTAGGCCACCAGGCTCTTCTGTCCATGGGATTCTCCAAGCAAGAATACTGGAATGGGTTGCCATTTCCTTCTCCAGAGGATCTTCATGACCCAGGGACTGACCCTGCATCTCTTCGGTCCTCTGCATTGGTAGGGGCATTCTTTACCACTAGTGCCACCTGGGAAGCACAGGAATTAGACATATTTAATTATATATAGTTAAAGTGGTTCCTATGGGAAAGCATCTCAGAAGATGGAATGGGAGCATGCTACCTGTTACACACAAACACTCTATGCATAAAGTATTTACTCTGTACCCAACCTAGGGAGAAATGAAAAAAAAAAAAGAAAGAAAAAATCCTGGAGCAAAACTATCCTGATAGCCAGTCTCTAAGATAACGTCCTATGATCCCCTACTTGTTGGTGTTCACAACCTCTACAGTTCCCTCTCACACTATCAGTTGGATCTATGTGATTAATAGAAAAGATGGTATGTCACTTCAGAAATTATGTTATTAAAGACACCAGGGTCTCTTGGAGAGAAAGCCACTTGCCATGTCATGAGCTGCCTTATGGAAGTGGCAAGGAACTGACACTTGTCAAGAAGCACATGCGTGAGCTTAGAAATGGATTCTCCAGCTGTGATGACCCTTGACTCCAACTTGTGGGACACCCTGAACTAGAACCACACAGCTGAACCTTCCCAATCCCTGACCTTCAGAAACTATGAGAAAATAAACATTTTTTAAGCTGCTTTGGTTTTGAGACAAATCTGTTTTTTGAACAATAGTTAATTAATACAACTTTAAAAAAATGATAAGGTCTTGAAAACTAATAGAATGACTAGGGGAAAAAGTGAGTATCAGGTCAAAAACATGAGTATTTCTAAGTGAAGATGTAGTGTAATTGCCTGACATTAATCATTTGATTGCCAAGTGGCATCCACTTCAAAAGTCCAACCCGAATAAAAGTATCCCTGCAGAACTGGCCACAGTGGCACTGTCAGCTCCTGGTCAGCTGTACTGCAAAACAACAAGGCAAGGAACTAGCCTGCCTCCACGCATGAAGGTCCCGATTTCAAAAAGCCCTGGTAACCTAGATAAATGACTGTCTGAGTGACCATACTTCTCCATTCCTGCACCCTAATCCCAGCTATTGCTTTAAACTAGCCAATGAAGAGAGAGCACATGAAATTCTAGACACCTAGCCCTCAGACCCTAATAAAGGCAAACCCAGGTGCACCCCCCTCTCTCCCTCTGTGTCTCTCTCTGCCTCTGACCTCACTGTGTAGCCCCTGGATGTACCATGTACCCTTCAGGATCTGTGAGTTATGAATCTTGTTTCTCAGAGTCCCCTGATGGTTTCTGCTGAAATGCATCCTGAGGTATAATTAGAATGGTTGGTTCAGCCACGAACCTGGGGCAGGGGGTGGGGGGGTTGGGGGAAGCCTTTGGAACACACCAGGGTAACCCTGGCCAGAGTTCTTCAACTGTTTCCACAGCCACTCACCTGTGTGCAGACGGTTCAAGAAGAAAGAAATGAGAAAACTGTAGAAGAAGCCTTAGAGGAAACAGTACCAGATGTCTGTGCATTACCAAAGTAACCAGAATAAACCAAAACCTAACAGCTGGAAAGTCACATTAAACATGACTTCCCAGTCCCATTAGACTAATGACCTTTCTCCAAAGCGCCTTATAAACAGTTTCCTTTCACAGGGAGAACACCCCAAATTGGAGTCAAAGCTCCCCAGGCTGGAGGTCAAAAAGGCTCTGGTAGGGACTCTGATGTCAGGCTGTTCTGGGGAAACTGTTATTTGAGCACTTAATTTACAAAGGAAAGTAGTGCCTATTAGAAAGTCAATCAACTTGTTCCCTACTGTCACAATTACCAGAGGCTCCTGTAGGGGAAATCAGAATTGGATGCCTCAAGTTCAAGGGACCCCCTGGGCCTGTTTATTATCAGAGTGTTCCTCTCCTTCTGATTGCCAGATTGTTTAACTGTGAGCCATTCAGGGGCCATTGCTCTTCTGATCTTAACATATCTAATAAGATCATTCCTTTGGGACAGATGAAATATTTCCCATTTTTATAAGCTTTATAACATCAAAACACGAAAGACGCACATAAATGCCAACAAAAATGGTATGAACAGATTCTAGCATCGATGCATAGAGATGAATCGATTCCCAAATCAGGTAAATAAATTTAACCTACAAAACAAATGAACTACTTTCAACTAGGCTACCCACCCCTACAAGAACTAGCTCCCCAATGAACCAGTTCCAACTGAACCAATTCCCAAATCAGATAAAGAAATTTACCCTGCTCAACAAATAAGCTAATTCAAACTAGGGTGGGCTTGCCCCACAAGAACTAGTTCCCCAGTGAACCGGTTCAGAGTAGCATCCAACACTTCCCTTCTCCAACAGGGTACCCCAACCAAACTGGCTTGTCCCATGAGGGAAAAGCCCAACTTGAGAGGAGAATACGTTCCCCGACACCGAAGCGACTTACCCTCCAAAATCGAGCCCATCGCTCTTAACACAAAAGAACACATAAAACAAGTGGACCAACTGAACCCGCTATCGAATTGGAGGAAAGGCAATCAAGGCTTCAGTGGACAGCGCGAGGGCAACCGAGGTGTCAGGGGACAGTGGGAAAGAAGTAGAAGCTTCAGAGGACAGCGATCAGGAGGTGGCAACAAAAGTAACAGATTCCAAAACAAAGGCTAGAAGTGGAGTTTTAATAAAGCATTTGGACAGTAACTCGAAGTAGAGGATTTATTTGGCACAAACAGAACTATGTTCAGCAATGTGGAACTGAACATTATTTTTCATACAAAGTTAAAAGCACATTGTATTTCCTTCCTGACCACTTGCCCAGGCCCCATCTCTTCGAGAGAGAAAAGCTTCATCTAAATTATTTCATCTGATTGATGACTGTCATTTATAACTTTATTGCTACTTCTGTCTTGGGTATTCCTTTGGAAAAGATTTATGGATTCATTACATATTCTAATGTATTGTTTATAAATTATAAGATAAAGTCAAGCATGTATCTGCTAATACTTAAGTTGACCTGTCTTTATATTTAGAAATTTCTCTTAATAGTAGACTTCCCTGATGGCTCAGATGGTAAAAACTCTCCTGCAATGCAGGATCCCTGGGTCAGGAAGATCCCCTGGAGAAGGAAATGGCAACCCACTCCAGTAATCTTGCCTGGAGAATTCCATGAACAGAGGAGCCTGGCAGGCTACAGTCCATGGGGTTGCAAAGAGTCAGGCATGACTGAGCAACTATCACTCATTCACACCACAAACAAAATCGAGTCCGTCAACTCTAGAAGTTTATCAATCCCTTGTCTCAACTGCCAAGAGCTGGGGGCAGCTGGTGTTGCTTCAGGGAATCTTGAAGGAAAGAACCTCAGGACAGTCCTAGCAGCTGCTAGGGTCTTGCCCCAGTGTTCCTTGACCAGGGCCAGCTAGCCCCAAGCAGCTAGGCCCTCAGCTGGCTTGCCAAACTGTTGCTGAATCCTAGCTCTCTCTGCTCTCCAAACAGGTTGATGAATTCTACAGAGAAGTTGTTGAGGAAAGTTAATACACTTTATTTGGAAAGCAACTGAGGAGACGATCGCAGGCCAGCACCTCAAAATAACCATTTTTGGGGGGTCTGGATGCCAGGTTCTTTTACAGATCATTGATGGGCAGAGGTGAGGAAGCAAAGTAAAAAGGCCATTAATCTTGCACACATCTCCTAGAAAAGCAGGGATGTGTTAAATTTCTTCCTCCCTGCCATCTACAGGGAGACAGGGTTCTGAACAAAGGCACTTTAGTTAACAGTCAGGTAGAGGGGCAGGATTCTCTGAGGCAAGGTATTAAGTACGATTATAATAACAAAAGCAACAAAAAGCCAGCCACAAACAATTCCAACACGGAGTAAGAACTGACTTCTTTGCAGCCGGGGCAGGAGAGGCATCGCAGCAGGGACGAAGGTCTCCCAGACCCCAGACACCGCTGTCATGGTTCGACCAGGCAGAAACCCTGAACACCAGCGAGGCTCATGCCCCTAGGGCAGCGACCCTCGCTCTCCAGGAAGGCGGCCAGACGCAGGCGGCGTCCATTCCACAAACTTCCACCAGTCCAGAGTCGGCCACACGCGCTCCGCGCGTCCCTCCAACATACGGAGACCAGGGAGACGGCGCCCACAAGCCCACAGCCTACCTTAGGGCCTCGAGACAGGCCCCCACGGGGCATCTCCGGGCGCTCCTCCTCCTCAAGGGTGCACCGCCCTCTGAAGGCACCGGAAGGCCGTGGGTCACAGAACCAACTCGGCGCGCCAGGCCGCACCGCGTGCTGCGATTGGCGGACTTTCGGGTAGGGGGTGGGGCTTCCTCGGACGCACCGCCCTACCGGCGCGAGCGTTGCGATTGGCAGATGTTCCGGCTGGGGGCGGGGCTTCTCCGGCGCACCGCCCCCCCACTCTCGGCGCGCGCCTTGCCCTACAGTTGAGATTAGCGCTGATGCTGGGAGGGATTGGGGGCAGGAGGAGAAGGGGACGACAGAGGATGAGATGTTTGGATGGTATCACTGATTCGATGGACGTGAGTCTGAGTGAACTCCGGGAGTTGGTGATGGACAGGGAGGCCTGGCGTGCTGCGATTCATGGGGTCGCAAAGAGTCGGACACGACTGAGCGACTGAACTGAACTGAACTGATGCTCGTGGAGGGGCGTGGTTTTCCTGCTAACTCGCGCCCCCTGGCGCTGATCTGAACCGTGGCGTCTGGCACGGGCAGCAGCTCCGGGGACGGACTTTCTGCGCTGCGGCCCCAACCTGTGGCTGGGCCCGGATTAACGGAGCACGCGCAGCCTCGCGGTCGGCTCCTGGCGAAGGAGCTGCTGGAAAGCCCGCGCGGGGTTTTCCAAATAAAGCTCGTCCGGGGTGTGCTTTGTCAGGCAAGGACCGACATTAATAATAAGGACCGAAATTAAAAATAAATGATAACCCCAAGTGGGCTATGAATTCAGCAAGCGGTGCTTAGGGAATGGTTGTAGCCGTGGGTAGCCGGAGATAGGGGTCTTATTGCCCCATCTGCCGAGGCGGAGGAAGGGATGGGGTCGGGTTGGGGCTTAGTATCCAAAGCAGTTTTCAGGTTCAGAGACGCCAGAATCCCCGGGGACCTGCTACAGCCTGTGACTGGGTCTCGGACTCGGAAGGTACAGACTGGGGCCGGAGAACTTGCATTTCTGACAGTTCTCAGGTGATGTTGCTTCCATCCCGCATCATTTTGAGAACCGCAAGCAGAGCCTTTCCTTAGACCCTGCACATGAGTTTGCTTAAGTGTTCCAACACTTGGAGGCAGAGATTTTAAAGGAAATGGAATGGAAAGGAGGGGTTGGAGCTGAGGAGAGACATAATTAGGTTACAAACTCACCAGGAAGGCTGTTGTCTAAATAAAGGTGTCTATTGAAGAAAAAAACGACAATAGTGACTTGAAAAGCGTCAGCCTGGGAAGGAGGAAAGGATTCCGATTTGTACCCTCACAACTGTGGAAAATTCTCAAAGAGATGGGAATACCAGACCACCTGACCTGCCTCTTTAGAAACCTATATGCAGGTCAGGAAGCAACAGTTAGAACTGGACATGGAACAACAGACTGGTTCCAAATAGGAAAAGGAGTTAGTCAAGGCTGTATATTCTCACCCTGCTTATTTAACTTCTATGCAGAGTACATCATGAGAAACCCTGGGCTGTAAGAAGCACAAGCTGGATTCAAGATTGCCAGGAGAAATATCAATAACTTCAGCTATGCAGATGACACCACCCTTATGGCAGAAAGTGAACAGGAACTAAAAAGCCTCTTGATGAAGGTGAAAGAGGAGAGTGAAAAAGTTAGCTTAAAGCTCAACATTCAGAAAACAAAGATCATGGCATCTGGTCCCATCACTTCATGGGAAATAGATGGGGAAACAGTGGAAACAGTGTCAGACTTTATTTTGGGGGGCTCCAAAGTCACTGCAGATGGTGACTGCAGCCATGAAATTAAAAGACGCCTACTCCTTGGAAGGAAAGTTATAACCAACCTAGACAGCATATTCAAAAGCAGAGACATTACTTTTGCCAACAAAGGTCCGTCTAGTCAAGGCTATGGTTTTTCCAGTGGTCATGTATGGATGTGAGAGTTGGACTGTGAAGAAAGCTGAGCACCGAAGAATTGATGCTTTTGAACTGTGGTGTTGGAGAAGACCCTTAAGAGTCCCTTGGACTGCAAGGAGATCCAACCAGTCCATTCTGAAGGAGATCGGTCCTGGGTGTTCTTTGGAAGGAATGATGCTAAAGCTGAAACTCTACTACTCTGGCCACCTCATGTGAAGAGTTGACTCATTGGAAAAGACTCTGATGCTGGGAGGGATTGGGGACAGAAGGAGAAGGGAACGACAGAGGATGAGATGGCTGGATGGCATCACGGACTTGATGGACATGAGTTTGAGTGAACTCCAGGAGTTGGTGATGGACAGGGAGGCCTGGCATGCTGTGATTCATGGGGTTGCAAAGAGTCAGACATGACTGAGTGACTGAACTGAACTGAACTTGGCGGAAGTGGAGTTTGGTTTTCTGCTCTAAAAGCACTTTCTCATGCCTCTGTAAGAATACCAATATTTTGCACTTGATCCATTTTCCGTCTTTCCTGCCTAGTCCCTATTCTTTCAGCATATTGCATTTGAGTTTCACTCACTAAAGCACAAACGCTTTGTATAAAGATGTCCACACTGCGATTTTTGAAAAAGAAAGAAAGAAAGAAATGTCTAGGTAGACATTTCTACTGGGACTTCCCTGGTGGCTCAGCGGAAAGAATTCGCCTGCAACTCAGGAGAGCCAAGAGACACAGTTTTGGTCCCTGGGTTGGGAAGATCACCTGGAGTAGGAAATATTAACCTGCTCCAGAATTCTTGCCTGGAAAATTCCATGAACAGAGCAGCCTGATAGGCTACAGTCCATGAGGTCGCAAAGAGCATGCACACACACACACAGACACACAGACACACACACACACAGAGATATTGCTAATACTATTATTGTCAGCACTTAGCATAAGATAAACTGGACTCTAAATGTAGCTAGTTTAGGATTTAGAATATTGGGACTCTGACTGGGACACCACACAAATGGTTGCCTCAGTTAGGCCTAATGACATAGCTCAACAATCTCACTGTGTCTTTCTTGGCTCTCAAAAGTTGCAAACAGACCGCTTCCTGATGCTTGAACTAAAGTCCCATTGCACTAACTTCTGGTCATTGTCACTTGAATGTCTGAGAGACACTTTAACCTAAATTCTTCTCTTCCCAAAATAGCTTCCTTTTCAGAAATCTCCATCTCAGTGGTGGCACTGACATCCAGCCAGTAGCTCATACATAAACTGTCACCCATACCAGCCTCTGACAGCTAAAGGATCATTGCCTCAGTTTACCTCTATGTTTGTTTTGGAAGAATCTGATATTTGACAGAGACTTTGCAGCTGTGCTTTCAGAGGTATGTAGTGATCAAGTGCTCCAAACTGGCTCTGACTTGACCACAGGAATGCATCTCTGCAGATGAGACTCGGAGGTGTCCAGAAGTTACCATTGCTTCATTACTATGTTAAGATCTCCATCCAAGGACAGGGGTGGAGACTTGTACTCTGCTAGGCACAGTTCATGCTGTGTGCAAGCCCTGGCCACTCCACACACCACCACCCCCGCCCCACCTGGCTGCCCTCGCAAATCTCCATCCCCTTCCTGGTTGGTGGTTTAGTCGCTAAGTCGTGTCTGACTCTTGCAACCTCATGGACCTCAAGTAGCTTGCCAGGCTTCTCTGTCCATGGGATCCTCCAGGCAAGAATACTGGAGAGGGTTGCCGTTTCCTTCTACAGAGGATTGTCCCGACCCAGGAATCGAACCTGGGTCTCCTGCATTGCAGGCAGATTCTTTACCAACTGAGCGATGAGGGAAGCCCTTCCTAGAACCCCACTAACAAGTCTGCCTCCTACCCCTTAAACTTCTCTTCAGTTCAGTTCAGTCGCTCAGTTGTGTCTGACTCTGCGACCCCTTGGGCTGCAACACACCAGACCTCCCTGTCCATTACCAATCCCCTGAGTTTACTCAAACTCATGTCCATTGAGTCAGTGATGCCATCCAACCATCTCATACTCTGTCATCCCCTTCTCCCGCTTTCAATCTTTTCCAGCATCAGAATCTTTTCGAATGAGTCAGTTCTTCACATCAGATGGCCAAAATATTGGAGTTTCAGCTTCAGCATCAGTCCTTCCAATGAATATTCAGGACTGATTTCCTTCAGGATGGACTGATTGTATCTCCTTGCTCTCTAAGGGACTCTCAAGAGTCTTTTCCAACACCACAGTTCAAAAGCATCAATTCTTTGGCACTCAGCCTTCTTTACGGTCCAACTCTCACATTCATACATGACTACTGGAAAAACATTAGCTTTAACTATATGGTTAAAGTTATAACCACATAACTTATGCTGTCTAGGTTTGTCATAGCTTCTCAAGGAGCAAGCATCTTTTAATTTCATGGCTGCAGTCACTGTCTGCAGTGATTTTGGATCCTAATAAAATTCATCTGTTTTGACTTTTTCCCCATCTACTTGCCATGGAGTGATGGGACTGGATACCATGATGTTTATTTTTTGAATGTTGAGTTTCAAGCCAGATTTTTGGTCTCCTCTTTTCACCTTCATCAAGAGGCTCTTTAGTTCCTCTTCACTTTCTGCCGTTAGAGTGGTATCATCTGCATATTTGAAGTGTTGATATTTCTCCTGGCGATCTTGTTTCCAGCGTGTGATTCACCCATTCTAGCATTTTGCATGATGTACTCTGCATAGAAGTTAAATAAGCAGGGTGACAATATATAGCCTTATCAAAATCCTTTTCCAACTTTGAACCAGTCTGTTGTTCCATGTCCAGTTCTGTTGCTTCTTGACCTGCATACAGGTTTCTGAGGAGACAGGTCAGGTGGTCTGTTATTCCCATCTTTTTAAGAATTTTCCACGGTTTGTTGTGAGCCACACAAAGACTTTAGCATAGTCAATGAAGCAGAAGTAGATGTTTTTCTGGAATTACCTTGCTTTATCTATGATCCAGCGGGTATTGGCAATTTGATCTCTGGTTCCTCTGCCTTTTCTAAATCCAGCTTGAATATCTGGAAGTTCTTGTTTCACATATTGTTGAAGCCTAGTTTGAAGGATTTTGAGCATAACTTTGCTAGCATGTGAAATGAGTGGAACTATATGGTAATTTGAACATTCTTTGGCATTGCCCTTCTTTGGGGTTGGAATGAAAACTCATCTTTTCCAGTCCTGAGGCCACTCCTGAGTTTTCCAAATTTGCTGGCATATTGAGTGCCACACTTTCACAGCAACATCTTTTAGGATTTGAAATAATTCAGCTGGAATTCCATCACTTCCACCAGTTTTGTTCATAATGCTTCCTAAGGCCCACTTGACTTCGCATTCTGGGATGTCTGGCTCTAGGTGAGTGACAACACCATTGTGGTTATCCTGGTCATTAAGACTTTTTTTGGTATAGCTTTGTGTATTCTTGCCATCTCTTGTTAATCTCTTCTGCTTCTGTTACGTCCTTACAATTTCTATCTGTTATCATGCCCATTCTTGCATGAAATATTCCCTTGATATCTCTGATTTTCATGACGAGATCTCTAGTCTTTCCCATTCTATTGTTTTCCTGTTTTTCTTTGCATTGTTCGCTTAGGAAGGCTTTCTTATCTCTCCTTGCCATTTCCTGGATCTCTGCATTCATTTGGATGTATCTTTCCCTTTCTCCCTTGCCTTTTGCTTCTCTTCTTTTCTCAGCTATTTGCAAAGCCTCCTCAGACAACCACTTGGCCTTCTTGCATTTCTTTTTCTTGGGAATGGTTTTGATCACCACCTCCTGAACAATGTTACAAACCTCTGTCCATAGTTCTATAGGCACTCTGTCTACCAGGTCTAATATCTTGAATCTATTCATCACCTCCACTGTATAATCATAAGAGGTTGATTTAGGTCATATCTGAATGGTCTAGTGATTTTTCCCTACTTTCTTCAATTTAAGCCTGAATGTTGCAATTTCCATGATACCTCAGTTGGTAAAGAATCCACCTGCAATGCAGGAGATCTGGGTTTAATCCATGGATTGGGAAGATCCCCTGGAGAAGGGAAAGGCTACCAACTCCAGTATTCTGGCCTGGAGAATGCCATGGACTGTATAGTCCATGGGGTCGCAAAGAGTTGGGCATGACTGAGTGACTTTCATTTGTTGCAATAAGGAGCTCATGATCTGAGCCACAGTCAACACCAGGTCTTGTTTTTGCTGACTGAATAGAGGTTCTCCATCTTCAACTAGAAAGAATATAATCAATCTGATTTCAGTATTGCCCATCTCATGATGTCCATGTGTAGAGTCATCACTTGTGTGGTTGGACAAGGGTATTTGCTATGACGAGGGTGTTCTCTTGACAAAACCCTGTTAGCCTTTACCCTCCTTCATTTTGGACTCGAAGGCCAAACTTGGCTGTGTACTCCAAGTATCTCTTGACTTCCTACTTTTGCATTCCAATCCTCTATGAAGAAAAGGACACCTTTTTTTGGTGTTAGTTCTAGAAGGTGTTGTAGATCTCGGAGTGAACTGAGGATGAGCTTGGTTCATTTCCAAGGCAAACCATTCAACATCACAGTAATCCAAGTCTATACCCCATCCACTAATACCAAAGAAGCTGAAGTTGACCCATTCTATGAAGATCTGCAAGATCTGGAACCAACCTGCTGGGGATCAGTAACAGAACCTGAGAACTATCATAAGCACATTTGGCTCTCCTGTCGAAGCCCTGTCTGTCCTGTGTTGAGTCTCTCCACCCATCCTACTCCTCCATGGATGTATTTCAGGCCCCTGATTTATTTTACCCAGTCTACTCAGTGGCCTCATAAGCAGTATCCCCTGGTCCTGGTCCACTCTTGCCCTCATCTGTGTGCATATAAGCACACACAATCCATTCTCCACACAGATACCCAGGGATGTGTGTGCTCTTCACGGGAGCCTTACCTGCAGTTATTGGATGTGCATGGGGCTTCAGAGTCTTCACATTTGCTACTCCATTTCCTGAAAGGCTCTGGTCTCTGCCAAGCCAGTTTATATACAGTTCCTGAAAATTGTTGAAGCTGGGAGATCATCACATGGAGGTTCACTATAATATTCCTTGATATATTTGAAAATAATATTTTTTTATTTCAATTGAGGTTTAAAAAAACAAGACAAAGTGAACTTGAAACTGTTCTCAGTTTCCTTGAACTCCTAGGAAGCTGAACCTCCCTGTTCTTCATTTTCACAAACCCTATGCTCCTTTGATGATGTTACAATACGCATCACCTAAATAATTATCATCTGGCTCCACCTATGTGAAGCAGTACCATTTCTGTCTTCTTGACCTTTATATCCAAAGCACTTCACAGTTTCTTCCACATATAAAGCACTCAAATAAATACTAGATATGAATGAATAAATGAACTAATAATTAGTAAGTAAACTTGCCTAAGGGTACAGAGCTAGTAATGTTTAGAATTAGACTCGAGTGTGACACCTAGGTCTATGTTCTCTACATTATGCCATTCATAACGCAGTGTAATTATGAGGAATTTACAACTGAACCAACAGACATTAACCCTGATACTCAAACTGCCCTGGACTCTAACCCTTTTCCTGAGCCTTAACTAACCCTGAACCTAAACATCGCTGATATTCACCCTCACTCTAATGCTGACCCTAACACATACCCTGAATCTCACCCTGACCCACACTTACCATAACCCTGTACTGATCACAATACTCACTCTTTACCCAGAGCTTGACACCGACCCTGAACCTGACACTGAAACTTAACCCGACCTTGACCTGTGATCCTGACCTTCCTAAGACAGTAACTGCAGCCATCAGTATGACTCTCTCCCTAACACCCAACACTGACCATGATGACCCAGACCCTCATGTGACCCTACCCTCACTCCAGCACTGACCCACACCTAAACTGGACCCTCATGTCACCCAGACCTAATCCTGAACCTAACCCTTGGCCTTATTGTAATCCTAATGTTCAGGAGTACGTCAAGGCTGTATTTTGTCACCCTGCTTATTTAACTTACGTGCAGAGTACATCATTCGAAATGCCGGGCTGGATGAAGCCCAAGCTGGAATCAAGATTGCCAGGAGAAATATTAACAACTTCAGATATGCAGATGACACACTTATGGCAGAAAGCAAAGAAGAACTAAAGAGCCTCTTGATGAAAGTGAAGAAGGTGAAAAAGTTAGCTTAAACTTAACATTCAGAAAAAGATCATGGCATCTGGTCCCATCACTTCATGGCAAACAGATGGGGAAACAGTGGAAACAGTGAGAAACTTTTTTTTTTTTTGGCTTCAAAATCACTGCAGATGGTAACTGCAGCCATGAAATTAAAAGATGCTTGCTCCTTGGAAGGAAAGTTATGACCAACCTAGACAGCATATTAAAAAGCAGAGACATTACTTTGCCAACAAAGTTCTGTCTAGTCAAAGCTATAGTTTTTCCAGTGGTCATGTATGGATGTAACAGTTGGACTATAAAGAAAGCTGAGTGCCGAAAAATTGATGCTTTTGAACTATGGTGTTGGAGAAGACTCTTGAGAGTCCCTTGGATTCCAAGGAGATCCAACCAGTCCATCCTAAAGGAGATCAGTCCTGAATATTCATTGGAAGGACTGATTTTGAAGCTGAAACTCCAATACTTTGGCCACCTGATGCAAAGAACTGACTCATTGGAAAAGACCCTGATGCTGGGAAAGACTGAAGGTGGGAGGAAAAGGGGACGATAAAGGATGAGATGGTTGGATGGCATCACTGACTCAATGGACATGAGTTTGAGTAGGCTCTGGGAGTTGGTTATGGACAGGGAACCCTGGCATGCTGCTGCCCATGGGGTTACAGAGTTGGACATGACTGAGCGACTGAACTGAACTGAATTGAATGTTCATACATGCTAATTCTTACTCTCAGCTGTACCTTGAAGCTAACCTAAGCCTGTATGAGACTTGACCATGAGTCTGACCCTAAATGTTCCTGACCTTAACCCTATGCTGGCTTGAATAGTAGTCCCCAAAACATGTATCTAATACCAGTACTTGTGAATGTAACCTTACTGGGAAATAGGGCCTTTGTAGAATTAAGGATCTCAAGATGAGATACGCTGAACACCGTTGCATTGTGGGTGGAGCATGTACTAGTTTGTTTAGTAATATACATTGAAACATGGAAAAGGAGAAAGCACGGGTATGGAGGAAGTGCACATGAAGACAGAGGCAGAGACTGGAGTGATGCCATCACAAACCCAGGAATGGCAAGGAGACCAGAAACTGCAAGAGACCACGGAGGCTCCTCCCCTGGAGCATTTGGAGAGGGTATGGCCCCGCCCACACCTAGGTTGCAGGCTTCTGACATCCGCAACTGTGAGAGAATACACTTCTTTTGGTTTAAGCTAACTAGTTTGTGTCAATTTGTTACACAGACCTAAGAACTAATATACACCCTCATTCACCATAAGTGAATCTAACATTTACCATGGCCGAGCCTTCTCCCTTGTTGTGGTTCAGTTGCTCAGTCGTGTCCTACTCTTTGCCACCCCATGGATTGCAGCATGCCAGGCTTCCCTGGCCTCCACTATCTCTCGGAGTTTGCTCAAACTCATGTCCATTGAGTCAATGATGCCATCACCATTATACCCACCCTAACATGAAACTGACCTCAATCCTCATACAGACCAGAACTTGACCTTTACCCTGACCCTATGACCTTCACACTCACTTCAGGCTAGATTTTGACCATCTTCCTAACCCTGATAATCACCCTGATACTGAACAGAACCTTCCTCATAACTTTGACATTGACCCTGATCTAGATCCTCATCCTAAACTTAACCTTGACACTGATTCTGCCATTTACTACTGCCATAACCTTGACCCTACTGCCATGACCTTGACCCTAACCATGAAGATCCTGATGACCATATATACCTCACAATGAACATCTCGTCAGCTCTGACCCTTGTCCTCACCTCCTCACCAAAATCCTGAACCTGTCCTGACCGCATGAGCTTGAATCTCATCTGCTGCTTGATTCTTCCTGATTGTCCCTGACCTTTACCCGCATAATGACCCTGAAGCTGACCTTGGACCACACACTCCAAGTACCCTAAATCCAATTTTGACCTTGACCTTCAGTCTGACTCTAAACTGGACTCCGCGCCTAAGTCTTATTCTGGCCTTTGAATGGTGTTTGTTTAAACAGTGTGTTTAACAGTGTTAGGAGAGTGTTCATCAGTATTGAGATGTTAGGGACATTGTGTTTACATGTGCATGGCATGGCTGCCCCTTTATTAAATGGTATATCATAATTCAGTGTATTTAAAACTGGTGGGTGCCTTACTATGGATAGAAGTATATGTGTGAAACATACTTTGTTTCCCCTCCAGCTTTATTGAGATATAGGTATACAAAAAAAACTGGGCATAATTAACATATTCAATAGGGTGAGTTATTTGCTTCCTTCTTTACTGAAGTGTACGAACCTCTGTGTTTAAGCAACCTGCTAAGTCACTTCAGTCATGTCCAACTCTGTGCGACCCTGTAGACAGCAGCCCGCCAGGCTCCCCTGTCCCTGGGATTCTCCAGGCAAGAACACTGGAGTGGGTTGCCATTTCCTTCTCCAACTTAGGTGTATACTATTTTTTGGAATTAAAAATTGTTTTTAGCTGTATGTTTGCACGTTCATCCTTTTACTGTATCTATATATGTACAATTTTTATAACTGAAATATGCTGAAACACTATAAGGTACATGTGTTATTGGTTGTGCTTATATACCTATGAAACTGTGTACAGCAGTGTATCTTGCATGTACTACATTGCTGAGTTATATGTTGAAACCTTCTTTTCAAGAGAGCTATGGAGAGTGATGTCACAGCAAGATGGTGGAGTAAGAGTTTTCTATTGTTATCCTCCCAAAGAATAAATATTTGGACAATCACCCACTGATAAGGGTACCTCTTTTGGAGTGCTGATTCCAGCAGTGAAGTTCCATCACTTCTCTGGAGCAAAAAATCTGAGAACAGATGTATTGAAAGGGTAAGAACAGTTAATTACCGTTGGATTAATTTACTATCTCTAGTACTTTGTGAATCTTTGGGATTTTTTTTTTTGTATATATGATCATGTTTTCTGTTAGTTGTCTGATAGTTTCATTTCTTCTTTCCTAATTTGAGTCCTTTTTTCTTGTCTGACTGCTCTGACTAGAACATTCAGCAGTGTTGAAAGTGGGCATCCTTCTCTTGATCCTGACCTCAGAACATTTTCTCTTTCGCCAATGAGTAGAATGTTACCTGTGGATTTTCACAGATGTCCTTTGTCAGGTTGATTAAGTTTCCTTCTAGTCTTGGTTTGCCGTGTGACTTTTATCTTGAAACTGTATTGAATCTATCAAATACTTTTTTGCATTGAGATGAACCTGTTTTTCCCTTTGTGTATTAATGTTATGCATCACAACAATGGGTGTTAGATGCTGAAGCAACCCTGTAGCGCTGGGATGGCACTATGTGCCTGTGAGTAATCCTTAGTGCTGCTGGACTCCATTTCCGAGTGTTTTATCGAAGATTTCTGCATCAGTGTCCGTAAGGGATATTGGTCTACTGTTTTATAGAGTCTCTGGCTTTTTTTTTTTTTTTTGAGTCTCTGGCTTTGAAGGTAATGCTGGGTTCCTGGAATCAGTTAGGGAGCTTTTCCCTTTCTGATATTTTTTGGAAGCATTTGAGGATTGGTGTTAACTCCTTTTTCAGTGTTTGGTAGAATTCACCAGTATACTGTCTGCTTCTTTTGGCTGGGGGTGGGGGTGGTTTTTAATTACTAATTAAGTCTCATTGCAGATCTGTTCAGATTTTCTATTTCTTGAGTCAGTTTTGGCAATTTATATTTCTAGGAATTTTTATTTCTGTAAGGCTGATGTCTCCACTTTCTTTTTTTTTTCGAATAAACAAGTTTATTTGTAAATTTAGTCAACATATATAATTGACCTAAAAGCTTCAATAGAAGGATAAATTTTAAACCACTTGGAAAGCCATCTCTATGATGTGATTTTCCTAGAATCTATGCCACATGAACACCATTTTAACTGGCAGAGGTTCCATAAGCTGAAGCTGTGTCCCTCCCCCCACAGCAAGTTTACCCTAGGAAAAAAAGTTCGGTATTGTTCCTCCTTGGTAGAGAAAAGTTCAACCTAGTTATCAGACCAATCACAACACAAAGAAAAGCTGCGCTAACTACTATATTAGTAACAGATGCTGCTGCGGTGAATAACTTGTATTATAGTCTAGAGCCCTTATAAATAAATCCCCCTCCCCGTTAGTGTTTGCATTATCAGCTAGAGGGTTAGTTTAACATGTGGTATAACGAGGAGTTATGTAAGGCATAACACACAAAGCACTTTACTACATACACAAGTGCAGTCTACTCAGGAGAAAACCTATCAGTCTCTCAATCACATACCTTAAAGACAACCCTCCCCAGCACATGTCAATGTAAAACATTTAATTGAAAAATGTTGACACTACAATATATAAAATAGCTATTTTAAATGCACATAGTGTATTCTATAGCTGCCAGGTTTACTTTTTTTTTTTTTTTAAGGAAACTGTAAGTTACACTGTGGTTAAGACTTGTATCTTTGCTCCTGAAAACGCCCACATTCTAACAGTGATTTATGGTCAGACTTAACAGTCCCAATTGTTAAACACTTAGATCAAGTCATAACCAGTTTTATTGCAAAAGGACCCTGTACACATTTATCAATTCTAGTACCTTAATAGCTACTCAACAAATCATTAACACAGAAACGTGCATCATGAGAAGCAAGAAATATCACCGATCCCTTCTGCATATTAGCAATTTGTCACCCCTTAGCAACAGTGCTCACATCACTCAGGTTTGTGAACAGTCACTTTTCGCCTTCATCCTGAGAGAAAGATGGAATGACTTAAGTACAAATGCAACATATTATAAACAATTTCTCACCAAAAAAAAGTCACAAATTAAACCAAAGTATTTTACAGAAATGTACTACAAAACACCATAAAAACCGCCTTCACTTAAGCTCTCTCTCCCCGTATCCGGCGAGCCAACTGGATGTCTCTGGGCATGACGGTTACTCTCTTAGCGTGGATGGCACACAGATTAGTATCTTCAAACAAGCCCACCAGGTACGCTTCGCTAGCCTCCTGCAGCGCACCGATGGCGGCACTCTGGAACCGCAAGTCAGTTTTGAAATCCTGGGCGATCTCCCTCACCAGCCTCTGGAAAGGCAGTTTCCGGATCAGAAGCTCGGTGGATTTCTGGTGACGACGGATTTCTCGAAGCGCAACAGTCCCGGGCCTGTAGCGATGGGGTTTCTTCATCCCGCCGGTAGAGGGGGCGCTTTTCATGGCTGCTTTTGTGACCAGCTGCTTGCGGGGCGCTTTCCCACCCGTTGACTTCCGAGCAGTCTGCTTGGTTCGAGCCATCTTCTTTTACCCAACGCCGAAGTTTTAGGCCGCTTCTCCGACCGCCGCGCCGCTGCTGCTGCCGAAAGAGCAGCAATAACTCAGCTACGGGAAAAACTTCCAACGAACGGAAGAACTCCTTCCAACGAACAACCAAACCGCTCTGCGCTCCACTTTCGTTTCTGATATTAGATATTTGCGGGTTTGTCTTTTTTTTTTCTGAATCAGTCTAGGTTTATCAATGAGCTGTTCAAAGAATCAATGTTTTGCTTGCTGCTTCTTTTTGTGCTTTTTTTACTGGCACCAAGTTTAGTTTGTTCTTTTTCTTAGTCTCCTAAACATGTAGCATTAGGTTACTTATTTGCAATCTTTCTTTTCTAATATAGGCGCTAAAATGTGATGAAATAAAAATTTCTACCTGAAGGCAGGACAAGAAGAACTAAACAAAAATTTTTGTTCAGGCCTCCTCCCTCCCTGCCGTCCCTTTAGTGTATAGAGGGATGTAGGGTGTGTCTGGGAGAAGGCAATGGCACCCCACACCAGGACTCTTGCCTGGAAAATCCCATGGAGGGAGGAGCCTGGAAGGCTGCAGTCCATGGGGTCGCTAAGAGTCAGACACGACTGAGTGACTTTACTTTCGCTTTTCACTTTCATGCATTGGAGAAGGCAATGGCAACCCACTCCAGTGTTCTTGCCTAGGGAATCCCAGGGACAGGGGAGCCTGGTGGACTGTGGTCTATGGGGTCGCACAGTCGGACACGACTGAAGCAACTTAGCAGCAGCAGCAGCAAGGTGTGTCTGATCACACGTTAACTACAGCTCCTTCAAGGTGGAGTGCCTGCTCAGCCATCAAGATCAGTGTTTCTTTTCCTTCTGATGCTAACAGTGTAACTTAAAAACAATGTCCTTTCCCAGCTCTGTAAGGGATCAGGGTGACATGCTCTCCTTTGTACATGCTTACCTGGGCTACATATCCTTCGTGAACTTTATAGAAAATATCGGTATGTCATTTTCATATACCATCCTTTGTCTCAAAAAATGGAATTCAAGATTAGAAACAACAAAAACTAGTAAAAATTACAAAACACTGCTGAAAGAAGTTAAATAAAAGGAAAGACACTGTGTTCGTGGATTGGAAGATTTACTGTTGTTAAATATCAAACCACCTGGTTAAGAATCCACCTTGCAGGGGTCAGCCCCGGACCCCACCCACTTCTCCTCGCGCCCCTACCAGCATGGCACGGGCTGCTGCTCCTTGCTCCAAACAAGATGCAGAATGAGCTGTGGGAGGCTTCACACATCCCAGGGAAGCCCAGTCCAGCCTAATGACCTTGAGCAATGCTGTCACTGGCTGGCAGACATGAGAGACATAAGTGACAACAGGAACGGCTCATGCACAGAGTTTCAATGAATGCCTCTGAGGGAAGCTGGCACTGAATTCCATTTTAAATGGACGAGGCTGTCACATTATTGAAGTGATTCTCTGAACTCTCCAGGCCCAGAGTGCTGTGCTGACAGAAGGCTTCTACAATCCAGAGAAGAAAACCTGCAGGAGACTCACAAATGTTTTACTTTCTTAATGAGGCCATGTGGCTATCAAGTTGATGTTTGGCAGAAACAAACACCATTCAGTAAAGCAATTATCCTTCACTTAAAAAATAAAAATGTTTTTAAAATGGTGAAAATGGAAAAAAAATAAAGAAGAAAATGCAGCATTCTCGTATTTCTGCACATCTAACACTGTTAATTAGCTCGGTTTCTTAGAAAAGAATCTGCCTGCCAATGCAGGGGACACAAGAGAGGCAGGTTTGACCCCTGGGTGGGGAAGATCCCCTGGAGAAGGAAATGGCAACCCACTCCAGTATTCTTGCCTGGAAAATCCCATGGACAGAGGAGCCTAAAGAACTACAGTCCATGGGGTCGCAAAAGGACTGGACATGATTTAGCAATTAAAATGACAACAGCCAGTGTTAATTACGGACACGCTTACAGCAGGCTGGGTGATAGCACACTGGAGCTGAGGCAGCTTGGAGGGTCTCCCCCAGCCCAGGCTCGGGCAGAGTAAGATCGAGGTGGAAACTGCTTCTGATCAGCCGGCCAGAACAGGACAATCATGAGGTCAGAAATCTCAGGGTCAGCAGCACTGTGACTGTATTACTGTCGCTGTCATACAGTCACGGGCTGTAACCTAGCACTGGCCAACTGTTTTGAAAATAAATTCTACAGTCATAGATTCAGTCTGTAGAACAATTTTTTGGGGTACTACTTCACAAAAGTCACACCTACTTTACAGTCAATCAAAAGTGCCCTGTTTATATAGCAATTTCCCCCAACAGCTGGAGATAACTATCTTTTCTTCAATTCCAGGATAGCAGGGTTCTTTCCTAAACTGTATTCTAGTACTAGATTTATTTATTTATTTATTTGGCTACACCGTGCAGCCTGTGGGAATCTTAGTTCCCTGAACCAGGGCTTGAACCTGTGCCCCCTGCACTGGGCACACAGAGTCTTGGCTCCTGGACCACCAGGGAAGTCCCTCCAGTAGTAGAGAGTCTGCTGGGAGGCAGTGGCAGTGATCTTGGGCAAAGACCATAAAGAGAGGAACCAGGGAGAGGTGCAGGACGAGAGGGGACACGGCAGGAGACACTTAGGACGTGACCGCCACACACTGGCATCCAGGAGCTTGCAGGAGTCACGCTGGATGCACACAAGTCTGGACTGGCGGCACCCTAACCGTGGGTGCCAGCCGTCCACTGGAGCACAGATTCTGATAAACAGAAGCCCTCACTCGTAGCGCTTGCTGACTTTCTGAGTGAGCTTGACAATCGCTGGCAAAATTCCTGATGTTCTGAATGTTGCTCGTGTGGATGGGAACAAGAGGGCTCTGGCACACCACTGATCTGAACTGTTTCAAGAGGCCCAGGTGGACAACACCAGTCTGTTTTCAAATTCATGATGCCAAACAAAGTTTAAAGGGCAACTCGCCTACATTTTATTACAACCAAAGAGAGACCAATTCTGAATTATATAGGGTAGAGCTCAAAAGCCTCACAACTGAACATGGTGTAAGTATGTGTTTTTCTATAACTAATGTTTTGCAAGGAGAAAATTTGGAGATAAACATCTGTAAAGAAGTTCTCATAGCATTGAGGGAACATTACTTCTGACTCCCTTGTGTTTATTTATCAATTTTCTGAAAGCCACTGGGTAACAGATGGTGTCATAGCTCCAGACAACAATAAAGAGATCCTTTTCGTTCATCTACATTGTCAGTCCATGATTACCCCTGCCAGCAGCAATAGGAAAAACCCTTAATCTCTCCAAGGAGGGACCTGCGATTTTAAAGTGTTGTGATTCAAAGTGTTGAGACAACAATTAGAAATCTGCAAGCTTGTCCATACATATACAAACATGCTTATCTCTTTAGCTAGAAGTGGAGAATATGGCTCACACTTAAATATTATTTCACAATAATTAAAGTGAAAATAAAATTGAAGGACAAATGGTCTTCCAAACTCTTCCCCCCAAAAAAGAATCAACCTTGCAATGCAGGGGATGTGGATCTGATCCCTGGTCGGGGCACTAAGATTCACCATTTCCCCAAATCATCGAAGAATCTGTGATTAGAAATGTTTGGAAAGCTGTAACACAAAGCTCAAGTCAGCCTGAAACAGGCTCCAGCTAGGGAGGCGTGGGGACCGAGGCTGGTGAGTGGACAGGAAGCTGTTCCCATCCTGCATTTCATAACCTGACCTGGCTGCCCCAGAATCATGCTTTATCTCCAAGGAGGACTCATTTCAAGCAAGGGTTTTCTTCATGTTCCTAGAACGGGAATGTCAAGTGCCAGGCCTACGCAGACTTCCCGAGTTTGGGATGCAAAGCTCCTGTATCCACCTTCCAGCTGTGACCAGAGTAGCAAAGGTAGCAAAGCTAAGACCAGAGCTTTCTCACCCCTCAACACTTTACCTTCTAGAGGACAACGCTATCCTAAAATGTCAAAGCCAGAGGGGGAAAATGGGAAAGAGAAAACCTACAAAAATATCCTACAATGTCAAACACAATCACGTCAAATCACAATCAAGGAGAAAATTTGGGGATAAACATCTATAAAGTTCTCATAGCACTTAGGGAACATCATTTCTGACTCCCTTGTGTTTATTTATCAATTTTCTAAAGCCACTGGGTAACAGATGGTGCCACAATTCCAGACATCAATAAAGAGATTCTTTCCATTCACACATTACACAAATATGTGTAAATATAAGCCACAATCTCACCCTGACCTGTTCATATTCTTGTGCTGCTGATACAGCCTAACATCCCATCAGTTACTCTCACAAAGTCTGCGGGACAAAGTCTTCTGGGAGTAATTTCCAAGGCACGTGGGATGCTAACACACGCCACTAACGTTGACAGCTGTTCATCCAGCCATAGCACCTGTTTGCTGTGCCATGATTCGGTGCTTGCATGAGATTGGATACACCTGCCCTTCTATGTCCACTGTGACCCTGAGCTCATCCTTGACCACGGCCTAGTCCCTAACCCGGGTCGGCATTCACTTCATCATGACTGGATTAAACTGTGATACGAGAGGAAGTCACACACAGACACCTGCTCTCTGGGGCTTTGGGAAGATGAAGTCACTGGTGGCTTGGATCAGAGTTCAGGACGGTCTCTAAACATACACACAGGGGCCCTGTCTGCTGCCTCTGGGGGATCTCACATCCAGGGCTCCCACCCTTCCCAAGTTCTGCCGAGGATGTTGGGGTCAGTTGCCTGGTCAACCAGGCACCTCACTTGGGCCTCTTCTGAAAGTCCACTTTTAGGCTCCTGGGCACGAACACTGTGCTCTCGGCTTCCTTGTGCCACAGCGACATAGTCTCTGAAGGCAGGCTCCTTCTCATGGCCCAGGAGAAGCTCATCACTGGAAAAAAGATCAAGCAACACAAAGACACCAACTGCAGGTTATTTCTCCAGTCCAAACCAGACACTCCATCTGGTCACACAACATACTCTCTGCTGCTCATCGTCCTCAACGTCAAGATTCCATCCGCAGGAAAACAGAACACTGCTGGGAACATCTGTCTGCAAGTGTGTGCGTGTGTGTGTGATCCTCACCAACAGCTTGTTATATTCCAGTTTCTGATTATATTAATAGCAATCCTAGTGGGTGTGGAGTCTCACTTGCATTTATCTGATGACTAATGATTTTAAGCATCTTTCCACTTGTTTATTGGCCATTTGTCTATATTCTTTTATAGAAATGTCTGTTCAAGTCCTTTGGTCATTCTTCTCATTGCGTGGTCTTTTTATTATTCAGCTCTAAGAATTTTTTCATGGATTCTATACACAAGTTCGTTATTAGCTATATGACTTTCAAATATCTTACCCCATTCTGTGGACTGTATTTTTACTTTCCTGATGGTATCCTTTGAGGCACAAAAGTTTTTAATTTTGATGAATTTATGCTTTTCTTTCTCCTTCTCTTGTTTGTGCTTTTGGTTTTAGACTTAAGAATGTCAAATGTCATTGCCAAATCCAAGGTCCAAAAGATTTACCCCTATGTTTGCTTCTAAGGATTTTATAGTTTTAGCTCTCACAGGTAGGTCTTTGACCTGCTTTGAATTAACTCTGTTTATCGTTTGGGGTGCGAGTTCCACCTTCATTCCTTTTAGTGATCTTTGCTGGAAAGATCACTGAATGGTCTTGGCATCTTTGTCAAAAAACAACTGACCATGGTCATCATTTACCATTAATGGGAAAGGCCAACTTTCTTCCTTCTTGTGAATCATTTCTGAAAATCTGTATCTGTTGCAGACCTCAACCAGAAAAACCTGAAAGCTAGGTTAAAGGCACCTGATCTGCATGCCCATTAATGAGCCGCCACTACGCTCTGTGCACCCAAGGGCTCTGCCACCAGGGCCACATTTGTCCTGAGAAAAGACAGGAGCAAAGGTAAACACATCTCCTCATGCAGGCAGAGATGTTCATGCGACAGTCCAGGACTGTGGTGAGGGGGCCCAGGCTGACTGGTGTGTGCGTGTGTGTGCGCGCGTGGGTTTCAGAGTCAGGACCTCACTGGGCTGACGGGGGGTGGTGTGTGTGTGTAGGGGAGTGTGGTATGTGTTTTGTGTGTTTATGTGTCAGGACCTTGCTGGGCTGACTGGTGTGTGCCTGTGTATGTGTGGTGTGTGGGTTTCAGAGTTAGGACCTCACTGGGCTGACGGGGGGTGGTGTATGTGTGTGGGGGGGTGTGTTATGTGTTGTGTGTGTTTATGAGTCAGGACCTTGCTGGGCCGACTGGTGTGTGCCTGTGTATGTGTGGTGTGAGTGTGGGTTTCAGAGTTAGGACCTTGCCGGGCTGACCGGGGTGTAGGGCATGTGTGTGTGTTTTAGTCAGGACCTGGCCGGGCAGTGAGAGGTGGCCTCTGCATGCTGCACCCCGCCACTGTCAGTGGGGGTGACAGGCTGATGGCACAGGCTGAGTACATATACACACACACACAAATATGTTTAGTGACTCTCTCGGGAATAGCGGCATGTTGGTGTGTATGTGTGTTTTTCCACAAATAAATGCTTACCATGTAATAACTGCTGGATTGGCACCTGCTAGCTTTCTCTTAGCATAATGAATCTTCTGCCGTGGATACCAATTTTGTTCAGTTACATTTATTTCTTGAATCCACGATCCTCCTTTTCTCAGCATTGTCTGTTCAAAATTCTGAGGGAAAGGAACATGATTTTCTCTGCTTAATGGTATATACAGTCACATTCAAACAGACCCAACAGGTAGTGATCTCAAAATAAACCGAGTCTCCAGCCGGGAAGGGCTCTGCAGCTCTTTGCACACACTCTCCCTGCAGCACATGTGATGGTGATGCTGACCACGAGGGTCTACACTTGGGCTTACCGCGGCCCTCCCTGAGGTTCCTCCTGGGGGCTGAGCGGAGAAGGACGCTGACCTTGTATGGAACAGACTCAAAACTAAAACTTGTCTAAAAGAAACCAAACCCCATCACCAAAGGATTACAAATACTCTCAAGTCTAACAGTGTCCTCCAAATGAAAGGCAGGTCTCTTGTCTAATTTTCAAGCTAAATGATCCCAAATGTTAACTTTGAGAGCTGTTACTGAACCAAGTAAGTACTTTGGTAAACACATCCCCACCAGGAGACAGGAAAGGCGGTCAGTCATGAGCACGCTGGAACAAAGCTCCAAAGGGGGGAGAACCACCGACCTTCCAGTCAAAGGACGGCTCCTTCACGAACACGTCCATGGTGGTGGTGAGCAGGTCGGTGCGCGAGCGGAAGGCCCTCAGTGCGCACACCATGACGCTGCTCATGAGCCCCGTCTCCTTCAGTGGTGACATCAGGTTGATGAACTGGCGAGTCAGCCGGAAAGGCATCAGCTCAGGGACCCGCAGAACCTAAAGAGCAAACGAGATGCACGGCGGATGAGTGAGGCCTCCTGCAGCTGTCGCTCATGCATGCAGAGCACATCTGCTCCCCTCTTCTTGGAACTGGCCACATGGGTATGAGGTCACTGTGCCCCGGAGCAACCACACGGTCTGTGCGTGCAGCCACACAGCCCAGAGACGGAGAGCTAGAGTCTGACATCAGGAAACGTGTGCATCTCATTCACGCAAGACGTTCTGATGAGCCTCCTACCCTTTTACAGGAGCAAGTGATGTAATTAATCTATCAACACACTGTCCACAACCACCTGAACAAGGCTGATACAAAGCTGAGACTCTCCCATTTTGCAAGAATGACCGCTTTAATGATCACGGCAGGCCAACTGTCCATAGAGGGGTGTCCATAGACGGGTCGCAAAGCTGACGACAGGTCCACCCCAGCACAGAGCAGGGCGAGCTCACCTGGGTGGCAGAGCCGAATGCATGTCCAAAGTCAATCCCGATCACGCCGCCCGTCTCCAGGCTCACCATGAAGTTGTTCAGATGCCGGTCTCCGATGCCCAGAACCCAGTGGCCGATGCACAGGAGTGCGTGGGAGGTGGTGAAGTGGTTGCGAAGGGCCAAGAAGGCCTCAGGGCCAGTGCTCATCTTCAGGAAGGCCCGCCTACAGGGGACGGTCATGTGGCCTCTGCCTGAACCCTGCCCCTCCCCCACAGGTGTAAAGTCAGAAAGGCACTTACTTTAA
This sequence comes from Capricornis sumatraensis, assembly GCF_032405125.1. NCBI lineage: Eukaryota > Metazoa > Chordata > Mammalia > Artiodactyla > Bovidae > Capricornis > Capricornis sumatraensis. The sequence continues at coordinate 38,686,633 of NC_091079.1, forward strand.
GAGATCTGCAGGCACTTTACTTTCTCTTTTCCTAAAAGATGTGACTGCTTCAGTGCGATTAGCTACTCTACAATTTAATCATAGGAAATGTCTGATTAGAACAAACTTCCCATGACATAAAATTTAAAATTTTTGTTAAATTGAAGCTCCAAGGCAAAATTTTCTCAGAAACAAAGTGAATGTACAACTTTGAGAAGGATGAACTAGTTGGAACGAGGGGATGAGAATACCACGTACTTGAACATGAGGGGATAGGCCCCAGGGTCACACTTTCCCACCATCGTGATCAGCCATTCTCTGTACTCAGATGCAGGCGCCCGGGGGTCACTAACATGCAGGAGAAAGAGAACCAATGTTAGGAAGGTATCGAGGGCAGCTAACTTCAGAGGCCCACCAGCAGGGACTCACTGCAAAGTAGTGAAGAGGCAGGAAAAACAAATATGACTTAAATCATATTTAATATTAACACTGCATTCCTGCCACCCTGGGCCAAGAACTTCAACATACCACTATTCATTCTGAATCACTCCTCAAAACCCATGGCTACTTCCTATGCAAAAATGCATGGATAGACCACCAGATACAAGTGACATCCCGCTTCACACAGAGGAAGATGAGCTGATGACGCAGGCATATGGTTCCGAAGGCCCCAAGGAGGGGGGACGGCAGCACCACACACAACCTGTTCACAGCAGGCCAGTCACTAACAAACAGCCACAAATTACTTGTTGATGGCACACTGTCTGCTTCTGTCATTATTTAAACATTGCCACACGTTTTTAAAAAACATTTCCAATAAGGAAATACAGACAAAATCCACAGTAAGTGCAAAAAAGCATTTTCTTAAATGACGATGGAGTTGAGCTCAATTTGAAAAGCTGCTTTCAGCGATGCTTCACAGACAAAAGGCAGTGTCTGAACAGGTGGAAACACCGTGGTCCTTGTAGAACCACTTTGGGGTTTGTATCAAAAGCTGAAGACGAAACAGGGTTACATGTGCTACTCAGTAATTAAATCACTTCAGGTGAAGCTTTTCTGAGCTGCCACTAGGTTAATTTCAGGAAGAGATGATTTCAATCTAAATTCTCTCCCAGTTACAACTGGACAAAAATGTGTAGGCAGGAAAATTGCAACGTACAAATTAAGGAAAAAATAGCAAGGATTTTAGGAATAGGGGGCTGTTTTTAAAAGGTAATGGGAACTAATTTATATGATTCCTATTTGAAAGTGAAAGTCACTCAGTCATGTCTGACTCTTTGCAACCCCATGGACTATACAGTCCACAGAATTCTCCAGGCCAGAGCACTAGAATGTGTAGCTTTTCCCTTCTCCAGGGGATCTTCCCAACCCAGGGATCGAACCCAGGTCTCCCACATTGCAGGCGGGTTCTTTACCAGATGAGCCACCAGGGAAGCCCAATTTGAAAAGCACTTTACACTCCATGGACATCTGTGTACCGTGTGCTTTTCACACTTTCTCTCCTCACAAGTGGGGCCGTGGGGCCAGTCGGGCTCACTGTGCGTTAGCAGATCCTAGAGCAGATCCCTGACCCAGGCGCAGTCCTCCAGGGGCAGCAGGAGTCATTTCAGGCAAAGGACTCCAGTGATTGGAATTTAAAGTGGGTAAACACCATGTAGCAACTACTACCCAGGCGTGAGAGTCTGAAAAGAGCAGTGCTCCTATGTTAAGAAAGAGGCAGTGAGAGCGCTGCTGCTGCTAAGTCACTTCAGTCGTGTCCGACGCTATGCGACCCCCTAGACGGCAGCCCACCAGGCTCCCGTCCCTGGGTGAGAGCGCTCTCCTACGCAAATGCTCTGAGAAGGGGGAGAGGCCTGAGGCCTTTTATGATCATCTCCTCCCTGCCATCCTCCCGCTGGTCCCCAAACTCCTGACTCCCGCTTCAAAATGGCTATAAGCCACGCTGTTCTTTCCCTTCTTTACAGAAACGAACAATTTTTTTTTTAAATTACTAATTACAAAAATATATTTATTATAAAAAACTTGGAAAATATAAAAGGATAAAGGAAAGTATAAAGTTGTTGTATTTTGACCTGGAACTCAGCACCAGTCCCCTACCTGCACTAACCTGTACCCACCTGCACCAGCCAGTCACACACTAACCTACACCTCCCAGTCACCCACATGTACTAACCTATACCCACCAGTCACCCTCCTGTGCTAACCTACACCCACCGGTCACCCACCTACACCCACCAGTCACTCACATACTCTAACCTACATCCTCCTGCACTGACCTACACCCACCAGTCACCCACCTGCGCCCAGCAGTCTCTGACCTGCACCCCTTCCACACCAGGGACACCTCACCTCTCCAGCCTCAGCTGCTTTGTCTGCACAGAGGAGACAGTAGTACTCACTGTGTAAGTTTTGGTAAAAAATAACTTCATACACAGTAAAAACTGAGAATGGTGCCACAGAAAACACATAACTAAATGTTAGCTGAAATCTTAGTATCTGCTTTATCTTCTTCAAACACTTTTCTTTTTGTTCAAGGTTAATTCTATTTTTAAAATTGTGATAAAATATATGCAGCTATTGCTTAGGAGGAGAAGCGGGAGGCAGAGGATGAGATGGTTAGATGGCACCACTGACTCAATGGACATGAGTCTGAGCAAACTCCAGGAGATAGTGATGGACAAGGAAGCCCGGAGTGCTGCAGTCCACCGGGTTGCAAACAGTCAGATATGACTGAACGACTGGACATGACTGAGCAACAGAGTGATTGCTTAGAAACCTTGACTCCAGGTCATCTTCACCCACCTAGAGGCAGACTGAAACACAGGCTGGGCAGGGCAGTAATGAAAAGGGCCTGAAAACATCCCTGGAAACAGGGGGAGGGGGGCAGTGGGCTGGGGTGGCCAGGTGGAGTGGGAGATGGGCCCTGGGCCTCAGGTCACCTGGTGTAGGCTTTCTTCTCCTCCCGTGACATGCTGCTCAGAAGAAGTTCCTTTAATGTGCAGGTGTTTTCAATCCATTCGATTAGCCCCAGCCTGAAAGGAAGGTACAGTCATGAGCCCCCACTGCTCGCCTTCTCTATAAAACAGCTCTGCCTTCGCTTCCTTCTCAAGCAGGAGCCTCACAGCAGAGCAGTCTGTGCTGCTGGTCTCTGTCCTGTGACACCTGAAACCTGAGCTGTCCCTTGTCCCCGCCCACAGAGGGGAACTGCACCCCCCCACTTCAGAGGGGCAGCCGCACCTGGAGGTCATGGGCACCACGTGATAGGTGGTCATTTGCAGGCCCCTCTGGCCGCAGGCGGCATCGTGGGCCAGGATGCTGTTCATGACCTGGAGCAGCTGCTGGATGCGGTGGTCTTGCCGCAGATCCTCGCCGCCCTTCACCAGGAAGGGATACTCCCGTTCATCGTGGCCGCGGATCACAATGCGCTTGGGTTTCCTGATCGAGGCCATCACTTTCACCTTTAGAGATTGAACAGCATCTTCAGGTGCAGCTGAGAGACCAGGTGGCCTGGGTCTTGTCCCCAGAGGGATGCAGGTTGGTGACAGACAGGTTGTGGGGCCCCTGGTTGCCCTGATTACGAGTTACACTGACACACATACGTGCTTGTGAACAAGCCACATGACATGTCCACTTGCGTTACGTCTATAATGGACACACACAGAGCTGATGCCTCAAGTCTACTAGACCCTTACACATGACTGAAATTAAAACATACATTAAGGTCAGTAAATTCCATCAGAAAACTCATAACACAACTCTCAGAGAACTCCACGCGCCTGAGACCAAGGTGGGGAGTGAACTGAGGGGCCAACCCCGGCTATGGAACTGGTGGAACTGGCACCTACCCGCTCGTCGAAGCCTGCGATCCGTGCGTGGTGTTCAGGCATTGGTTTGCTTCTGCCGTCGTACTGACCTGGGAGGGACACAGAGCCACCTCAGATGCTGCGGGGACAGCGCATGCACTTCACACCCCCCTTCATCCCCCCCGCCCAGTCTAACACAAGAAAAAATTTTACTCAAAATTTTCAGTGGATGTATTTTTCTAAAATGCTGTTATTTCTCATTTGACTAATGGATGCTGCTTCCTATTTGGTGGAGCAGAAGCAAATGGGGAGACAGGGCTGGGCGAGCCCTCCACCTCAGCCCTGATTTCAGTCAGGTTGTGTATCAGGAGGCTATGCTTCAATGTTCCTGAAACTCACGGTCTGGGAGGCATAGCTGTTAATAATAACAAAGAAAAGTCTTTCTCCACATCTTTTTTGTCCCCGCACTGGAGTAAGGATACAAGTCACTGTACTGTGAAATTTTTTGTCTGGCAAATTCCAGGGGGAAGAAGGGACGTGAGGATCACACGGTGCCCACATGTGGCCAGCACGCTGCCGCCTGCCTGCTGTGTCAGCCCCTCCTGACGGCATGTCAGGTGCCATCACCCCCTCACTTCAGGTGGAACCAGCACGTCTCCCAAGAAGTGGGGTGCAGGCACACTGCATCTTACTGCTCTGCAGACACTGCCGTTTTCACAAATGGAGGCTTGGTGTCGGCCCTGAGTTGTCAGGAGACGGCGTTTTTCAGAAACAGTGTGTTTTAACTTTCGTATGTACTCTGTTTCTTAGACAGGACCCCACTGCACAGTGTGGTATAAACGCAGCACTTACAATGCAGCCACCCACCTTGATGTGCTCTGCTGCAGGGGCTGGAATATACCACACAACATCTCAGGGGGGTTGCCTGAATTTTATTTCTGAAAAAAAGTTCTGCAGGGCAATGCGTGGGCAGATTCAGAGGACATTACTTACTACCATGACAGCAGGGGGCCAGCTGAGCACTCGTCCTCAGGAATGGGATGGGACTTGTAATGTGGTTAAGTGTACTGATCATAGAAACTACAGATTTTCCTGATGATGAAAAACATGTGGAATTTAAAATCTTTTCAAAAAAAGAAAGAAAACTGTTATGATTCTGATCTCACCCTCTTAGAAACAGAGGCTCTTGCTCTGGCCCGACTCTCCCTAGCACCATGCTGTCTGCCCACAGGTGAACTCACCAGGGACCTCCAGTTCCGCTCTCAGGAATTCCACCCTGAAGTTGCTCATCCAGGGAGAACATTCCCTCAGGTTCCCCGGCGCATTGGAGGCCCTGGACATCCTTCCCAGTAGCGAGCCAGCGATGGCACAGAAGTCTTGGAGCTTCATGCCTGGGAGTTTAGAGCCTCCTCTCCCAAAGTGTTTATCAAATTCCTTTCCAAAAGCCTGAAAATAATATTAAACTTACCTTAAATTAAAAAAAAAAATTTTTTATTGGAGTACAGTTGCTTCACAGTGTTAGTTTCTGCCGTCACCACAGAGCATTGGGGAGAGTTCCCTATGCCATATCGTTGGTTCTCGACAGTTACCTATTGTATACACAGTAGTCTATACATGTCCATCTAATTTATCTTTTTTTTTATCTTTAATATTAATGTGAAGTTGAACTCCTGGAAAGGTTCTAGGTTTACAAATCTTTATAACAAATAGGTACTCAGTTACATTGCTTTTTTTTCTGTGCCTTTAATCAATAGTTTCACTTTCCTTGAATGTTTCAACCCTATTCTGGTGGATTATCCTTTTAATTGATGCAAATTAAGTGTTGATTTGTAATGAAGTAGAAAGTTCTAGATGGATGGTCCCAGGTAATAGAAACCAACCTCAGGACAAACCGTGGCTGGAGCTGCAGCAAGGTTTCTTTCTATAGGGGCTCTGCCCAGGTGGGCAGCGGGCTGTGCTCAACCCAGTCGGGCCAGAGTTTCTGGGTCAGAGCTGACGAGCTCAGCAGGAAGGAAAGGACACCCAGTGTGCAGAGTGACAACGGGCATGGCCCGGGTGTGACCCTGCAGGAGCCCTCCCCAGGAGGAGCGGGCGGGCCCCTCCTCTCCTTGGAAGGCTGCTCTGTGACCACTTGCAGTACCTACTCTGCCGCCCTATCTGGTCGACCCTGGGCCAGCCCCTGCCTGACCTCACACCCAAATTCTGCTGAACCCTGCCGGCCTTGCAGTCCGCCCACCTGCCATCTGGGATTCTGAGTGGCAATGGTACAAACATGTGTGGTATCCAGGATCACTCTGAGAACCAAGAAGATTAAACCACACTTAACCTTTACATCTAAGAATCTAGCCACGAAGAACAGAATGTAATAAACGTGCCACTAAGTGACCTAAAAACATGCCATCAATGTCTACCAGAAAGTCACAGATCTAACGAAAGTTTATAAATTCAACAGACATTTTAAAACCAGAATTATCAACGAACCAGCAAGTATAAGCCCTGGTCTCCACACGACTCTGTAATCTCGAGGAGCCTGTCATCCACGTACCTGGATAAACCTCCTTCGGAAACTCCCAAGGCCAGGAGCTTGTGGGTCTCCCAGGGCTGCGTGCATTCTCTCATACATTCTCTGAATGTTCTTTTTATCCACAGGTGTTTTCCCTAGTTCAACCTTAACATCCTCCATCCAGTCCTGCACAGAAAAAGACATGTCAAGCGGGACCACAGGCAAGTCTCACTGAGTTCCGTGTGTTATGCCAGGAGCTGTCAGCTCACCTTAAAAAGCATCTCAGGGTTGGAGAGCTGCTCCAGGGCGTTAATGAAATCCTGAACCACGCCTTCTCGATCCAGCTTAGCTTTAATCCTGTTACAAAAATTAAAGTTTAGGTGCTCAAACATCTTCCAAAGATCAAGGCCAACAATGTTTATATGTATATAACTATATTTACATATAGGAAAATATTTAACCAGCTACCTAGTTCAGAGAAGGAGCAATTTAAAAATTAAAACAGGGACTTCCCTGGTTGGACAAGGGGCGAAGATGCTGTGCTCCCAATGCGAGGGGTCTGGGGTTCAATCCCTGCTCAGGAAACATGACCTCACATGCCGCAACTAAGACCCAGTGTAGCCAAATAAGTAAAAGAACTTTTTTTTTAAAAGACAGATACTACTAAAAAAGAAAGAAAGATGAAGTGAAAGCAAATCCTCGACATTCTGATGCACACAAGCTGACACATACAGTTTCTGTGGTTAAAAGGTCCCTTTCTCAACAAACCTGCAACTTCTCTTTCTAAGGAACTGATCACGCTACAGCTGCCTCTGCTGAGACAGAGGTGGGTGCCACAGGGCGGTAGGCATCACAGGGCGGTGGGTGCGTGGCCAGCCCATCAGGGCACTGCGCTCCCCCACACTGCCACTCAGAAGCTCACCACTCTAAATAACTAGGCACGTCAGCTCCTGACACAGAAGGGCGGCTACAATACTGTTGTCTACCAAAGTCCTCTTTCTAAAGTGAAACACCACTGCATGTGTGCTCACTCACAAATCAACTAAAGAAGCCAAAAGGATAACATCTGGGCTATTTTGTGAGTCCTAATTAAGAGCGGCTTCCCAGAGACTTTCAATTTCAGAACAACTTCAGGAACTGATTTCAGAATGCATCTCGAGTCTGTCTCAACCAAGAGATCACTAGCATTTAGCACAACCCTCTCCTGACTAACACTGTAAGATGAACTGTGCTTACAAAAGAAAAGACATTCTACAGCAAATAACACACAGGTGGATGCACCCAGCCTATAGACGCCCAGGCCTCTCGCCCCAGGGCAGCGCTAACTCATCTGAGGACAAACAAGCATCCGTGCGTCTGCTTGGCCCACAGTCATTTTTACAACCTTTCAGTGTTTGAGCAACCTAATTTTTCTGTGTCACCTGGCCACAAACTCCTTGTTTTTATGACCAGCAGAAGTGTCTCTGAAGCAGTAGCTTTCGCTACTTATCATGAACGGGTAGACGATGGCCTGCGGGTAGTGGTCGGCAATGTCCTCCACGGTGCGCTGGATGGCAACCGCCTCCTCCTTGTCCAGCAAGGGCAGCATGTGGCTAATCCAGCCGATGAACTCCCAGCAAGGGACAGAAGAGATCTGCAACACAGAGCAGGACATTTAATGTTCCTTCCCTACACAGGGGCTGTGTGTCCAACATCAAAGCACAGCTGCATTTGCGATTGTCAGCGTAAAAGCAGACAGACGCACTGACGGAGGTCGGCCTTCTCCTGCCCTTTCGGTTTTGACTCACCACGAGCCTTCTCTGGGCACTCACAGGGCCCCTTTCTTTATAAGAATGGAAGCAGACAGAACTGCTGTTGCTGATTCTCCTTCAGTTCAGTTCAGTTCAGTCGCTCAGTCATGTCCGACTGTGACCCCATGAATCACAGCACGCCAGGCCTCCCTGTCCATCACCATCTCCCAGAGTTCACTCAGACTCACGTCCATCGAGTCAGTGATGCCATCCAGCCATCTCATCCTGGGTAGTCCCCTTCTCCTCCTGCCCTCAATCCCTCCCAGCATCAGAGTCTTTTCCAATGAGTCAATTCTTCGCATGAGGTGGCCAAAGTACTGGAGCTTCAGCTTTAGCATCATTCCTTCCAAAGAAATCCCAGGACTGATCTCCTTCAGAATGGACTGGTTGGATCTCCTTGCAGTCCAAGGGACTCTCAAGAGTCTTCTCCAACACCACAGTTCAAAAGCATCAATTCTTCGGCACTCAGCTTTCTTCACAGTCCAACTCTCACATCCATACATGACCACAGGAAAAACCACAGCCTTGACTAGACAGACCTTAGTTGGCAAAGCAATGTCTCTGCTTTTGAATATACTATCTAGGTTGGTCATAACTTTTCTTCCAAGGAGTAAGCATCTTTTAATTTCATGGTTACAGTCCTCCTTAGATTTACGTCATTCCCTTCACCAGCTGTACTGTATCCCATGTCATCTTCCTTGTGCTCCATCATCAACTTTTAGGGTGCCTACAGTTCTTGCTTTCCAGACAGTCCTACAGGGCTCATCCCTGCATGTTTATCTCTTTGTACCTGTGCTATACGCCCACAGGAGGAATTCCTAAATCCCTTCTTACTTTAATACTAACAACAGTAAAAATCACTGATTTTCCTCCAAGAAGATTTTTCAAATTTTCACCTCTAAAAGTCTTTTCCAAAATCCTTTCCGACACTGAGGACAATCAACTTTTAAAATTTATTGTAATCTGAGAAATAAAAAAGTATCTAATTGTAATTTGCATGTTTCATTTTTAGAAGCCTGCACTTCTTGGCCTCATATACTTTAATCATGTGAGCATCTCCTGTTTCTTATTAGTCTGTTTTGGAGACCTGAGACAACTGCTCTCCATCTCTACTATATGTTGCAAATATTTTTCTCTTGAGTTTTCTTTTAAACTTTGTATATGGTTGTTTTTTTTTTTTAAACGATAGAAGTGTCAAATTATTTTCCTTTATAGCTCCTGGGTTTTGTCCCTCAACTTCAAGATCATTTTAAAATTTCGCCCAGGTTTTCCTCCAGTGCTTTTCCAGCCATTTGTTTCAGGATAAAATCTGATGCACTTGAAACATTGGTGTAAAGTGAGGGAGGGCAGGCAGCTTATGGAACCCTCAGCATGAGGCCAGTTGCCCCTCTCAAGGGTCTTGATATAGACCCACCGCTCTGTCTGTTTCCACACAAACTCAAGATGTCATCTTTATTATATGTAACTATGATTTGGGGAAAAATAAAATCATAACTTATTGAAATCTCTTATCTTTAAGAAAAACGCCTGTGTGTTGCACACTAAATTGACCTTAATTTCCTGTGTTGAACCTAATGAAATACTCACCCGCCCAAGTGTGCAGAGAACTGACTCTGAGTTCTGAGACAGCACCATCTACAAGCTTGCTGTGCTCAGCTAACAGCACTGTGTCACCCTTTCTGAACACTGTCAACTCAAAGCCTGGCCCAGTTTTCCAGTTACAGCTCCACAGAAGTCACTAAAGAGCCTCTCTGAGGACCCTGCCTCCCTTTGGCCCCAGCAGAGAGGCCGGCACGGGACATAAACAGGGGAGTGGGATGTTTGCAGGAGACCTCAGGGTCCCCTAGATGCAGGGTGTGATGGGCCGGCACCCAAAACATCCCCTGCCAGAAAGTGGCGCCGCCAAACAGTGAGCTGAGCTTAAGGCCCCGGATGCCACAGACGAGGCTCGGCCCTGAAGGGAGAGGAGGCCACGTGCCAGCCTCGCCCCTTGTCTGCCCCTGGGGTCCCCCTGCAGACAGAGTCTTCACAGCAACACCCCCAGAGGGAAACGAGGCCTGGGAGCTCACTCTCAGCATTTCACTGACACACATTCTAGAATGGAGCAGAAAGCTGTGGTTAGGAAAAGCCATCACCCATGCCCCACACACGGTGCATGTCTGGACGTAAGTGCCAGCTGCTGGAATGAACATACTGACCTCTCTGGTCATAAGGTCCAGCGTCTCCTCCGGATACCGTGTAACGATTTGCAGGAGCCGGGGGAACTTCAGCCGCGCCTCGCTTGAGTGAAACTTCAATGCTTTCAGCATCTTGTCCACCACAAGGGCTGGATACATGAGCAGCTCTGCAGACCCAAGGACTAGTGGGACAGAAGAGGGGAGATGCGGTCACCACCCCCAGGCAGACACAGTGACCGACTGACACTCACTTCCCAGGGTTTGCACGTTGTAATCGTCATGTTCCCTCTGCAGCAGCTAATGCAGAACATGCGGCCCTGGGGAGTGGTCCGCGTGTGAGGGCTTCTCTCGGGGGTTGACCCCTACTCCTGGGTGAAGCTGTCTGAGTCCTGGGCTGCAAAAGGAGGGCAGCCACAGGAGCCGGTCATGCTCACGTCAGGTAAGTAGACGAAGGGACAGAGACAGCCTGCCACCGGCCACAGGCTGCCCACAGGGTGTGTCCATGTCACTGCGCCTCAAACAGACAAACCACGTGCTGACACAACGTGAGGCTCACCGGACGGGCCCTCCTCCTCCCTGCGGAGCTGCTGGTCACAGAACTCGGCGAGTGTCAGGTAAGCCACGATCACGCCGGCTGTAGGTCCCTGGCCCCGTGCCGAGGGCCCAGCCTCCTCCTCTGCCGCCCGCACAGCTTCAGAAAGGTGGTGGAATGCTCTCTGGTACAAACCTGCCATAACCTGGAATTCAGAGACCCCGAAAACTGTTAGTGGGCCCAGAGCTTCCTGAGGACCCTTCTCCCTACCTGGACCCCATGGGCCACCAGTGAACACAAAGCTGTTAGTGCCAGACCGGGAGAGAGACACGAGCCTCATACAACCTCAGGACCTGAAAACAAACATGAGGTGGGCCCCCTAGGCCCCAGAGTGGGGCTGAGGAAGGGCTGGGGACACAAGAGACATGAGGAGCACATGGGAATTACTGATAATATAGAATCACCTGAAAAAAGCCAACAGAGCAGCTGCTACACAAAAAAGCAGAAAAGCTGGTTTTCCCCACAAGCTATTAGGGCGTCTGGATGATGACGGGTGGCAAGATTACAGCAAAGTGCATGGAAAAACTGTGCAGGGATCAACACAGACTCCTCATTCTTGACACTAAAGGAAAGGTGTTATCTGAATGAACAGGAAGCACATGGAGGGTGTCACTAGCCCAGTGGCAAACTCAGTTGCGAGTAACTGCCAGCTACGTGTTAAAAGCACACAGCGAGACCTGATGCTGCTCTCGTGCAGCAGAACCGTCACGGTCAGGACAAACACACGACGCCAGCAGCTCAGGTCCCCAGTGTCACTACCTTGTCTGCATCCTCCGAGCTGGACCCAGACAGCTCGACGACACTCCTGGCCTTACTCTCCCCGATCTCAGCAAGGCAGGTGGGCTCGTCACAGAGCGCATCGGCCAGGATCCGGTAGGTGGTGCCCAGGAGGACATGATGGTCACAGGAAGCCAGGGTGCTTGTGCGCGATGTGTTCTCAGCTGTTGGATTACATACACACAAATGTTTTAGAAGTCAGTAAAAACACAGATTAAAAGAATATAGTCATAATTAAACTATTAAACCCAAAACTTAGCTAAGTATTAAAAAGAACATTTTAAACTTCAACTTTAAAGAAATAACAGCTCCAAAAGTCATATTTAATAGTATTATTAGGATACAAAGAACCTTGGCTCCAAATATCTAATAAACATTAAATAAAAATTTTACAGGGCTTCCCTGGTGGCTCAGTGGTAAAGAATTTGCCTGCCAATGTAGGAGACACAGGTCCCATCCCTGAGCCAAGAAGATTCCACATGCCAAGGAGTAGCAAAGCCCATGGCCACAACTACTGAACGTGTGCTCCAGAGCCAGGGAGACACAATTACTGAGCCCACATGTCACAATGACTGAAGCCCGAGCGCTCCAGAGCCCATCCTTCACAACTAGAAAAAAGCTCGTGTGGTAATGAAGACCAAGCACAGCCAAAAATAAATAAAGTTATCTTTTAAAACATTTTTATAAAACTGAGTTCCCAAATGTCAGCGCAGCACAAAGAAGAGGTGAGAAGGCAGGATCCACAACGCGCGCAGCCTGGAAAGCAGCTCGCACCCAGCAGGGACGCAGTCCTGAGTGCCGTGCGCAGCTGCTCAGGCCGGCGCTGGGCCCGGGCCCGGCTATGGCTGAGCCGGCAGTAGGCCTGCACCCACGTCACCAGCCAGTCCTCCCGGGCTTTCGACTCTCTGTGCAGCTCCTTCAGCAGCTTCAAGGCAAGTGAGAAATTGTTCTGCAGGGGAGAGAGAGGAAGCAGAGAGATAAGATGGGGCCCGCAGCACACAATCCAGCAGGGAACAGAGACCCATCACCTCAGCTGAAACCATGGGGTGTCCCTGTGTTTACTGTAGGGACAGTCACAGCCACGACATGCACTCCAGGGAGGCTGGGAGAGCGTCACGGCCACCGAGTTCACAACATATTCCTCAACCACAAAAGCTCTGTCCAAAGGGGTTTCCCCTCCCCAACTGCTGGTGACGTGGCTTTCTGCTCCTGGATCTGCCTCTTCCAGACCCTTGGTATCGTTAAATCAGCAGACAATCTTGGACTTGAGTCAGACTCCCAACTCTTCCTTACAGCTGAGCAATGCTCTCTCTCAGGGTGAACCACAATTTATCACCCACCTCCTCCTGATACACAGTCCAGCTTTGTTGTTGCCACCTTTTGGCTATTTCAAATAATGTTCTTTGCTAATCTGAATGGAAATAAAGCCCCTGGAGAAGCTAAAGGCAAAGGAGAAAAGGAAAGATATACCCATTTGAATGCAGAGTTCCAAAGAATAGCAAGGAGAGACAAGAAAGCCTTCCTCAGTGAGCAATGCAAAGAAATAGAGGAAAACAATAGAATGGGAAAAACCAGAGATCTTGCCAAGAAAATCAGAGATATCAATGGAACATTTCATGCAAAGATGGGCACAATAAAGGACAGAAATGGCATGGATGTAACAGAAGCAGAAGATATTAAGAAGAGATGGCAAGCATACATGGAAGAAATAAACAAAAAAGATATTCATGACCCAGATAACCACAATGGTGTGATCACTCACCTAGAGCCAGACATCCTGGAATGCGAAGTCAAGCGGGCCTTAGGAAGCTTCACTATGAACAAAGCTAGTGGAGGTGGTGGAATTCCAGCTGAACTGTTTCAAATCCTGAAAGATGATGCTGTGAAAGTGCTACACTCAATATGCCAGCAAATTTGGAAAACTCAGCAGTGGCCACAGGACTGGAAAAGGTCAGTTTTCATTCCAGTCCCAAAGAAAGGCAATGCCAAAGAATGTTCAAACTACTGTACAATTGCACTCATCTCACACACTAGCAAAGTAATGCTCAAAATTCTCCAAGTCAGGCTTCAACAGTATTTGAACCATAAACTTCCAGATGTTCAAGCTGGATTTTAAGAAGGCAGAGGAACCAGAGATCAAATTGTCAACATTTATTGGATCACTGAAAAAGCAAGGGAATTCCAGAAAAACATCTACTTCTGCTTTATTGGCTACGCCAAAGCTTTTGACTGTATGGATCACAACAAACTGGAAAATTCTTAAAGAGATGGGAATACCAGACCACCTGACCTGCCTCTTGAGAAACCTGTAAGAAGCAACAGTTAGAACTGGACATGGAACAACAGACTGGTTCCAAACTGGAAAAGGAATGCATCAAGGCTGTATATTGTCACCCTGCTTATTTAACTTCTATGCAGGGTACACCATGCGAAATGCCGAGCTGGATGAAGCATAAACTGGAATCAAAATTGCTGGGAGAAATATCAATAACCTCAGATATGCAGATGACACCACCCTTAGGGCAGAAAGCAAAGAACTAAAGAGCCTCTTGATGAAAGTGAAAGAGGAGAGTGAAAAAGTTGGCTTAAAACTCAACATTCAGAAAACTAAGATCATGGCATCTGGTCCATCACTTCATGGAAAATAGATGCAGAAACCATGGACAGTGAGAGACTTTATTTTGGGGGGCTCCAAAATCACTGCAGATGGTGACTGCAGCCATGAAATTAAAAGACATGTGATCCTTGGAAGAAAAGCTATGACTAACCTAGACAGCATATTAAAAAGCAGAGACATTACATTGCCATCAAAGGTCCGTCTAGTCAAAGCTATGGTTTTTCCAGTGGTCATGTATGGATGTGAGAGTTGGACTATAAAGAAAGCTGAGTGCCAAAGAATTGATGCTTTTGAACTGTGGTGTTGGAAAAGACTCTTGAGAGTCCCTTGGACTGCAAGGAGATCCAAAAGTCCATCCTAAAGGATATCAGTCCTGAGTATTCATTGGAAGGACTGATGCTGAAGCTGAAACTCCAATACTTTGGCTACCTGATGCAAAGAACTGACTCATTTGAAAACACCCTGACGCTGAGAAAGACTGAAGGCAGGAAGAGAAGGGAACGATAGAGGATGAGATGGTTGGATGGCATCACCAATTCGAGGGACATGAGTTTGAGTAAGCTCTGGGAGTGGGTGATGGACAGGGAAGCCTGGCGTGCTGCAGTCCATGGGGTCGCAAAGAGTTGGACATGACTGAGTAATTTAACTTTAAGCCCCTAGATACAAATTTCCATGTGGACCTAAGCTCTGCTTTCCCGTGGGTATATTCTGAGGAGGGGAACTACTGTCACATGATGACCCTTGGCATTTGCAGGAGCTGCCAGACCGGTGACAGCAGGGTGCACCTCTACTCCAACCGTCCTGAGGGTGGTGGCGGGTGAGCCTTTGCTGTGGTTTGACCTGCCTCCCCCCACGACTCATGGTGCTGCGTTTTTCATGTGTGTACTAGCCACTTGAGTGTCTTCTTGGGAGAAGCATCCATTCAGATCCTTTGCCCGTTTTATCACTAGATTGTTTGACTTTCTGTTGTTCAGTCGTAAAGAGTTATTTATGTATTCTGGATAAGTGGACGCTTATCAGATATACGCTAGTAAAGTAATGCTCAAAATTCTCCAAGCTAGGCTTTAGCAATACGTGAACCGTGAACTTCCAGATGTTCAAGCTGGTTTTAGAAAAGGCAGAAGAACCAGAGATCAAATCGCCAACATCTGCTGGATCATGGAAAAAGCAAGAGAGTTCCAGAAAAACATCTATTTCTACTTTACTGACTATGCCAAAGCCTTTGACTGTGTGGATCACAATAAACTGTGGAAAATTCTTCAAGAGATGGGCATACCAGACCACCTGACCTGCCTCTTGAGAAAGCTATATGCAGGTCAGGAAGCAACAGTTAGAACTGGACATGGAACAACAGACTGGTTCTAAATAGGAAAAGGAGTACGTCAAGGCTGTATATTGTCGCCCTGCTTATTTAACATATATGCAGAGTACATTACGAGAAACGCTGGGCTGGAAGAAGCACAAGCTGGAATCAAGATTGCTGGGAGAAATATCAATAACCTCAGATATGCAGATGACACCACCTTTATGGCACAAAGTGAAGAGGAACTAAAAAGCCTCTTGATGAAGGTGAAAGTGGAGAGTGAAAAAGTTAGCTTAAAGCTCAACATTCAGAAAATTAAGATCATGGCATCCTGTCCCATCACTTCATGGGAAATAGATGGGGAAACAGTGGAAACAGTGTCAGACTTTATTTTGGGGGGCTCCAAAATCACTGCAGATGGTGATTGCAGCCACGAAATTAAAATTCATTTGCTCCTTGGAATAAAACAAACCTAGACAGCATATTAAAAAACAGAGACATTACTCTGCCAACAAAGGTCCGTCTAGTCAAAGCTATGGTTTTTCCAGTGGTCATGTATGGATGAGAGTTGGACTATAAAGAAGGCTGAGCACCGAAGAATTGATGCTTTTGAACTGTGGTGTTGGAGAAGACTCTTGAGAGGCCCTTGGACTGCAAGGAGATCCAACCAGTCCATTCTGAAGGAGATCAGCCCTGGGATTTCTTTGGAAGGAATGATGCTAAAACTGAAACTCCAGTACTTTGGCAACCTCATTGAATCACTGGAAAAGACTGATGCTGGGAGGGGTTGGGGGCAGGAGGAGAAGGGGACGACAGAGGATGAGATGGTTGGATGGCATCACTGACTCGATGGACGTGAGTCTGAGTGAACTCTGGGAGTTGGTGATGGACAGGGAGGCCTGGCGTGCTGCAATTCATGGGGTCTCAGAGTCAGACACCACTGAGCGACTGACCTGAACTGATCAGATATACAATTTCCAAATATTGTCTCCCATTGTATGGGCTGTCTCTTCACTTTCTTTAGTGTGTTGCTTGAGGCACAGAAACTTTTAGTTTTAATGTACAATTTCTCTACTACTTATTTGGTTGTATTACAGACATCTCTTAAATCTAATTCTCTGCTAAGCTTCAAGGACATTGACATTAGACTGTGTTACAACCCTTGCAACCACTTAGACCAGAAGTCCAGGTCGCCCTCATCACTCCTGCCGTCTCTGGTCTTCTTTAACACAGTTTTTTTTTCCCACCAGCATGCTCAAGACCTTCCAGAACCTCCTGGAGTCTCCAGTCCCTAATTCTGGGCCACAAGCTTCATGGTCCACTTCAAGTCAGCATCACGAGATAGCCTTCCCCTCACAGCAGGCTCTGCAGTTCCCAGTTTCTCACCTTTGGGATATTGTTTAAAAATGTATCTCAGCACCTTTCTTTCCTACCATTCCCAAGCGCCTCTTCTCCCTGGAGCTTTTCTCCCCACCGACCCCGTGACCCGCCCCCAGCAGCGGAAAGCACCTGCTCTGCCCCACTTTCTGCTGAGAAGCCACATGCACCCCACTCCTGCTGCACCCAGAGCTAAGGAGACAGAAGGAGAAATGGCCAGGACCTTCTGGAAAAAAAGAATCTTCTTTCTTTTCTGTAGGAAATAGTCAGGGAGAGACTACCTAATTCTAGAAAGATACAGTGGGAAAGCAATACACAAAGCATCAAGAGCATTTCGAACTCCAAGGGAAGCCTGGAGCTAACAGAGTCACAAAGAACAAGATTCGTGTGTGTGTGGCGGGGGAGACTGGGACAGGAGACAGATCCTCCTTGGTGGGGAATTTGACAGCATCTGAAAGCGTGCTCCTCTAGAGTATAATTTAGCGGTTGATACAGCTCCTGTGTTCACTTAGGCTGTTCCAAGCTGGGCTTTTTCTCATTGAAAATAGAAAAATTCCTTATACAATACTTACCTCAAAGAAAAACATTATACAAGAGCATTAAAACCCACAAAACAGAAATACTAATTATTTCTACTGGCATAATATTCTTTGCTTTATAACAGCAAATCAACATAGGGTCATTAAAACAGAAAGTTTCTCTAGTATAGTTAAATACGATTACATGAAAAATTTAATACTTAAAATGTTAATATGCCACTTTTAAACAAAGCACACTTGTATCAATTAAGGATCTTATTATCAAAGGACAGACTTTTCACAATCTGAAAATACAATTTGAAACTTAAATACAATTTGTAACAAACTGTCAAGCACTCACTACTTTGTTAAACAAGAGAAAACCTGATGTTAGGTCTATTTTCTTTATATGTAACAGAAAATAATCATTTTGAAATGACAAGTAAAGAATAAACTTTAGAGGCTTTCTGGAAAACTTTAATTTTTCTTCAAGCTTACTTTCTTATAAAGAAAAGAAATACTAACAACTCCATCACCTCTAAGCATCAGTTTTTAAAGAGGAGCTCAGCTTAGAGACCACCGGTTCGAGTCTGTGGCCCTGGTGCCCACCTGCTTCCTTGCGCTCTCGGCCATCTGCATCCTCATGGAGAAGCTGCAGCTCGTGATCAGGGTCCGTGTGTCTTCTTCCTGAGCCTGCGCATCCATCTCAGCCCCGTCCTCACTCGCACCTTCACTGTCTGGAAGGAGACAGAGCTTCTCCTCTATTTTGCTGAGAAAGAAACATCTGCATGAAACAAAGAAAAGTAAGAGTTAAGCCGGACTTGTGAAAGGAATCTCTGACACACAGGAAGCTACTGGATAGCATTTAGACAGAAATTCTACACTTACTGAAATCTTGCTCATTTTTTAGACGGTTAATCTTACACTCTCGGAACTGGACTTAATCTGCATTTTTATTGACCAACTCTGAGGATCCTCTGAAGATCACTGAGGATACTTTAACTTTCCAGATATCATCTGTTGCCTCCACCTCCACGAAGTACAGTATTTACACTCACAACCTGCCTTCTTAATGAAGGGATAGCACATCTGGTGTTGGGTCAAAACCATTTTTCTCTTCTATCTCCAAAGGTCCTCCTCCCAAAGTCAGACAGTGTCAAGTGGTAGGCAGGTTCTAACCACTGTTCTCAGTAGCTGTGTTACACATATGGCCAATTTTATACACATTTGATTTGGTTCCTGTGATTGTATTTCAGTGTTTTAATTTTCAGTAACACTGACACACCAAAAAATCACTAAAGACATGGAAGATCTGAAGAACACAATTGACCACCTTGATCTAACTGAAAATTATATACATTATCTCCAAGAACTGCAGAATACACTGGGTTTTCAAGTACACAAGTATATTTACTAAAATAGACCATGTGCTTGGCCATAGATCAAGTCTCAATAAATTTAAAGAGACCGAAACCATACAGTATGTTTATAACCACAAGGAATTAATTCAGAAATCAGTAAGATACAGAAACTCACTTATAACTATTTTATGGATCAAAAAAGAAATTACAGAAGAATGAGAAAATATTTTGAACTACAAGATAATATAAAAATACAAAACCAACATACTAAAATCTGCAGTGTGCAGCTGAAGCAGTGATTAGAGGAACATTATAACTTTAAATGTACTGAAGAAAAAAGAATAAAATCAATGATCAAAGTTTACACCTTAAGAAACTGAAAAAGGAAAAGCTAAATCTAAAGAACAAAGAAAAAAATACTAAAGATGAAACCAGAAAATAAATGAAATAGAAAACAGATTGATGATAAAATCAGCAAAGCAGATCCTTTGAGAAAATCAGCAGAATTGACAGACACCTAAAATTGAGAAACTGATGAAGAAAAAAAAGGAAACACAAATCGTCAACATCAGGACTGAATAAGGATCTCCCACTACAGATATCATAAATAATAACATTAGAGTGTAATATGAGCAACTTTATCCCAACAATTTGACATGAAATGGAAAAATACAATTTAATAAAATTGTTACAGAAAGAAATAGAAAATTAAATAGTCCTATATATCTTTTTTCAAAATGATGAGTTTTTTCCCCAGTATTTCTTTATTTGGCTGTGCTGGGTCTTAGTTGCACCAGGTGGTACCTACTTCCCCCATCAGGGAATGAATCCGGCCCCCTGCACTGGGAGCACGAAGCCCTCACTGCTGGGCCACTGCAGAGGTCCCAGCCCTACATTACTTAAGTAATTACATATATTATCAAAAATCTGCCCCACAGGAAACCTCCAGGTATATACAGTTTCACTGATGAACTATATCAAATATTTAAGAAATAAGAAGTATCTTACACAAACTGTTTTCAAAAAAGAAAGAAGGGTACTTGTCCTAACTCATTTTATGAGGCCAGCATAACCCTAACATCAAAACCTAACAAAGACATTACAAAAAAGGGAGACATTACAGACCAGTTCCCACTTGAATACAAACAGAAAAAATTCTTAACAAGATGTTAGCAAACCAAGAATATGGAAAAGAGATTGGAAAAGAGATCACCATAACCACACAGGTTTACCTTCAAATGCACCATCTACTTCAGAATCAAAAGCAATGTATTACACCAAAAACACAGCAAAGACGAGCAATATTATCCGGATGGTGACACAGGTCATTCTTGACCTTGGTCCCCTCACAGGAAAACCAAACAACATTCACAGACAAGACACCTCTGGAAAAATCCCCCAACACAACAGTGTACCCCAGAGACTGGGGGGATGCCTGGTCCCAGGGCTGCGGGTCTCACCTCCTAGGGGTCTCAGGGCTCAGACCATGACAGAAAAGCTGGGGGGATTACAGCAACCAGCAATGGATCCAGGCAGGCAGGGCCCTGCTCCCAGTGGTGGCTGAACAGAAATCCTAACCAGTGGCTTTATGCACCTGAGCCGAGATGCTGGCCCAGTCTGACCAGGGAGCTGGGCAGGGTGCAGGTTTGCCTGATTCAGGACCCATACAATGAGCGTCCTCAGTCCTAGAGTGTGTTCTGTCCTCTGCCTGGGCAGAGAAGCTAATTCACAGCCCCAGCCACCCCACTCAGAAGCCTAACTGGAGCTCGGGGACCTGCACAGCCCACCGTGACCCTGCTCACAGCAGCATGGGAAGGCCCATCGGGAGGCCCTGCCTGTGGACAGAGCCAGGACAGTGGCTTGGCCACAGAGCCATGTAGCTTGGCTCATGGTTCTGCTGCATCTGGTTCCCAAACAAGAGTCCTGCCAGCTGAGGGGCCTACGTGGTGTCCCCGCATGGACCAGGAAACTGACCTGTGGAAGAGCCTTCAGCTCAGCTACCCAGGGAGCCTCACAAGAACATGTGGGTTGTGGGGCCCACCCACAGCACAGCACACAGCAGTCCTGCAGCAGACAGCTCGGCCAGTGTCTCTCCCGCCCTGTCTGGCCAGGGAACTGGTGTGCAGTCCCACCTGATCTGGGTCCCCAAATGATAAGTTGTGCTGGCCTTTGGGCCAATCTTGCTGTCTTCCCCACCCTTCAACAGTACCCCACCTTATTGCTGAGCACAGGACCCTGTTCCAACCACCCAGGAAGCCTGATCAGAAAATCCAGGCAGCACAGAGAATCCTTTTACAAGATAGTTTGTGTAAGCCATATGCTAGACACAAAGGAAAGCTTGTAGTAGCCACACAAAAGATGTGATAAAGAAGTCAAAACCCAGTAGACAAAAAGTCATCAAATCACGCAAGAAAGAACAGGGAAAGCAAAAAGGGGTCATGGACCCACAAAACTGTCAGAGAGCAATTAACAAAATGGGAACAGTAAGTCCTTACCCATCAATAACGGTTTCAAATGCAAACAGGTTAGATTCTTCAAGCAAAAGACACAGAATGTCTGAATGGATAAAATTAAGGTCCAGGGAGAACTCTCGAGGTCTAGTGGTTAGGATTCGGCACCTGCATTGTCCTGGCCCAAGGTCCATCTCTGGACAGGGAACTAGGATCCCACAAGCCACATGACACAGTCAGAAGACAAAACAGATCCAACGATATGATGTCTACTACAGACTCACCTTTGCTCTGAGACACACTGACAGAGTAAAGGGAGAGAAAGATATTTCAAGTAAATGGTAACCCCAAAGAGCAGGGGAAGCTCTACTCTATCAGAGCAAACTAAGCTAACAGCAGTAAAAAGATACAAGGAAGGTCATTACATGAGGATAAAGGGGCCAACTACCACTCTGTCAAGAAAATGTAATGATTACAAATATTTATGCACCCCACATCAAAACACCTATAAAGCAAACAGTAATAGAACTAAAAGGAGAAATAAACAGCAATCCAGCTATTGTTGGGACTTTAATATTCCACCACCAACAGTGGATAGATCATCCAGACTGAAAAACTATAAAGAAATAGCAGATTTGAACAATACTATAGACAATACGGACCTAACAGATACATACATGAAAAAGAGAGAAAAATATGATCAATTAAATGATGCAAAGAAAAGGCATATGACAAAATTCAATAGCTCTTCATTACTAAAAAAAACTTTCAGAAAATCAGTATATGAGCAGCAAATAATTGGAAAATACCAATAGAATGAAAAAAAAAATCCATTTACAAGAGTGCTGAAAAAACAACACATACTTAGAAACAAATCTAACAAAAGACATCTAAGATTTCCATACTGAAAAAATACAAATCTTTGAAATTAAAGAAGACCTAAGTAAACAAAGAGACATACTACATTCCTGAACTAGAGAACTCTATGCTATTAAGACAGCAATTCCCCAAACTGATCTATAGTCAACAAAAGTCCAATCAAACTATGTTTTTCCTTTTTTTTTTGGTAGAAATTGATAAACAGATTCTAAAATGTATATATAAATATAAGTATCCTAACAGAAACAAAGCAATTTTCATTAAGGAAAACAAAGTTGGAGGACTCACCCTATCTGATTCAAGACTTACTATAAAGCATCAGTAATGAATACAGCTTGATATTGTGAAAAGATAAGCGTAAAAATCGAGAAACAGAACAGAGAATTCAAAAAAAGACCCACAAATATAATGGCCACTGATTTTCAAAAAAGGTGCCAAGGGAATTCAACGAAAAAAAAGTTAGGACTTTTGAACAAATGGGACTACACAATCAGATATCCACACGGAAAAAGTGCACTTATACCCCTGCCTCACACCATCCACAGGATCATCTTCCACTGGATCACAGGCCTAGACATAAAAAATGAAACCATAACATTTCTAGAAGAAAATACAGAAGGATAATTTTGCAAGATGAGCCTGGAATACCAGATCGAAAGGTCTCCCACTAACCAAACCTGAGACATTCTGAACATGAAATAAATAAGAACAGTAATGGATTATATTCCATAAATAAAATTTGATTCCACGATTATATACTAATAATTAAAATTTAAGTAAATGAGTAGATAAACAGATGGGGGAGAAGGAGGGCTTCCTATGAGATGCAGACAAATTCGGGCACATTGGCGGGGGGAGACGATGGTCACCGGACAGCGCTGCCAAGGCTGCTTTGTCCAAAGTCATCCAGACACAGTGTGGAGGAGGCAGCCTCATCGAGCAGGACCGGCGTGTCGCAGAGCACCTCCCCTGTCATCTGTTTGGGGAGAGGAGAATATAGGCCTGACACCCGGAAAGGCCAGACACTGCTTTAACCAGACAGCCAACACCACTACTCCCAGGAAAAGAAGGGCAGGGGACACTCTGTGCTTCTAGGAGGGATGCCGCAGGACGCACACTCTGCTTCAGCTGCATTCCCACTACAGGCATCTCACCTGGACAGTCGTGACGACATAAAGCTAAACCCAAACTATGGAAAACACCTCCAGAGCATCAGTGTCCTGAAAGATGGCTGAAGAGCTGTCCCAGGTTCAAGAAGACCAAGAAGACATATCAGCTAAATAAATGCATATACGATGCTGCTGCGTCCTGTCTTAAAGGCCAGAATGCTTTACAGGACATTAATGGGAGAAATGACAAAACTGAAATTGAGGCTGTACATTAAAGTGAAAACAGAGAAGTTACTATTCTACTGTGGTTCTAAGAAAATACTCTTTTTCTTAGGAAAGGTACACTGATAAACAAAGAGGTAAAGAAATAGATGTGTGCAGCTTATCCTCAAATGGTTAAGTATATATATGTGGAGAGAAAGGAAAAAAGGCTAATATACAATCTATTTAAAATGTTTTAAAAAACCATGAATCTGAGAAAAAGGCACACAGAGGAGTGCCACTTTTCTTGTTTTTTTTTTTTATAGAAAAGAATTGTCTCAAAATAAAAAGTAAAAAAGTTTGAAAAACAGGAAGTATTAAAAGTGAATCTTTGAAAAGCTATAGTACCAGAGGAAACAGGGTCCAATGGCACGAAGAGCAATTGTAGGGGTCACAGTCCTTCGGTCCTGCTGACTGCATTTCTGCATAAAACAACTCATAGCCTCTCTGGCCCTGCTCCTCCCACGGATACGTGTGGCAAGTATCTGCCTGTGGACCACCAAGAGCTGTTTCAAGGGAGGCAGAGAGCCTCAGACCTGGTGAAGTGAGGCATATGGTGCATAACAGGGCTGAGAAGTCAGGGTGTCGCTCCCTATCAGGCAGCCCTGAGCCAGGAGCAGAGGGGCTGCCCTGCCTTCTCTCACCTCCAAGCACATCCACAGCTCACCACCCAGCACAGGACGGACAGGGGACATGATCGCACACAGGCAGGGAGGCTGCTGACGGGACAACCTCAGTGGAAACGGGCGCACGCAAGGCTCAGACTCCACACTGCTCAACCACAGTTTGGGAGAAAAACAATTCTGGAAACTTCAGAAAAAAGACCACATCAACTTGGGGGATTACATCTCACCGATTCGTGATGATGTCATCCCAGATGTTCATTGGGTCCATTTTAGCATCAGGGTATCGATTTGTCCAGGTTTTCACAAGTCTCTTCAGGGGAACTTGAGATGATAAATTACCTAAAAATGACATTATGGTGTGAGTGTGGCCACAGCCCAATGATCAGACCACCTTACAAAGTGAGCTGCCATCTGTAAACAGAAACTTAGTTCAGATTCCTTGTGCAAATTATAACACTTGGCCCTATTGTTCACAACAGGAGCACAAAGTTACCATGTTTAATATATTCTGGCATGAAAACTTAATGTCTTCAGGCCATCAAGGAAAGAGGAGGAAATAAACACGTGTAATTTTTACATTCACCACAGGTCTACAGTCACAACGCTCCACTCACAATCCCAAAATCTAAAAAGCACTGAAAACTGACAAGCTATTCACAAGGTTGCAACCAATTTTATTGTTTATAAAATCTAATATGAGTCATCGCAGGACAACTGAATCTGCTCATGTCACTCGTGGGAGTGCCCAGAGGAGGGGGAGACTTGTCCGTTGCTGGAGGATTGGCCACCAACCCAGACCTGGTGTGCACATGAGGTCGCCATGACAAAAGCCCCCAAACAACCTGGCTCAAGGGCTTCTAAATCCCACAACACTAATATTTAAAGAGAATGCACTAGTCATAGCAAATAACCTTTTTCAACAATATAAGAGATGACTTTACACATGCACGTCACCAAATGGTCAACACCGAAACCAAAGTGATTACATTCTTTATAGCCAAAAATGGAAAATCTGTACACAGTCAGCAAAAACAAGACCAGCAGCTGACTGTGGCTCAGATCTTCAAATTCTCATAGCAAAATTCAGGCTTAAACTAAAAAAAAAAAAAAAAAAAAACACCACACTGGACAAACAATAGGACAACCAGGTATGACTTAAATCAAATCCCATATGAATTCGCAATAGAGTTAACAAACAGATTCAAGGGACTAGATTGAGTTAACAGTGTGCCTAAAGAACTAGGGACAGAGGCCGCAACACACCACAGAAGGTGACAAACAAAACCATTGCAAAGAAAAAGGAAAGCAAGAAGCCAAAGGGGTTATCTGAGGAGGCTTTACAAATAGCAGAAGAACAAAGAGAAGCGAAAAGCAAGGGACAGATGGGAAGGTACATCAAATTAAATGCAGAGTTCCAAAATACAGCTATAACAGTCAAGAAGGCCGTCTTCAATGAACAGTGCTTAATAATCAAAGAAAACAACAAAAGGGGAAAGACTAGCGATCTCTTCAGGAAAACTGGAAACATCAAGGGAACATTCTGCCCAGAAATGGGCACAATAAAGGATAAAAATGGTAGAGACCTAGTAGATGCTGAAGAGATGGAGAAGAGATGGAATGAATGCATGGAAGAACTGTATAAAAAAGATCTTAATGAACCAGATTACTATGATGGTGTGGCTAGTCATCCAGAGCCAGATATTCTGGAGTGCGAAGTCAAGTTGGCCTTAAGAAGCACTGCTCTTAATAAAATTCCAGCAGAACCATTCAAATCCCTAAAGGATGATGCCATCAAGGTTTGAAAATTCAACGTTCAAAAAATAAAGATCATGGCATCTGGTCCCATCACTTCATTGCAAATAGATGGGGAAACTGGAAATAGTGACAGACTTTATTTTGGGGGAGCTCCAAAATCACTGCAGATGGTGACTGCAGCCATGAAATTAAAAGACGCTTGCTCCTTGGAAGAAAAGCTATGACCAACCTAGACAGCATCGTAAAAAGCAGAGACATTACTGACAAAGGTCCTTCTAGTCAAAGCTATGGTTCTTCCAGTAGTCATATATGGATGTGAGAGTTGGGCCATAAAGACGACTGAGCGCTGAAGAAATGGTGCTTTTGAACTGTGGTGTTGGAGAAGACTCTTGAGAGGCCCTTGGACTGCAAGGAGATCAAACCCGTCAATTCTAAAGGAAATCAGTCCTGAATATTCATTGGAAGGACTGTTGCTGAAGCTTCAATACTTTGGCCACCTGATTGGAAGAGCTACCTTGTAAAAAGAGACCCTGATGCTAGGAAAGATTGAAGGCAGGAGGAGAAAGGGACGATAGATGGTTGGATGGCATCACCGACTCAATGGTCATGAGTTTGAGCAAGCTCCAGGAGATGGTAAAGGACAGGGAAGACTGGCATGCTGTAGTCTACGGGGTCACAAAGAGTCAGACACAACTGGGCAACTGAACAACAATAACAATGTTTAAAGCTTTGCTTTTCTTTCTATGGTGAGAAAGCAGTGCTTACCTTGTTCAGGCAAGTTACTTAATCTCTAATGCCCTATAAAATGAGGAAAAAGAATCTAAGTCTCATTTGTTGTTCAGTCCCTCAGTATCTCTCAGAGTTTACCCAGGTTCATGTTCACCGCTTCAGTGATGCTGTCCAGCCATTTCATCCTCTGACACCCTCTTCTCCTTCTACCCTCAATCTTTCCCAGCATCAGGGACTTCTCCAATGAGTCATCTGTGCCCATCAGATGACCAAAATACTGGAGCTTCAGTTTGAGTATCAGTTCTTCCAGTTCAGAGTTGATCTCCCTTAAAATTGACTGGTTTGATCTCCTTGCTATCCAAAGGACTTTCAGAAGTCTTCTCCAGCACCGCAGTTCAAAGACATGAATTCTCTGATGTTCTGCCTTCTTTAACAGTCCAGTTCTCACAACCGTACGTGACCACTGGGAAAACCATAGCGGACTTTTGTCTCTGCTTTTCAACACTTCATCTATGTTTGTCATTGCTTTCCTGCCAAGAAGCAAGCATCTTCTGATTTTACGGCTGCAGTCACCGTCTGCAGTGATTTTGGAGCCAAGAAGAGGAAATCTGTCACTACTTCCACCTCTTCCCTTCTATTTGCCATGAAGTATGGGGCCAGAGGCCATGATCTTAGTTTCCTTAACAGTCTTAAGCCAGCTCTTTCACTTTCCTCCTTTACCCTCATCGAGAGGTTCTTTAGCTCCCCCTTCACTTTCTGCCATTAGACTGGTATCTGCATATCTGAGGTGGTGGTTGTTTCTCCCGCCTATCTTGATTCTAGCTTGTAACTCATCCAGGCTGGCATTTCTCATGATGTGCTCAGTGTATAGGTTAAACAAACAGGGTGACGGCAGATATCCCTGTCACAATGCTTTCTCGATCGTGAATGAATCAGTTGCTCCATGCAGGGCTCTGTTTCTTCTTGACCCGCACACAGGTTTCTCAGGAGACCGGTAAGATGGTCTGGTATTCCCAACTAAGAGCTTTCCATAGTTTGTCATGATCCACATAGTCAAAGACTTTAGCATTGTCAATGAGACAGAGAGAGATGGTTTTCTCTATAATCCAGTGAATGTTGGCAATTTGATCTCTAGTTCTTCTTCCTTCTCTAAAACCAGCTTAGATGCCTGGAAGTTCTTGGTCTGAATAATGCTGAAGCCTAGCCTGTAAGATTATAAGCATGATCTTACTAGCATGGGAGATGAGTACAATTGTCTGATGGTTAGAGCATTCTTTAGGACTACCCTTCTTGGGAATTGGGATGAGGATTGACCTTTTCCAGTCCTGTGGCCACTGCTGGGTCTTCCAGATTTGCTGACATAATAAATACAAAACCTGATCAGTTTAGTTCAGTTTAGTTGCTCAGTCATGTCCGACTCTGCAACCCCATGGACTGCAGCACACCAGGCTTCACTGTCCATCACCAACTCCCAGAGTTTGCTCAAACTCACGCACATCAAGTCATCAATGCACCAACCATCTCATCCTCTATCGTACCCTTCTTATCCTGCCTTCAGTCTTTCCCAGCATCAGGGTCTTTTCTAATGAGTAAGTTCTTCATATCGCCTGGCCATAGTATTCCAGCTTCAGCATCAGTCATCAGGTGCCATGATATTAGTTTTAGAGCCTACATCTCATAGGCTGTTATAAAACTGGGTAAAATACAGAGAAAAGAAACTAACACAGCTCCTAGAATGATACACCACTAGTAACACATACTTGAAAAACCATTCTCCAAATTTAAAACAGAGAACAGTCAGATAGATAATTCTGAACACCAACTTTTATCAGTACTCTAAGAAGTCTTTCAAGAAATGAAATTTGAATTCAAAACAAGACGTTACTTCTGACTCTGGGGGATCTTCCATCGGCATCAGGATTAAGCCCACTCAGCAGTAGCAGAAAGGCCTTTGGTTTGGGCACAGCCACCTGGGCCTCACCTCACCCAGGACAGTCACGCCAGTACCCCAGGCTCAGACTGGCCCTCTGAGAACCCCTCTCTTCCTACCATAGCCAAGTCAAGCCCTACCAGCAGATTCTATCACCCCAATATTTCATGGGGGGTCTGAACTGCTCTGCTCTGTGGGGACCACAGCGTCTGCTCCTTGGAAGCTTCTTAAGTGCCCAGAAAAGCACTGGACTATTTTAAACACTTATTTCAACAATCTCAAAATACACATTCATGGAGTAAACTCAAGACAATTTCTAACCCATACATTAAGAAACATGTACTATCACCAAGCAAAACAAAAACAAAAAAAATCAATCAGATACCAAAACTCTTCCTAATTATGAAAGGAAAAAAGATACATATAAATAAAAAGTTACCTTGTTTGCTAATAAAGCTGATGAACTCCTGAATTTCTATGAAAGTCTGTACAGATTGCAATTTGGTGAGTCTACTTCTGTGTAAGAGGACATCAATACTGGAATAGTTCTGGAAAAGTTATTTAGCATTGGTTACAGGTCAATGTACTGCTTCAGATTTTAACACAGTCTAAACATGAAACAGTAACCACTCTGTAAACAGATCAGTTACACGAGATGTCTCTGGTCACAGGAGCAATTAAATGGTCTAATTTTTTTTTTAATTTTGGTTTTCAGTCACATTTTGGTTCAACAAAATCAATAAGAGCAATACAATCAGGTGCTGCTGCCTCCATTCCCCACCAATTCTTAAAAATCACAATATCCTATAATACAGAACTGCCAACTATAAAAGCCAACCTTTCTCTTTCCATAACCTTCCTCGAGTGGACTGCTACTCAACCTTAAGCATGTGTAAAAACTAGAATAAAGACAGTGAATGTCTATGTTCAGCAACAACAAACATTCAGGGACTCTACGCAAGAATCGGCTTTAACAACGTAACAGCCAACCTCAGAGGCAGGACAGACTCTGGCTGGTGGGGCCGCAAGACCCTCCTGCATGACCACCTCCCACCCAGATGCCTGGGGGTGGGGCCTGTTCTCAGGTACTCGTCCAGGGAAAGAAAGAAAACCCCAAGGGAAAACAAAAGGAACTTTCTAAATCAGAAACAGGCACTAAAAGGCTCCAGGCCACTGGCTGGTGTGCAGGGAATCAGGGTTAAGTGGCCAGAGAACTGCCCATGTCGACCCAAGCTCACAGAATAGCGCAGCCCTGGCGGGCGCGCCCAGGTTACCTGCATGAACATCTGGATGCAGTTCTGGATGTAATACTTGGCCCTGTCAATGTCGTCCTGCAGGAGGTAGAGGAGACTCAGCTCCTGGCTGTAGCGGAGCTCGAGCAGGGCCTTCCGCAGCTCCGAGGTCAGTGCCTCGTCCACAAAGGTCAGCAGTGCCTGGTCGCCCTCCCCGCGCAGCAGCAGCTTCAGCTTGCTGCGCACCATGTACGGCAGGCAGGTCTCCTGCAGAGCGAGAATGGGTGTGACATCCCAAGATGGCGTCGCCATGCATCTGTGGCGTCACTTCACAGGTTCAAATGATGGCGCTTAACGTTTCAAACCTAAGGCCACAATCTTTAAAGCAAGTTCACCTACAATTGCTCATTTTATAACCACAAAACATACAGGAACACGTTCTATAGAAAACGGAAACTACTTGTAGCTGAAAGAGAACCAGACGTTCAGTACCAAGTGAGGACCTGCAGGCCGGGCGAGGGCAGCGGTGCAGATGGGTGCCAGACCGGCCCAGTGAGGCCCATGTGCAGTGCAGACACAACAGGAAACACTCTCCCTACGGTCACACCAGGGAGGCTAACATTCCTTTGTAAAGGCATCTTCTTATTTTGAAAGCATTAGCTAAGAGCACAGTGAGTGAGTAAGTGAAAATCGCTCAGTCATGTCCGACTCTTTGTGACCCCATGGCCTATACAGTCCATGGAATTCTCCAGGCCAGAATACTGGAGTAGGTAGCCTTTCCCTTCTCCAGGGAATCTTCCCAACCCAGGGATTCAACCCAGGTCTCCCGCACTGCAGGCGGATTCTTTACCAGCTGAGCCACAAGGTGAGCCTAAGAATACTGGAGTGGGTAGCCTATCCCTTCTCTAGCGGATCTTCTCAACCCAGGAATTTAACTGGGGTCTCCTGGATTGCAGGCAGATTCTCTACCACCTGAGCTATGAGGGAAGCACAGTGGTTTAATGATATTATGGAGTTTGGGGGAGTCAAGTTATTTAAACAGCCTAATGCTTTACAACCACTTTCCTGTTCCTGAAAAGTTTTAAACACCTTCATTAATTAGACTTCCCTGGTGGCTCAGACGGTAAAGCATCTGCCTACAATGCAGGAGAACCAGGTTCAAACCCTGAGTCGGGAAGATCTCCTGGAGAAGGAAATGGCAACCCACTCCAGTATTCTTGCCTGGAAAATCCTATGGATGGTGGAACCTGAGAGGCTACAGTCCATGGGGTTGCAAAAGAGTTAGACACGACTGAGCAACTTCACTCTCATTAATGAGAGAGCACTTGACTATCGAGGACATCTAATTGGGTGACCTCATAGATAGCCCCGCACCTGATAGAAGGGCTCGCTCCACATCTTGCTCAGGTCTGGGGTGCCCTCGCCATCAGCGCTAGCCGTGGAGCAGTACTCCAGCGACTTCCACTCGGCCAGCTGGTTGTAGCAGTCAAGGGATGCAAGTTCCCAGAAGTCCTTCTCGGCTTCCGTGGGCTCACCGTCTACCCACTCCTGTGTGTTGAGGGCCTGCAAAGATTATTTTACCAAATTGGATACATGTAACATTCACACTAAGAATAATCACTGTCAGATTTATGACAGGTATAGAAAAAAGGGAAAAGAGAGTTAACTTGAGGGAACCTAACTGTCAAATGAATATTAAAAAACCCAGCTAGGACAGAACCACTTCTTTGGGGAACTTAACTATAAAGTCAATTAATAAGCTGAAAACTGAAAACGGCCCTTAATTTTATGTAAATACTGTAGAGTCTTCACTACTTGAAAAGTTCTTAGAATGAAAATTAGAAAACAGGACATTTATAGAAAACTGCAGAAGGTTTCACCATTTAGATGTCTCGCACAGGCCACAGGCCCTCAACTGCAAGTGTGACCTGCCACACATCCACACTCAGCCATGGACAACTCCCAACACAAGACGTGCAAAACTGGACTTCCCCAAACCAGCTTTCATCTACCTTTTTATAAGTTTTACTTGCAGAGTGGAAATAATCTACTCAAACAGAAACTATATAACAATACCAGATACTGAAATGACATTTTACAATTTCATACTAACTTGGTAAAAAACACTTTCTCTTTGATTCAGTATTTTCTTAAAAAGAGTAAGAGACAGAACAATAACTAGTTCACGTTCAGTTATTATGAAACCATTTTCTGGTAGTAATCTTTGTGTAAAAGTTAAGGAATATAGCTGAATATTTGAAGGTCTAAATTCTAAAGTCGACAGTGTTTCCATCCAGAGAACAAAAGCGGTAAAGCAACGGACACACTTGCTGGAGATCAACTCTACCTCGTTATACAGCCTGGCAGCTTCAGAATAGTCACTTCTTGCTTCTGCTAACAGCGCGTCCTGTGTGATCTGCTTTGTTCCAATCTCACTGCTGAAAATACCACGGAGGATGTCATACTCCCCGATCGACCTGTACAGTCTATGAAACAGATAAAAAAAAAAAGAGGACAAATCAGTGATTGCCCAATATTTTTAAAGTCTTTCTTGAAATGATATTAAACCAAGATGCCACAATTATAATAACTAAAAAAGATGTCATATTGATTTGTTAAAACATAAAATCTTAAAAACGTTGACGTTACCAGTAAGTTTTAATACTTGAGCCATACAGAAGGCAGGAGTTATTCTCAAGTACACGGCTGTGTGCTCAGTCACTGCAGTTTCATCTGACTTCCTGTGACCCCACAGACTGTAGCCCGCCAGGCTTCTCTGTCCATGGGATTCTCCAGGCTAGAATACTGGAGTGGGCTGCCATGCCCTCCCCTCCAGGGGATCTTCCCGACCCAGGAATCAAACCCGCATCTCTTATGTCTCCTGCATTGGTAGGCTGGTTCTTTGCCATTAACCACTAGTGGCGCTTTACCAATAGCATCACCTTGGGAAGCCCATTCTAAAGTGCATTTAATGTAAAATCTGAAAATATCATAGGTTTACAATGCACAAGTTGACTCATTAAATGAGACTGTTCTATGTCACTCCATCACTGAAACATTTATCTGTGGTGACCTTTCTGGAATCTGGTCCAAAACCCAGAAGCAGGCAAACTAGTTCTGGCCCTACAGATGCCATGTCCTCCACATGCAATGGCTGTCTCGATGTTACTGAGAGCCTGAACATGTGCTAGAGTTTTGACTTTGATGTCAACACAAATTTGTTGGCCCATCAGCCAAGCCTCCCACTTGAAGACAGGCTCAGGTGTCTAAAAGTCCATTCCGTCCTCCCTGGAGACTTCTTCCTGTCTTCAGCGTGCCCACACAAGGTGTCACAACCATCCAAGCCTACGGAGGACAAGACGGGGTGGAAACAGCCTGTGGGCAGAGCAGCAGCCCCAGGATGTCATCCCCCAGGGGATGGGCCACACCCGGGCTGCGAGGCTTCTCAGCAGCGACACAGCGCCTACTGCTCACCTCTCACAGGCACAGGGACAGGAGCGACTACACGACAGAGACATTCTTTTACGCTTTTCCCAGAACCGGGAATATCTCAAAACCAGTGCTACAGGAAAAGTGCAAGTCCAGTCTCACCCTAATCCAGAGCCCTCAGAATCCAGTGTCTAAGAATTAGGCCCTGGGTTTCTCATGATAAACCTCAGGTAAGAGAAGTCTCAGACAGGATGTGTCTTGCCCAGATAAAGTAACTGTGTTAGACACATCACTTTGGCCACAGCAGGGTCGGGGCCCAGAGCTTACTTGGCAAGTTCCATCCACCTGCCAACGTCGGGGGGCAGGCCGGGCCTCCCCCGCACACGCTTGGCAGGCGGCTCCTGGGGTGCCAGTCGCAACAGCGCCTCCTCCAGCAGACAGATGGCCCCAGGCTGCTGCAGGCCCGCCAGGCCGGCCCCACTGACCAGAGCTGGGTCGAGGCTCAGCAGGTCGGCGTGTTGGCAGCTGATCTCCTGGCAAGACACAGACACACAGCCCTTCAGTGAGAGGGTCTCCAACCAGGAGTAACTCGTTTTACCAAACACTAAGTTCTGGCGTTAGCAGTCAGGGGAGAAAGACATGGAGCACTTCACACACAGTCTCAGACCAAGTCTGCACGTGCATCCCTCCCACGTGGCTCCCCCAGTTCCGGGCCCGAAGGCAAGCTGCAGGGCGATAAGTTACCTATCAAGACTTCCTTAAACAGCAGTGGACAAAACTGCAAAACTAGAAATTCAGATATTAAAAAATCACTGCAGAATACAATGTGAAGAGAAACTTACTCTGAAACACTGGCTGATGCAATATAACTTCTCAAACCCTGTCTTTAGTATTGCCAGGAGAAAACCAATGAAAAAATTCTACGTGTAAATTATAAACCAATAAAAGTAGAGTACATAAAAAGAAACTGTATTAACAGTTTCATGCTGCATGGAAGAGAACAAAGTAGGCATAATAAATACTTCATCTCAAGGAATTATTACCCAGTCTGCAAACCACAGCTACTGATAAACAGCATTAAAGAACATAATTTTTAAAATATTCCAAGGAAGTAACTAATTACAAAAATACTGACATGAATCCAGATGATTTTCTATTAGGAGCTTTGTAATTATCCACGTTTTGAGTATAAAGAAAATATTTTTTAATCCCCTAATAAGTATGCTTAGTGGTTACATCTACACTAGTCCTCTGTTTGAACTGCATTGCTGTTCAAACCTTCTCTGACACCTGTGTCCCCTGTGTCTGCAATGGTGCAGAGCACCCCTCACCTCCCAGCAAGGGGTGGCCTGCTGATGTGCCCACCAGGCCCTACACCCCACCCACTTCTGCATCACATGCCATGCCCTCGTGACCTTCTACCTCTGCCTGCTCTCCGCCTGCCCACATCAAGTGTAGTTCTGTGTCCCTGTTGCCTGGTCCCCACCCAGTGCACAGGTAGGCACGTACTCCATCAATATCCCCGAAGGTGACAGCAGGGCTGGGTGCCACGTGACATGCAGGTGTGACCAGAACCCTACAGGGACGAGCTGACACACAGTCAGAGCAACTCTGTATTAAGTTGGATCTCAGATTATTCTGTCATATATAAAATTTTAAAAAAATACAAATTAACTGGGGCTTTCCTGGTGGCTTAGTGGTAAAGAATCTGCCTATCAAGGCAGGAGACACAGGTTCAATCCCTGGTCTGGAAAGATTCCACATCCCGTGGAGAAACTAAGCCCAGGTGCCAAACTACTGAGCCTGTGCTCTAGAGCCCGGGACCCACGACTACTGAAGCCCGTGCCCCAGAGCCTGAGCTACACAAGAGAAGCCACGGCAACGAGGAGCCCGTGCACCACAACAAAGAGCAGGCCCTGGCACCCCCAGCCAGCACAACCAGAGAAGAGCCCACACGGCAGGGAAGACCCAGCACAGCCAAAAAGAATAAATAAGCTGCCCCGAGCCACCTGGGAGGAAGTGGCCACACCAGAGTCCAGCTGCTGTGTTAAATCCACACTGCAACTGGGAAACCAGCAGAGCCACTGAGACACAGGCGTGCCGACCACCTCACCTGGATGCAGGACACGAAGGGCGGGAAGAAGGAGAAGCTGGTGTCCAGGAAGTGCGTGAAGTCCTGCAGGAGCTTCTGGGCGGCGCCCCGCCCCTCAGCTGCAGTCCTGTGCTCGCCCGACTCCCTCAGGATCCCCGAGCACAGGCTGCTGAAGAGCTGCCTCGCGACGAGCGGGTCCCTCTGTAAGACATTCCCGAGGGGGACAGGTGCGCTGACTTGCACGTGCATCAGAGCCCGGCCTGGAACATCAAGTGCTGCCACCAGTCACCACGCTGGGCAACGTCACTGGAGGACCGTGCCCACCGAGGAAAGCTGGGAAGGGACACGGGGCTGTAAGCTATTTTGCAAATTCCTATCACTTTATAAATAGTTAGATAAGTAAAAAGCTTATAAAGCAGTAATGGGCTACACAGATGTAACCTATTATTATGATCAATATTGTGCTTTCCCAATGGTTCAGCTGGTAAAGAAACAGCCTGCAATGCGGGAGACTTGGGTTCGAGCCCTGGGTTGGGAAAATTCCCTGGAAAAGGGGAAGCCTACCCACTCCAGTATTCTGGCTTGGAGAATTCCATGGACTGTATAGTCCATGGGGTCGCAAGGAGTCAGACACAACTGAGCGACTTTCACTTAACACTTATGATCAATATTAGTACCGCAAACTTAAGTATAGTAAAATTATGAGGCATCAAGTTTCACTACCTAATTATGTACTATATGACACAGTATAAAGATCTTTAAAATTACTTAATTAAAGTCAAAGGAATCTTAACCAGACTTTTGAGGGATAAATATCCCGTTTATCTCAGAGCACTCAGCTACAGAATCTCACTCACTCCTGAAGCTTGTGGTCACCCTAACGACACAGAGGAGTGCCTCTGTGCCTGGGAATTTCGGAGAAGGATGCTGATACCACTGACCTTCCCCATCACCCCCACAAGAGGGTTTTGTATAATCAATGATTTAAGTGGTGCAGCTACTTACATACTTTTTCATTCCCACCACCATCACTGGTGAGAAAAAGACTGCGGTGTGACTGGCACACAGAGACACTGGGCCCAAAGCAAAGTGCTGGATAAGACCCCATGGCGGGGTCCCTGGGAGCCAGGACTTGGGATTAGGCTCAGCACTGAGGCCCGTGTGGGGGACAGGTCACCCTTGCAAGGTCACCCTGCAAGAGGCAACAGTCCCAGAGTGTGTGCCGGTCCCGCACTGACCTGGGCCACAGCCTGCAGCGGGGTGATCAGGCTGCTGTGTGGAATCTGGATGTCAGGAAGGTCTCCACGGCGGTAACTTCTGTATAAGACAACCTGGGCCTCATGCTTCATTTTCAACTCACTCTTGATCTCCTACAATCATCAGCAATACAGGAAGGTTACAACTTTCATCTAACCAGCAGTGCTTGGGTGATGAAACTGTCCTCGCCCGCCACTGACAAAAGTGAATCAAGGTCAATTCTACCTAAGACACTCTAGCCGCTACACTCGATCAATGTGGCAGACAAGCCCAAAACCAGTGTCAGATGCACAACGGGAAGATTATTTAAAGATCTATTACAAAGAAATCTGAGTTTCTCTGAAATTAGAGAACTTGATTTAAACTTTTTCAACCCACAAATGAGAGGACTGTATTTCTTTGTCACTCTCAAGACAAACCTTGGCTACAGAGCCCACTGGCCCCAGCTGGCCCTGCTCTCTGCAGCCGTTCCCCCTTCGGGCCCCACTCCCCCGGCGGATACCGGTCCCAATGGCAAGGGCCCGTTACCCCCGCGGGGCCGGGCTCCCCCTGTGAGCCTTGTTCCCCCGACAGGGCGCGCCCTCACATGCGTGCATCCTGGCTAGCCCGAGGCTGCCCAGCTTCTCCATCTGCTGCACGCTGCTCTGCAGCTCCAGGAGCAGAGGGGACCCCCAAAAGCCTCTGCTCAGAGTGGTGACGACACCCAGCAAGGCCACCCCCGGTCCCAGGCCACACCCCATCCATTCCCGGAGACCCTCAGCGATCAGCCCGGCGCCTCTATCCCACCCCCGCCCTGCCCCTTCAAGAAGCCCAGGCAGGACTCAGACTTAATGAGGAGGCTGGAGCAAAGGCCCCTAGGCTGGGTGGGGCCGGCCCTCGGCCTGCAGTGCTGTGGTTACAGAGATACAGGGAAGTCCAGGCTTTCCACAGAAGATAGTGGAACCTTCTGACCATTTCACACTCAGACTTGGAAGTGAAGTGGCTGGGGATTTAAACTGAGTCACAATGGAGACAGGATTCTCACCCACAGTCCAGTCCTAGAACAGCCTGTCGTCATCTCTGTGGGTTATAATAGGGTCTCACCCACAGTCCAATCCTAGAACAGCCTGTCAACATCACTGATCTGTATCTCACACTGACTCTAGGGCTGAACAACTTCTGCTGTTACTTCCACATTGGGAGAAACGTTCAACCATCCCTCCATGCCACACGTGTGTCTGCAGTGGGCAGCTCGGGACTGGCCATGCTCCTCACCCGGCCCCCCACCAGCCTCCAGGAGCATAGCCGCTGTTTGTTTGCCCTCAGCCACGGCGTCAGGGCTCTGGCCTCAAGGCTGTGCGGACTGCACCTGAGAGGCGTGACACCGGGGGCGGGGGGCTCTGGTCTCCACCTCGTGCAGAAGACCCATCTGTCCAGAGAGAACAGCACCTCCCACCCCCCAGCAGAGCAGTGGGGCTCAGGCAACACCTGGACATGGGGTCGCATGGGCCACCTCTGCGATCCAGCCTAGGCGAGCCAGGAAGACATCTCTTGGGCACACATCCTGTGACAGAAACAGCTATTTCCGACCAAACTCCAGAAATGGGTACAAACCTTTTCTCGCTTTTGCTCAACAACACCTTTCCTGGCATAAATCAAACTCAGCTTTTCTTGGTCCTTTAGAAATCGTCTGCGTAATCGCAGTATTTCTGCACGATTATCTGGACCTGAAGAACAGACAGCAGGTTGGTTATGCACGGCTGATGTCCATCCCCAACTCCCCAGAATTGCTGACATGAAGTGAGGCATCTGCTCGTCTCCATCTCCTACTCCCCGCAGCTCTATTTCCAAAACAACCTAAGCCTGTGAAGCGCAGTTTTGGAAGCTGGAGAACTGAGGCTGCACGGAGGAAGCAGGCAGGGCTCGGACATCTCGGGGAAAGAGGGGGCTTGGAAATGCGAGGCTGAGGCTGGAGGTACGGGGCCACATGGCTAGAGCAGAGCCCCCACAGTCAGGACCACTGGGGAACCCAGGGCTGACCCAGCACCAGGCCTGGACATGCAGGCAGGAAGGGGGAGACCTGGCCTCGGAGAGGGACCACCCAGTACAAAATGGGGGCCTCCACGTCTGATGAGGCCAGTCAGCACATCCAGTGTGCAACCAGCACTCCCAATGCTGGTTATTGCCTGCCTGGACACAGCAAAAGCCGAAAATCAGCAGACATTTCAGCAAAGCTTCAAATAAGAAAAGTAGGAACCAAAGCAATGAGGGGGAGAAAATGTTGAAAGCAGACCATCTAGGGAAAAAATTTTTCAAATGACCCTTTATCACAAGAGCAGAGTAGGTCCTGTAACAGGGCACAGAAGGGACTTTCCGAGAGCACAGAAGCTCGTGGGAACTAGAGACTGGACGTCGTCATGCACAAGCACAGTCAGAAGGTAATGCTGTGCCCAGAGCCGAGCAGAGATGGTAAGAAGGGAAAATCAGAAGGATAGTCCCTCGGGTCTGACAGTCAAGGTGGAATTCCTATAAGAGAAAACTGACGTTTGGAAATCATTGGCAAAAACACCCATGGGTGAAAAGGGAAGCCGTTTCCTAATGAGAAAGAACATGTATACATATACGTACATGCAGGTGGATCACTGTGCCATTCAGAAGAAATCAACACAACTCTACTTCAACAAAAAAAGAAACGGAGGCCATTAACGCCCATGAACAGTGACCGCATGAGAAAGGAGAGAAGCCCCACGTGAGCCAAGCCACAGCAAGACCTGTTCAGGACGTTGGTGGCAGTGTGTGTGTGGTGGGGGGGGCAAGGGAGAAAGTGACCAAGACCCCAAGGCAAGGGGGCCACAGTAACGCCAACTGAAGCTGTGGAAGCAACACTGAGGGCCTGGCTGAGCAGATGAGGCTGACTGGGGAAGGGGCCCCAAGGGATGGGGCTGGGGGCTTCTCGAGAGCCTGGGGGGAATCTGGCCGAGGCCCCTCCCAGAGCACACCCCCACCCCTGGTGAGCTGAATGTCTGCATCCTCATTCCCGCCCTCAGGCCTGCCCTGACCCTCCCAGCCCCCGGACCTAAACTCTCTGACTCAGCTTCCCCATCCTGCTCGTACCATGGCCCCGAGACCCTGAGACCCCTGAGTGAGGGGCCAAGCCAGTTCAGGCAACTGCTTTCTGAACCCCAAACCAGGCTCCCACGCAGGCCACCCGGACTCAGGAACAGTCATGAGCTTGTGGAGGCAGGTGTTTCAACACAGCTCAATGATCTTTTACCTTGTGCTCCATCGTCCACCTCATTCTCAAGGAGGCCCAGCCTTTTCTTCCCAAATTCAGGCCCCACGGACTTCACGGGCATCCCCCGGGGCCTCTCGGGCCTCTTATGGGCAAACAGCAGGGACGCAGACGAGGCCTCAGCAGTGGGGGCCAGGCTGCCCCCCAGAGGGTCGGTGCTGCCCACCGTCAGCCAGTGGGAGAGCACTCTTCCTCCTGCAAACACACACGATGCGCGGGTCATAGCCAGTGCCTCAGCCAGGACCCACCGCTCAAGAGCAGGGCCGCCCGCAGTTACCAGGGTAGGCCACCACGTCCCTAGGAAGGCCCGGCGGCCAGACCTCCTCTCCTTGTGGGCACGAGGGAGACCACCACATGCCCGTCAGGATGACACTGCATCTACATGGCACTAAGGTCTGTGATGTCTAACATCAGCGTCTAAAGGTCCCACAGTAATTGGCCAAGTTAGTCCTATTTCCACAACAAACAGAGTGTGAAAAAATTACATAAAGGAAAAACACTGAAGTATTTCCATAAAAACGACTTGGGGATTTTACTCTACAACTGATACTCTGCTGATCAAAGGAAACGGCTGAACCGTTTGAGAAAGGGCAGGTTAACGAACTACAAACAGTGAGTGAGTCTGGTTTAGCTCGGCTTTGCTTCTGAGACAAGCGGTTTTAAACTGGATGCACTGGACAGATCTTCCCGGACAAAAATCAAACTAAAACTTACATGTACTGAAATCTTTCTTGTTTTCTCCAGTCAGAAATAATGCTTTTCTCCCCTTTTTAAAAATTGTGGTAAAAACACAGAAAGTCCAATGGACGATGTCATGCACTCTGAAGAGCCCAGCACGTTTGCTGGTTGCACAGCCATCCCCACCTCTGTCCCCAGGGCCCCTCGAGGCCACCCCACCCCCGAATCTACAACCCAGGGACTCAGCCCATCCTCCCTCCCGCCACCGAGGCCTTCACGGCGCCCCCGGCATGCATGCCCACAGCGGAGGCAGTACCTGCACTCTGTGTGGGCGTGAAGTCGAGCTGCTGCTGGGTGGCCCGGACCTGCCCCGCCATCGCCCTGCGAGCTGAGACGGACCCGTCCTGGGTCCGGGCCTGGAGCGTGCTCTGGGAAGCCTGAGTCTCAACAAACATTGGTGTGAGGACTGTACTCCGGAAGCGCCAGTCGGGGTCAATGGTATACTCCTGCCAGAGGGAGGGTCAGGTGAGTCACGGCCCTTCTCAGAACGTGCAAATGCTTATTTACAACTTCACAGTCCTCTCCACAAACACTACTATACTCCATGTAGCTCTGCAAGAAGCAGCTGAAGAACAACTTTCTCAAATTTAAAAATTTTAACAGAACAATTATCTGTCAACAAATAAAACCAATCAGTACTGGGGACAAAAACTGCTTTTCTCCTCCTAACATCCCGCATTCAGAGGCTCACTGCCACGCTCAGGGAATGACTCGACTCCTCTGACCCCACTGCCCCCACCATGTAACCAGACTAGGAGATGCTGGGGACATGGGGGGATGGGGTGGGGGGGCTCTGAGTCATCATGTGGCTCATCAGTGGTGCTGCCAGGCGGAAGTGCAAACAAGCACCTACGGGGCATGTCGGGGGAGCGGGGGAGGGAAATGCCTCCATGGAGGTTGAAAGGACAAGGGTGAGCTGTGTGCAGGACGGGGGGCGAATGGGGTGAGGTGCAAGTGGGCGTCTCGGGAAGAATGTGTGTGGATTCCAAGTAAAATCAAGAAGCCAGCACACGAGTCGTCAGGGAAACGCCAATCAAACTGCCATGAGGCATCACCAGACGCCTGCCGCGTGGCTGTGACCAGGAGACGAGAGATGGCACCTGCAGCTGAGGAGCGGGAAGGGCACCCTGTGCACTGTGGGTGGGCGTGCAACCTGCTGCTGCCATGTGGACAGCAGAGTGCAGGTTCCTCAGGAAATTATAAATAGAACCACCAGAGGACCCAGCAACCCCACAGCTGGGTATTTATCAGAAGAGAACAAAAACACTACTGGGAAAAGACACAGGCACCCCAGTGTTCAAAACAGCACTGCTTACACAGCCAGGATATGGAGACAACCTAAGCGTCCGTCAGCAGATGAAAGGAGAAAGAAGACGCGCGGTGAGTGTGCACGCACACACGCCACACACGAATGATGGGCCACTACTCAGCTTTGAAAAAGAGCGAAATCCCGCCATTTGCAACAACATGGATGGACCCTGAAGGTATTATGCTACACGAAATGAGTCAGAGAGAAACACAAATACTGCAAGATCTTCAGTTCAGTTCAGTCGCTCAACAAAAAACATAACAAAACAAAACCAAAAAAGCTCATAGAAACAGAGAACAGATTGGTGGTTG
Organism: Capricornis sumatraensis; assembly: GCF_032405125.1. NCBI lineage: Eukaryota > Metazoa > Chordata > Mammalia > Artiodactyla > Bovidae > Capricornis > Capricornis sumatraensis. The sequence continues at coordinate 38,728,808 of NC_091079.1, forward strand.
CCAGAGGTGAGGGGTGGTGGAGATGGGTGAAAGGGGTCAAAGGGCACAAACTTACAGTTGTAAAGTAAGATCTGGGGGGCGACGTACACATGGTGACTACAGTCAGTAACACCATTTGTATACGTGAAGTTTCTAAGACAGTATATCTTGAAACTTCTCACTGCAAGATAAAAGTCATCTAACTATGGGCAGTGATGTATGTTAACTAGATTTATTGTGGCCATAATTCTGTAATGTATACAAATATCAAATCACTACTTTGTGCACTGAAAACAAATACAATCCTAATTACACCTGAAATGAAGAAAAAAGCAAGGATTTAACACCAGTGGACAAAGTCTGCTGACCAATAGGCGGGAAAGTCAGCTCACAGGGCCAGAGCTCACCTGAAACTCACACTCTGACAGAGGGTGCTCAAATAGGGAAGTCTGGAAGTCAGGGCTCAGGCTGGTCATTTCAAGCAGGAAATCTGTCGCTAAACTCAGGAAGTGCACTTCTATCTTAGGAGAATATAAGGAATTCAGGGCCAGCAATCGGTCCAAGGTATTTGAAGGCAACCTAGTTTCATGGCTCCAGAAGTTCCGAATAGTTAATCTGGAAGGCAGAGAAGAAAGAAGAAGAGGAGGTCTCTACGTGTGCCCCATGAGGAAGATCCTCTTCTTCCACCGGAGATCAGCCCTGGGACTCCATCCACATGCAGACCTCCATCCACAGGTAAGCTGCCTAACAGATGAGGTACGTGCTGAAGGGGAAATATTCCAGAATGTTTGCATACTTAACAGGAGGTGAGAAGCTGCGTCATTCTATTCTCATTTCTATTACCCAGAAGTTTGCAAAGATGAGAATTTTACATTACATACTCTGAAACTCAGAAAACACCATGAGAAATTATATATATCGTCCTTCATCGCCTTACTAAGACAATTTACTCTAAACATTAGTGCCACAAAATATTCAAAACATAATATGAACAGAAAGTAGTCAAACTATTAAACAAGTTAAAAACCAGATCAGGCTTTATAATTTGTGAATGTTTGAGAAATCCAAATACAATTTTTAAAAGCTCAATGAATTAAAAATTGCAGTACGCTGAAAGTTAGCTGACGCACAGACTCATCAGGGTTTCCGCCAGGCCTGCTGTAACATAATGAGCTCTTGGGCATCTGTGATGACCCCGCAGCGCCCTCTGGTTTCCACAGGCCGTCTGACACTGATGTGCAGAGTGGGAGCTCACTTGGGGTTAAATGGGGAATGACAACTCACTTTTCATTACAGGTTTCTCATCCTGAGATGCTGTAACTCACAGCACAGTCAAGACAGCGTTACCCACACCAGTTTTTCAAGACGTGTATATTTAAGTAACATGCCAGGACTTTCAGGTTCTAATGTGATTTAAAATACATTTTTCTTATGCCAGCAAGAGGCAGAGAAAAGGCTAATACAGCAAAGGCCCTTTGACACCTCAGAGAGACCCCACACTGGCCCAGAAAGAGCCCTGAATGTGCCCACGCATCCACGCTGCTCCGGGAGGGGCACTTACTGAAGCCCGGGGTTCTCGTCGGTCAGCCCTTGGATCAACACATCTTTCGCCAGCTTGAATACTTCGCGCGAGTCTTCATCTGCCTGACTCTCTGGGTCTCTGAGAGAAGTCACAAGACAATAAAACCGTTACTGCTCCTTCCGCTGCACTGGCTCAACCCAACAACGCTGTCTAGGATGAAAATAATGAAACCTGCCTCTTCCCCACCTTCCACCCACCCCGCGGGGCCTGCACCCTGACCCGGGTCCTGGTGGCCAGCTGACGAGCAGGACCACAGTCCCCAAGGAGGAAACATCCTAGGAGTTCTTTACTTAACCTTGTCAGACTGTAAGGGAAAACAAGGAAAACAAAGTACACTTTTAGCTCAGCCAGTAATACCGTGCTCTGAATATCTCCCACGGGTTCACGAAATGCAGTAGGATGAGAATACATTTCAACATACCAAACTTGTTGCAGTTAATAACCACACATTTTTAAATGTCTTATCATTTATTATAGTCATTCCAGACTGCTGGAGGCACCCAGATGCTCCCTAAGAGACGGAACACGAGCGTCTGACAGGGACAGGTGAGGCGCTCACCTGTAGTTGTCATGGACCCACATGAGGATGGCATACATCCGCTCACGGCACGGTACTGCAGGGTGAGCCAGGAACTCCACCACGGCGCTCAGGAGCTCCCGGAGCTCTGCAGGTCTCAGCCGTGCCATCATCTTGGAAATTATGTCCAAACACACTTTCTGTCTCTCATCGTCTCTATAAAGAGGAATTTTCAAAAACACAGACTTAACCATTATTACTATACCTTTAGACGTGACAGGTAACATTTTTCTTCTCTGTGCTGTTCTGTATTTCAGATTTTATTATTATAGCTAATACTACATTTATATAAAAATTAAGCTCTTGAAAATAATTATCATGGGCTAGATTATGAAAAGGAAATTATCACTGTAGTGTCTTGCCTGGATCCTAGGAAGAGGATGAGGAAACTGGTGATTTCAAATAGACAGAAGTACACTAATGTTAACTTCTTGGTTTAGACAAACACCATGATGGCGTGAGATGGGGAAGCTAGGTGAAAGGTGTGTGGGAATTCTGTGTACTTCTAACTTTTCTGTAAAAATTAAATTATTCCAAAATAAAAAGTTCATTTTTTTAAAAAACTGACCCAGTCAAACAAAATAAGCTAGCTAGAAAGGATTTCATGACTTTAAAAAATGGTTTCCAGGGCTGGTCAGGCACCAGGGGTTAAGTGCAGCCAGGGCCCAATGTGGTGCACCCCCATTTCCTCCTTAAATAAGCACCAGCTGAATGCTCCACATAGTAGACACTGAACCAGGCTGACTGGAGGAAATCAACACAAAGACAGTTTATCACCATGTAAAAGTGTGCACACAGGCCGGAGGAACACATGGGATGCCATCAGCAGCACTCTGTCAGCATTTACCTTAACAGCATGTTACCGTTTTGAAAATAAACAAATTTAACAAATAATGGAAGCCTGTTAGCTGACAAAACAGGTACAGAACTCAAAACCACACATTTTGAATCTGAAAACAGCCCTGGACAATCCAAGACGGGGCCTCTCAAGTGTCAGGTGTCAAAGTGAACAAACACTCCTGTCACGGTGATTCACAAGTCCCCTTGAGTTGAGGGGACAGCTGAACAAACAGCTGCATCCAAGGACACAGGCGGCGGCCACTCACCTGTGTCTCATGACCTGAACGAAATCCTTGCTCTTCAGCTGCAGGTACAGGTCAGGGGTCTCCTCCGCACGACACAGCACCACCTCCAGACACAGTGTCTTCATCACGCCGTGGAACTTCGGCAGCAGGAAGAGCACGCTGTTCATGAACCTGGGCAGCAGCCAGGGCTGGTGAGCGGAGGGGCACTGACCCCCACCAGGACTGTCCCCAGCAGGCAGGTGCTGACAACACCCCACGACCCTCTCCGCAGGCAGGGGCAGGCAGACGGACACAACCACCCTCCCCCGCACATGACCCTCCCCAGCGGGCAGGCAGACACCACCCCCACCTGTCAGCCAGAGGAGGGAAGTTCTTCGTGGCTCTGCTCAGGCACATGATGAACTTGTCCTCCAGCGTGTTCTGATGCTGCTTCAGTTGCTTTACCACTAGTTCATACACAGACTCCTCTAGCATCTGGAAGACAAAGTTTCCTTTCAAATACACACAAGTGGGAACTTGGAGGAACTGAGAAGAGTGAGGTGACCACCCAGAGCGCCATCTCGAGGAGGCCGTGGGGGCCCTGACCACTGGGCACCACCAGAGGCTCGGTGGCCGTGAGTTCAGGTGACCCAGGCCTTGGCCACACATCAGGTGAAAGAATGATCAAGACTATACTTCTTTCTGACACCAAAACCCTGCCAGGGAGCCATCTGAGCAGCTGAACAAAGACCAGGGACTAAATGCTGTTTAGGATGCATCTGAGGGACTTTCCTGGCGGTCCAGTGGTTGGGATGCCTTCCAATGCAGGGGGTGCAGGTTTAATCTCTGGTCGGGGAGCCAAGAACTCCCAAGCCTCAGAAGCAATATTGCAACAAATTCAATAGACTTTAAACATGGTCCACATCGAAAAATCTTAAGAAAAAAAAAAGACGCATTTTATTATGTCAGTGTGCACGTCTCTGGGCAAAGACTCACACAAACCAGGATTTCAGGGAGCTCCATCTGCAGGCAGCCTGCCCATCTCCCTATGCCCACTTTCCAGGCCCGGCCTCTCCTGACTGCTCCCCGAGAGCCGCATCCCCAGGGAGCACCCATCCACAGAACAGGGGGCCCTGACCCCATGGGAGAAACGAGGAGCGCGAGGGCCCTTGGGATTGGAGACCACGGTCTGGAGCCGTGCTGGTCAGTGGTCAGAACACAAGTGACCCCCACTTCTGTGTCCCACACTGCTCCCCCATCTTCCATGCTAAATCAACCATTTTATACTCAGAAAAGAGCTATGTCAAACCAAAGGGTGTATCATTTGTATTAAGTTGAGACTTAAGTCATGAGAGATTAACCTTTCGATCTGCCGTTGTGTGCTCCATCTGTGGTGATAACTGAGCACATTATGTGAACTGAAACCCACCACTTAGGGGCATTAGAATCCTGTCATCACAACGTTATCCTGAATTTGAAACATGTTTTTTATTTTATAAAAATAGCTGGCAATCCCTAAAGTAAATTATAAGTTTGATATTCTCAGGTGAGAGGGTTCCTATTTCCTTTCAGTTTAATTTTCCTCTAAATCCAAATAAAGGCCTAATTGGTGAAACAGGCCGGGCTCCAACATGCTGTGGGGGGACTGTTCTGCCCTAAGGATCCCTCGACTTCCCCAGCCTCTCCACATCCTGTCTCGTTGCAGGAGGAGAGGAGACTGGAGACACGAATTTGGGGATTAGGAGCCTGAGGAGTTCTCAAGCCATGAGGCTGGGTGACCAGCTAGGGGCCCACACTCCAAGTTGTGGGGGAGGCCGGTGGGATGACACCCCAGTGAAGAAGGGAGAGTGTCCTCTGAGCAGTGACAGAGGGTCGAGGACTGGTCCAGTGTGGCATTCTAGACAGTCTGCACCCTGCACCTGGTCCCCATGGGTTACGAGCTCTGCAGGCACCAGCACAGACCATCCTGGACAGTCTGCACCCCGCATCCTGTCAGCGTGGGCAACAGGCTCTGCAGACGCTAGCATGAAGCCCCCTGCACTAACCCATGGGGGTCAGCCAAGTAGCAGCTAGTTATAACCTGCGATTTCCACACACGGGCCGATGTGGAGACTGTGTGCTTAGGGGTGCGGGAGGGGCAGGGCACACACCAGGCGCCCAAGTCAGAGGCCACCCCTGCTCTTCAGCTGCACTATGCCAGAAACTGGAAGTGGGGAACCTCCCCTGCTCACCCTCCCCTAAACCAAAGCAAGGCTCCATCAGGGCAGTTTCTCCAAAGTGGCCCCTGATGCCAAGGTCAGAGGAATGAAAGCTGCTCCAATGCTTACATCCCAACTTTACAATAAGAAGCAGGTTAACAACCTTAACGCTTGCAAAGTTTCCAGGCATTAAAAAAACAAAACAAAACAAATATCTCTTTAAAAAAAACTGCCCACTCTGGTTCCTAGCACAGAGGACGAAGTACCGAGGCTGAGCCAACAGTGAAGAAGAGGCGTTCATGCCCTGTGCGCACACTCACCTTCTCTCTCCCGCTGAGATACCGGAGAACAAGCCCCAGGACCTCTGCTGACGCTGCATACACCTCTTTATATCTGACAAAGGACATGTTACTGACCAGAGCTTCAAAGTACCTGCGAGAAACACAGAAAGCCAGTGAGCACAGGGCAATCTGTCCTGCTATCCGACAGGAAGTGCAAGTCGCTCAGTCGTGTCCAACTCTGTGACCCCATGGACTATACAGGCCGTAAAATTCTGTAGGCCAGAATAGTGGAGTGGGCAGCCTTCTCCTTCTCCAGGGGATCTTCTCAACCCAGGGAGACCGCATTGCAGGCCGATTCTTTACCAGCTGAGCCACCAGGGAAGCTGCTGTCAGACGAATGACCCCTGGGCAGGCCCCGCCCACCCGCACAGCTCCAGATATAGACACTGACAGCGCAGAAATCAGCAGCGGCCTGATCTCTGACCCCTCTAAAGCTGTCTATATGACAGGAGGAGGACACACAGTCACACAGGGGTGGGGTGGGGGGCGGTGCACCCTGGCCTCGTGACAGCAGGACTGGGGATCAGGAAAGCCACTGGTCCGAAAGTTAACCACTTCCCGCTGATGCTGTGCTGAGCTGCGCGTCCGTGCACGGCACCAGGCGGCGGAAGCCCCTGGTGCCTCAGAGGCTGACCCAGGAGGACCAACTGGACAGCAAACTTTTCCCGAGAGACAGTGAACTTGACCGAGTGACCGCCTCTGCAGGGATCCAGCCCCTCTCTGCGAAGTTTAGGGCTGTCCTGCTAAGGCCCCGCCACGTGGACCCTCCCCCACCCCAGGTGATGAGGGGCCGGCAAGCTGCACCTGCGGCAGAGCTGCAGCGCCCCCTCGTGGCCATACCCTGTGGTGAAGGGTCTCTGGACCTTAGGCTGGTTTCCGGAGTGGATGCTGAAAATGGCAGCTTAGAAAATAACAGAAATAGCTAACACCTTGTCTAAATTGCATGGGAAAAAACCATACAGTTTTTAAAAACTCACTTTTCCCATTCACTCCACTAACATATTTCTCCTCCCAAATGATCTCTAAACCCAACTACTTAATTTAGATGGAAATACTAATATGGGTTCTAGTCCATAAATTTCTCAAAACTAAACCATATTCCAGTCTCCAATCAGAATCAGGTGCACCTTACCCAAAAAAGAAACAAAGCAAAAAAACATGACACTTACCGGACACTTTCCACGCCACACTTTGGGTCGTAGGGGGGCAAGTTGTTGGCCATTACAATACCCAACAACTGAATTCCTACAGAATTGTCTTTAGAATTAGGATCTTTACTGGAAAACTTGTCAAATATTAACCTGAAATGTGAGTGTGAAGAAACAGTGTAAGCTGTCAGATGTAAGGAGCAGGAAGACAGACGTAAGAGCTTCCACAGCTGATTGTCAGGTGAGAAACCCCTTGCTTCCCATTACTTTGTTCACACCCAGTTACTCTGCCTCTGGGACACGGGGAGCTCTGCATCTCCCACAATCTAGTTATTTACCTTAATGCTCCCGTGGTTGATGGTGAGAAAAGAAAGAAAAGTGCAGTTGCTCAGTCACGTCCGACTCTTTGCGACCCCATGGACTAGCCTACCAAGCTCCTCCGTCCATGGAATTTTCTAGGTAAGAGTACTAGAGTGGGTTGCCATTTCTTTCTCCAGAGGATCTTCCCCACCCAGGGATTGAACCCAGGTCTCCTGCATTGCAGGCAGATGCTTTACCACCTGAACCACCAGGGAAGCCCATGGTTGATGGTGAACCTTTGGGAAATTCTGGTTTGCCCCAGGCTATGATGACAGGAATCAGCCCTGTGGGCAGAGAACGGCAGAGCACATGCCGAACACCCAGAGAGATGGAGGGCTACTTGAGGGCGGTGCCGTCCAGAGATGCTTCTAGTGACAAATGCTGGGGGCTGATCATGAGTGACAACACACCCTACCAACAGATTCCATTCCAGGAACCATCCTTCCAGCACTTCAAGTCCATTAGTATGTTAGTTGCTCAGTCGTGTCTGACTCTTTGCAACCCCATGAACTGCAGCCCACCAGGCTCCTCTGTCCATGGGATTCTCCAGGCAAGAAGACTAGAGTGGGTAACCATTCCCTTCTCTAGGGGATCTTCCCGACCCAGGGGTTGAACCCAGGTCTCATGCATTGCAGGCAGATTCTTTACCATCTGAGCCGCCAGGGAAGCCCTGAAGTCATTAAGTCTCACGGTAATTAACCGTGCACAATGTGTAACAAGTTAAAGGACACTGCAAACCCCAGTAAACCCATACCTGTAAGGGATGGACAGACAATCCTTCCAGCACTCAACGAGGGTCTTTATGATTTCAAGGTTATGTCGAAACACAGCTCTTTTTTGATGAAAAACATGTTTCATCAGGAAATGGAGCAATCGATTCGCTAACACTTCATCTTTAGGGACCCCCTGAAAAATGCAGAGAAATCTCATGTAAATATGTAGCATTCCCTTCTGGGAAAGCATTTCTTAACCCAGAAGTCTGTCTATAAAAGAAAGCTGGCGTTGTACTGAGGAGTCTGGCTCCCATGATTGTTCAGATGACACATGACTGTAACACTAAGGTCTCCCCTGGAAGGCCTCCCCCAGAACCCCCAGGGTAGCCCTGACCCCAGGGTGGCTGCACTCCTGCAGGTCTGTACAGGGTCCTGCAGCTTCTTGGGGCCTCTGCTGAGACCTCCCTATGGGGTCCCTGAAGACATCTTCCCTGCTCTGACTGGGCACTCAGCCTTGCCCCCACCTCCTCCCAACCCCAGGATCCCACCAACTGCTGGTGCCTTCCCACTAGGGCTCCCCCTCAATGGTGAGGTGACCCCAGATCTGTGCTGGTCACCTGACCCACTGCCAGGATGCTGTTCCATGGGGTACACAGAATGGGGCAGGGGACACCCTCCCTCTGCTTTTAGCCTCTTGCTCAAACTATTGGAATGAGTAGTGAAATTTCACTGTGACTTTCAACCTGGCTGTTGCAGCCCTCCTAGCCGAGCTGAATGCCTGACATGGGAGTTAACCTCTTGCAGAGGTTCCTCAGCTTGCTGTGAAATGGGATAGCCACATTCCAACACAAACACATGTGACAGCTTCATGGGTGCATATTCTGTTCAGTAAGCACGTGCCAGACCATCCTCCTAGAACTCTGCACACCACTGGGGCCGACGTCAGTAAGCAAATGGGAGAGAGCTCCAGCATGTGGAGCCAGAGAGCTGGAGGACACCACAGCCTGCATCAGGACAGTGTGGGGACTGAGGGTCACCATCACACCAGAGGTCACCAAGTCACACCACATCACCAGGAGCGGGGAGGCTGACAAGACGGATGCTGGAGACCATGACCTCAGCCTCACATTCAGCGTCTGCCAACATCTATTTTACATGTACTTTTAATAAAATATTCTTCCCTGGTGGCTCAGACAGTAAAGAATCTGCCAGCAATGCTAGGAGACCTGGGTTTGATCCCTGGGTCAGGAAGATCCCCTGGAGAGAGGAATGGCTACCCACGCTAGTAATCTTGCCTACAGAAACCTATGGACAGGGGAGCCTGGCTGGATATTTCACATGTACTTTTAATAAACCAATTATTAGGGTCAGTGCTCCTAGCAAGCTAAAGCAGAAAGAAAATAGGACAAACATCCAGCATCTTAAAAATAAAAGCAAAGCCAGGGGAATTATCAAAAGCAAAGCAAAGCAGACAGAAGTGAGGGAGTAGAATGGGGCCTTCTTCAGCAGCACAGATGGGCAGGATCTGGGCTGGAGATGCTGAGGCACTGGGTGCCGTGCGGGGAGGGGGCACCAGAGGCGTAGCTGCTCTTACCACAGGGGTGGCTATTCCCGTCCACGAGAGGACCGTGGCCACGATCTCAACCACTAGGTAGTGGATCCCGTCCCCGCCGTTGTTCTCAGAAACCACCAGCTGCAGCAAGGGGCCCAGCCAGTGCCTTGCATGAGGCCGGAAGACCTAGGCAAGAGTTCAACGGTCAGATATCAGAACTGCTGAGTAACCAAGATGGGAGTTCAGGAACATCCTTCTGTATTACGACTCTATCTAAATTCAAAACAGACGTGAATGCCAACAACTAGGCTGCTTGATTCAATTAGATTTTCAGCTGACGTCTTCCTTGTGGGCCCTGAAACCACAGCTCAGTGGAGACAGATTCAAACTGGTCTGCTCTTTGCATAGATCTGCTCCAACTATGCTTAGAGTAGTAACGTTCTACACCAGTCTCACCCTCCACACAGCATACAGCTGTAGGATACTACTCTTACTGGATATAGAAGCAAGGAGAAGTGGAAAAGAAGGATATAGAAGCGAGGTGCATGTGGCGAATTTTTTTCACACACCCAAAGTCTGAAATCCAGAGCATCTTCATGCACTAAATTCCACTGAATTTACTTTAGAAACTCAGACCGAGTGTAACCCAAGACTCTCAGCCTTCTTTCCCTCTGCCACCCTCTTCTTTCTCCAAATGTTTTCTCAGGGATTTCAAATCTATGCTCACAATTAAATCTGTGCGGTCTCAAATCTTTTTGTTCAAGTACCCCAGAGGTAAATAATGTTTACACTGTCCATATATATCTACTGGTTTATGAATTCTAAATATAAACTTCTTTACTGTATTATGAAACTATAAAAAAAGATAAAAGTTCCAACTTTAAAAAGAATTGTAAATACAAGTTCTATGTTTTTGTTCTATTAAGACAATGGGCCCTGAAGGTTCCTGAGCTCAGGACGTGTGCAATACTGCAGGCCCCTCATGCTGCACGAGTGCACACAGCTCAGCAGCCCCCTTGTTGAACTAAACACTAGACGCCGGCTCCTCTCCTCCAGCCATCAAGCCAGCACTACAGGAACATAAGCTGGAAGTCACATGATCCCAAGTACTATGGCTGACCTGCGAGCCCTGAGAGGACACTGAGGTCCAACTCGCAGAACCTGTAAATGTGACCTGATTTAGAAACAGGGTCTTGGAAGATTATCAGGTTAAGAGTCATTAGTGGGGGACTTAACCAGTGACAGTGTCTTTATTTGATAAAAGGATTAAAAGGGAAATTTTTACACGTGAGACAGATGCCGAGAGAAGACCTTCCACAGGCCAAGAAATGGCCAAGGTGCACAGCAGCTGGTCACACATCATCGGGGCCAACTGGCTGACATCCCGGTCTCGGGCTTCCAGCTCCAGAACCAAAAGGGTCATTTCTGCTGTCTGAGCCACAGGAGCCAGAAGTCAAGCATGACTTTGAGGAAGGGCCTGTCACTACTTGATGGCCTTGAGGCCTCGCGAGTTGCTGCCCGGGCAGCCCCCTCCTGGCACTCGCTCCTCCTGAGCTGCATGTGAACCCCTGCCCCACCCAGGTCAGCCTAGGATCGCTCATAAACCTGTCCGAGGGCCCCTCCTGACAGGGCCACGCATGACCGAGAGATAAACAGACCCATGATGCAAACACGTCAGCTACTCTTCACACAGTTACCAGGAATCTCTTTACCACGTTCTCTGTTACTCTAAACCAAGAAGGCTGGCTGCCGACCCACATGCTGAATAAGTAATACAGGCTGGCGAATTTATTCAGGGAATAAAGCCATGCTGTGACCCTTAACGTCTTCCTTTATTGTGGGTTTTTTAAAAGTAGATTCATATGCACTCTTGTGCTTAGTCGCTAAGTCACATACAACTCTTTGAGGCCCCATGGATTGTAGCCCACCAGGCTCCTCTGTTCATGGGATTTCCTAGGCAGGAATATTGCAGTGGGCTGCCATTTGCTTCTCTAAGGAGATGCATATAATTGAAAAGAGTTTTTAAAGAAATAAATAACTTACTTCTTCTGTATTAACAACCAGCTTGGCTAAGAAAAGACGGATATTTAATGACACTGATGGATTTCCCAGTTTGTCATGAAGAAATTTCATCCAAGGAGGAAGATTTCTTGGCATTGAACCCTGAAATAACACACTCAATATTACTTAGTAAGAAAGTGGCATTATGACACAACAGTGACAAAGCAGGACATGAGTGACAAGACATCACGAGTGTTAGAGATGGAATTCAGTTTAGTCTTCGATGTCAAATACTCGTTCAACAGGACATGGTCAGTCACGGTCAGCTTTGGTGAGTGAGACCAGAAAGCGCAGAGAGACCTCCTCTCCAGGCAGCGCAGCCTCAAGTCTTTGCATGTGCTGGACCAGGGCCACCAGGGGGGCCATGCACTCATGCTGGCTGAGCTCATCCATGTCCAGGTCCAGCACGTCGCCTGGGCCCTCAGGGTCCTGACGCTCCTGGAGAGAGAGAGACCATGCGGGGTTAAGCACCTGACTGCCTGCTCCATCACACAGTGCACACAGTCGGGACCTCACACCTTCCTCATGTTCTCAGAAGTGTCCCCCTGCCCCCGTCTGCCCAGCTCTCTCTGGGGCCACACCGAAGTCGGGGCATCACTGAAGAGCTGCTGCTCTCTACACACACGTCTCTTCAGACGTGTTCTGGTGGCCCCAGAATACTCCACGTCTTGAGAGCAACAGTCCCCACGATGCTCAGCTGCCACTTTACGTAGAAAAGTAGAGCAACTGAAGGATAATCACAGGGTACGTGGTTTCCTATTGTGTTGTCAGTACTTTGAAAAGTACTGAGGACTTCTGTGAACTTAATCTGCTTCAAAATTTTAATCAATAATAGAATTTTAAAAATTCCTGATCCTTTTTAAGAAAGAAAGAGCAGGGATAATCATTTTACACATGGGATGCTGAACTGAGGTGTCACACACTCGGGGCAGAGCAACAGATCTGGGCGTGTCCCAGCACAGATCACTTCCAGGAAAAAGCAGCCCAGGAAACCCCGAGAGGACATATTGGACAGGTGAAGGTCCCAGCCTGCCCCCACTGCCAGACACTCCTTCCCCGGAGGCCCGCCCTCCAAGGGGGAGGCTCTGCTTGCGCCAGGATCGCTGATGGCAGACACTCGGTTCTGACATCAATTCTGACCCCGGGAGGAGCCGGGAATGTGACCATCCCCCCACTGCCTCCTCCCTGTGCTGGCGGCGTTAGATCCTGCGCCTGGACTAGAGGCTGGGGCCCCTCTATCCTGAGGCACCCGTTCCTTCCCAACACCAACAACACTCGTTAATCACCCGTCTCCGGAAATGACCAGCGCTGGACTGAGGGTCTTGGGACCCATACGAATAGCTCTGGACTCCAGTTGAAAAATCGAACTGACTCATTTCCTCGCTCAGGCTGCTGTCTGCCAGATACGATAGTGAAGACATGTATTGGGGGCCACCTGAAGGAAAAAGAGGATGAGCTACCGTCACTCGAGTCAGTAAGACACGTGTGTCTCGAAGCTCAGGTGACTCCTGCATCTAGGATACTTTCATTAAATCTGTACTCCTCACCCACCATCCAGGTGCTCTGAAATCCCTGAGCAGTTACTCTTCAGCAAAAACAAAGACATTAAGTCAAATTAGATCCAGTTTTTGGACATGATGCTAACAGAACTTCTTGCATGTAAAATTTTGATGATGCACATTCTGCCCATAAAGCCTAACACAAATGTGGCTAGAGGTATTACTGATAAATAACTAATTCAAAGTCTGTAAGGAATTTAGAAAACTGGTTCAAATTTTATCCTTGAATAGGGGTGGGGGAAGAAAAAGCCATAAAGAAAAATTAAGCCGAAAATTGAAACCAGGAGCACATGGAAGGACAGAGGGTTGATTCCAAATAGGAAGGCTAGGGACTTCCCTGAGGGTCCAGTGTTTAAGAGTCTGCATTCCAAGGCAGGGAACACGGGTTCAATTCCTGCATAGGGAACAAAGATTCCACATGCCACGGAGCAACTAAGCCTGAGCGTCACAACTAAGACTTGACGCAGGCAAATAAGTAGTAAATACAGAGGCCAGGAGAGCTCTCTTCAGAGGGTGGCATTACACAAAGCATCGTGGGCCAATGCTGACCTTGGGGGCCAAGACTCTGCCTTCGGGGACACTGCAGCAAACGCAGGGAGACGAGTCGAAGTAACACACAAACAGAATCCAAAAGCAAACAGCACACCTATCTTGCATGTGTTAAGAAAGTGAACCAGATTTGAACTCCTCTGGCTACCCTGAGATGCTTCCGTGCTGCTTTCACTGACTGCATTTCTTTCAAAGTACAATTCTATTTACCACTTGAAAATAAAAATTTCCAAATCCAATTCAAGGTTGGGGTATTTAAAATACTATCTATATACCAGAATCTTCCTCATCATTTTGAAAGTGTCCTACCTGAATCTTCATTTGCCGCCTCCCTGGCTTCTCTCCTAATTTCAATGTACTTTTTCTTTCTTTCCATAGGAACCTATTCGGCAAAAACAGACAATTTAAAACCTTTTAGACTCGGGGTCACATAGTTTCTGTTTCTGCAGCAATCTGACAAAAATCACTGTTACTCATTTTAAGCAAAACTAAAACACCCACAGAGACAGACCCCGAAAGCCTGGGAGCTGGTGCTCCTTTGGCTCTGGGACTCGGCGGGTGGTACTCATCCAGCCTCAGGCCTGGCCAGGAGCCTCAGGCCCTCGACTGCACAGCTGCGACAGACCACAGAGCTCCCAGCTGCTCCCAGACACTCACAGGTAACACACAGAGTGTCCGAGTGCCCCATAGACTAGTGTGATTATGTGATGTCTTAGTTCTCTGAAGACAGGCCTAGAAAACAGTCCTAGCTTTATTCCAAAAAGGCACAGGGCACAAGGGCAGGGAGCAACCACTTACCTGAACTTTGAGCCACTGAGCCACACTAGGACAGGGTGGAGGTCAGTGGTGCGGGACAGAATGCCAGCCTCCCCTCGTACTTGCTCTGTCCGTCCACTGCCCTGGGCTGTGAAAGGCTACAGCACCCCCAGCGTCCGCTGAGCTCGGCAGAGACTGAGCTTACCCCTAGGCCACAGTGTCCTCCCCATCACCCTACTCCTGCTCCCAGAGCCCAGGATTGGGTGAGCCTCCACCAGAGCCCAACATTGCACGGGGCAGACCTCAACTCACTGACCATAGGAGCTTACTCAGAAGACCACTCGGGGGATGTATGCAAACAGCTCCTTTTACTGGCATTTTCTCTCCTTTACAAGTTAAGGGAAAACGTGAGTCAGGGCCAACCTTTTACAGCTGCCTGAGATTATACCTGAGGTAGAACTGTAAGAAACTGCCTGTGTTTATAGTTCACAGCAGACTTGAGTAGAGGGCATTTAGTGTTCAGCACCATGTACCTTTTTCCCTACAAGCCCTGGTAAGTGTTTTTACGTTGGAAACACCATGACCAGCCTCACTTACCTCCACTTCTATGGGAAACGTGTAGCAGCGCTTCAGGTCTATCAGATTTTCAAAAATGAGCAAGTTCTGTAAATGCAAAGAGTCCTGTGACGATGCCCCAGCGGCGGAGAGGCCTGGTGCTGATGTCACTGCAGCACCTGCCGTCTGCATCCGCGGCCAGCTCCGGGAGACCCCCGACCCCACCCCTCCCTGCCCCGCAGGACCCAGCAGCACCCCCAACCCCACCCCGCGGGACCCAGGCAGCACAGCCAGCGGTCTGGAGGGGCCTACCTTCTCTGGTTTCTCGCTGAACAGAAAGCCCTGGTAAAACCTGAGCTCCGTGAAGACACAGCGGACAAGGGCAACGGCACAGGTATAGGCGGCACAGTGGTACAGCCGCCGGCGCTCCAGCAGCTGGGCCTCCCCAGCCATGTTCTCCGAGAAGGTATAGTGGCACAGCCTGTGGGCAGCCAGGTGGGGGGTCAGTCCTTCCAGGGGAGATCGGCTCCAGTCCACAGCACGGGACCTGCCCTGCACACCCGCACCCACACCTGGGCTGTACTGCACAGGAAGCTGGGGTGGGGGACCCAGCCCGAGGAGCAGGAGGGGCTCCAAGAGGCTGGGTCTGAATGACAGTCCAAGGTCTGTGTGAGGGCATGGAGGGTGGGTGGCAGCGGTGACAGAGGTGCCGAGCACACCCAGGAGCCCGGTCTTGGCCCTGCCCACAGCGGCCAGCCCTGTGAGCACACTGCCATCAGAACACAGCTGCCCCTCCGTCTACACTGCTCCCAGCTGCTCCACACAGCCTGCAGTTGGAAGGGATCACTGGCTAGCCCTTGACGGGAGAAGTGTACCGGACCCAGCCAGGGGACCACACACCCCTGCCCTGCCATGCCCTCTCCAGTTACAGGAAACCCCCAGCTGCGGGACAGGGTCCCTCTGCAGGGCTGCAGGCCGAGGAGCAAATGATCAGGTTCCAGTAATACATGGATGGTCGCTGTGACCACAGGGCAGCAAGACTTGTCACCAGGAGGCCTGTGCAGCTCCATCTGGCAAGCCCAACGTTTCCTGGCTGCTGGCTCCAGGAGACCAGCAACACGAACCCGCCAGCCCTGGGGGGTGTGCTCAGAGGTTGGATTCAGAAGGAAAAATGTGCTCCTCAAGACCTTCATTGATGCCAATGCCTAGGGGTGACATCACCCTCAAGGCGCACACATAAGGAGGGGTCACAGGGGTGGAGGGGACTCTGTAGAGCAAGACCCAACACATCTGTGTTCAGCACTAAGACAGAGCCACACAGAAAGTTGGCTTCAGAGATGACACGTCTGACTATTCCGTGCTTTACAGAACCACTGCTTAGAAATGCTGAACATGCCTTCAGTTTCAAATGAGAGAGAAAATAAAACACACTCAATCCTGCCTTACTGTAAATCATACACTGGAAACATATTGAGCTGTTGAGGGAGAAGGAACGGTAGAGAAACAGTAAGGGAAAAAGCTATACTCTTTATGGACGATGTGCATTGGATAAAACATGCTGCCCAATGACATGCTGCATTAGCTCCATCCAAGTACTCTGTGGGGGCTTCCCTGGTGGCTCAGTGGGAAAGGATCTGCCTGCCATGCCATGCAGGAGACCTAAGTTTGATCCCTAGGTTGGGAAGATCCCCTGGAGAAGGAAACAGCACTCCACTCAAGTGTTCCTGCCTGGAGAATCCCATGGACAGAGGCACCACCACCACCAAGTAGTCTGCACACAGGAAAACTACTAAGATTCAGTGTTTAGGTATGTATTCATATCATACACATATGTAAAAATACATGCACCAAAAAAATTAACTACAATCTAAAGTTAAGGAAAATCTTACTTAATCAATGTCTTTGTAAGTTCATTTCCTTCTGTGACGCTCGAGCCGTGGAACACCTGGTTAATTTTAGATTCCTTGGAGTGGACATCATCTTTTGGAAGACGAGAGTACATCACCTCTAGCATCTTGTAATATCCCATCTTCTTGGTAATTTGAGTGTCAAAGGCAGATTCATTCAGCTAAAAACATATAACAAATGATTATCTTTGGTCCTATCAAACATGGAAAATATTTTATTGAATAAATCAACTTTAATACCCAATGTTTCCTGGTGGCCCAGAGAGTAAAGAATCTGCCTGTGATGCAGGAGACCCCGGTTCAACCCCTGGGTTGGGAAGATTCCGTGCAGACGGGAATGGCAACCCACTCCCGTATTCTTGCCTGGAGAATTAAATGGACAAAGGAGCCTGGGGGGCTATACAGTCTGTGAGGTCACAAAGAGTAGGACAGGACTGAGTGAATCTCTGTCTGTCAATACTCAGTGCCTTTTAAATTGAAAATAATTTTAACAAAGATGTTAAACCACTTCAGTAAGAAACAGCCCAGGGACTAAAGCATGAACATAAGTACTGATGTGTGGCAGCAAATACTTCAGCTCAGTGAAACGCATTCTGGACTTCTGGCCTCCAAAACAATAGACTTCTGTTGTTTTAGGCCACCGAGCTTATAGTAATTTATTACAGCAGGTTAAGGAAACTAATATATATTTGGGTACCAAGAGTGGGGGGGCTACTTCAAAATGAAAAAAATACGTAAGTGGCTTTGGAATTGAACAGGGAAGAGAGGAGGAAAAAAATTTCACCATGCATGATAGAAAATGTCTAGATTGCCTTGTAGAGAGTGTTGTTAGAAATGTCAACATTGAAGGCACTGATGGTGAGCACTCAGAAGGAAGTGGAGGGCAAGCCAGTGGCAGGAAAAGCAATGAATGCTGTCTCAGGGAATGGCCATCGTCACAAACCTATTTTTGGTAGAAATATGGACGTTAAAAGTAATTGGTGGTGAGGTCTCAGAATGAAGTAGGTAACAGTATTTAGAAACTGGAGGAAAGAGGATCCGTGCTATATGGTGGGAGAAAGCTTAGCTGAAGAATGTTCAGAGGTTGTGCAGAAAGCAGATAATGTAGGCTGTGCCCTTGAATATGGAGCTGAAAGGATTTCTAAGTAAATTTGTTGGAGATAAGCCTGGCTTCTTCTTTGCTGCTCATAAGAAAATGTGAGGGTGAGAAATTAGACAGAACTGTTAAGCAAAAAGAACCAGAACTTGATGATGTGGGAAATTCTCAGCCCATCCAGCTTGTAGAAGACGCTGCCATGACGAGATCCACGGTGAGGGAAGTCGATTGGAGAAGACCACAGGGGCAGCCAGGGAAAGAAGCCTGTGCTCACGGCTGTCCTCAGCCTGCCCCACTGCCCCACCACCACCACCGCAAGACCCAGGACCAGGGAGGGGCCGTGGCAGGAATCTCCAAGATGGGCAGGAGACGGACAGAAGGTTTCTGAAAAGCTCAGACCAGTTTAAACTGAAAGGGAAGGAGACAAGATAAAATGAAAAAAAGGATGCTGTATTCCCCAAATGCTACAGGCAAGAAACAGACAAAACTGCTCAGCTGAAAACAAATGCTAACCTTCAAGGAAAAAGGAGATGACTCCGGGGACGGAGTCTTTGGCCCAGAGCATAAGCGCCAGGCCACAGAGCACTGTTCTCAGGTCTTGAAACCTAATGGGTTTGCCCGGCTGAATTTTCAAACTGCTTTGGAAAACAAACTCCTTCCTTCCACTGTCTCCTGTTTGGAATAGGAATGTCTATAACGATGGTCCTATGCCTGTCCTACCACTGTATTTTGGAAGCAAATAATGTGTTTTCTAGCTTCACAGGTCCACAAACGGAGAGGGTGTAGCCTCAGAATGCACCATTCTGAGAACCCCACCCATACCGATTTAGATGATGAGGTCTGGGACTTGGTGCTAACAATCTTAAGGTGAGCTTTTGGACATAGCAGTTGATGCTGTAATGGGTTTCGACCTGGAATGAGAGAAACGTATTTTGCAAGTAGAAACGCTTGGCACAGGTGGACTGTGTGAGGCTGAATTAAAGACCTGGAAAGACATCCACGCTCCAGTGCCTGGAACCTGGGCCTGTCACCTCGCATGAGAGAAGGAATGAGACACATGAAATGAACCAAAGAATTCTGAGATTATCCAAGAGGGTCCTAAATGCACTCCTGTTTACAGGAGAGAGGCAGAGAGAGACACTACACAGAAAGGAGGAGGCCAGAGCAACCCAAGTGTTCACTGACAGAGGAATGGATAAAGAGGTGGTACATACATCAATACGATAGAATATTACTTGGCCATAAAATAGAATGAAATAATGCCATTTACAGCAACATGGACGGACCTACAGATTATCATACTAAGGGAAGTAAGTCACACAAAGACAAATATCATATAGTATCATTAATAAGTGGAATCTTAACTATGAGACAGTCAACTTAGAAAATAGAAATAGATTCAAAGACAGAGAACAGACTTCTGGTTACTAAAGGGTGAGGAGGGGAAGGAGACAAATTAGAAGTTTGGGATTAACACACACATAACTATACATAAAACAGATAAACAAAGACCCATTGTATAGCACAGGAACTATACTCCGTATCTTGTAATAACCTCTAATGGGAAAGAATCAAATAAAGAATAGACACACATATATGTACTAGGTTGGTGCAAAAGTAATTGGGGTTTTGCACTGTTGAACTCTGCCGTTTGATATTGGAATACATTCTTAATTTGGTTATGTTATATATCATTACATCATTTTAATGCACATTTCTCATTAAGATTTTTGCTAATGACTTATAGCTGTGTAATTTATATTTATTTTAGACTATGGAAATGATGCTAGACAAAAAGCAAACTCGAGCAATTTTTCTTATTCAAGTTCAAAATGAGTCATAAAGCAGAGGAGACAACTTACAACATCAACAACGCATTTTGGCCCAGAAACTGCTAATGAATGTACAGTGAGGTGATGGTTCAAGAAGTTCTGCAAAGGAGATGAGAGCCTTGCAGACAAGGAGTGAAGTACCCAGACATCAGATGTTGACAATGACCAACTGAGAGCCATCACTGAAGCTGATCCTCTTAAAACTACACGAGAAGTTGTTAAAGAACTCATTGTCGACCACTCTATGGTTGTTCAGTATGTGAAGCAAACTGGAAAGGTGAAAAAGCTTGGTTGTTTTGAAGAGTCATCTTCTCTTATTCTATGCAACAACAGTGAACAACTGTAATGGTTCCTACTTTGATTAATAAAGATGTGTTTGAGCCTAGTTATGTTTTAAAATTCACAGCCCGAAACTACAATTACATTTGCACCAACTTAATATAACAAACACTTTGCTGTATACCTGAAATGAACACAACACTGTAAATCAACTATATATCAATTTAAAAAAAAGAAAAATAGCGGATTTTTTTAAAAAAGAAGAGGAAGGGGGGGGTGTCAAGTGACCAAGACTCGGAGGGAGGAGCACCATGGCCATGAGCTGAGGGATGCTGGGCCCAGAGACTGTGGAGAGAAACGTGTTCTCCTTGGAGCCTCTAGAGCAAGTACAGCCCCAGGAAGCGGATTTCTACTTCTGATCTCAGAACCATGAGACAGAAAGCCCTGTGGGTCTAAGCCACACTCCCAGTCATTTGTTACAGACGTCTCCAGAGACTAACGCAGACGCCACATGGTCAAAGGCTGAGATCAGAGCACGGAGGGGACGCTTGAGTTGCTGACACCCTGGCTGAATACATGGCAGTTTCTAGTGACCCTGACCAAGGAGGGCTGTCGTCTCTTACTAACATTCAACTTAGTAACAGACTATGATACCTTTGTAAATCTGGACTTCAACACATCGATAGCCTCCACCACAGTTCTGCTGAAGAAGTCCCTCAGCGCCCCCAGGCCGCAGTGCTGCAGCAGAGTGAGGAGGGCCCGGTCCACTAACGCCTGGCGGGTGGTGCTGGGAAGTGGGTCGTCCCTGCTGAACTTCTGGTACACGCTTTCCAGAAGGCCCAACTGAGTGGCACATGAACTCCTAAGAACAAAGGAAAATTACATGCACGTGCCAGCTTTAAACGAATACTCCACGAGGGCCCAGTATGCTACAAGTAAATGCTAATGATTATGAACTAGAAACTAAAGATTATGTATATAAAACTGTGAAATACAAGAACCATATGCACATAAGCCATGTGATCTTACTCATCCCCAGAAACCTTCGTGCCTTTTTAGGCCTAGGAAAAAGGATATTTTCATTTATTTTCAAGTTCGGTCCAGTTCAGAGGACACCTCCAAGGCTTCGAAGAGCCCCAGGCTGAAGACCATCACGCATCCCAGACCCTGAAACTCATGAACCAAGGACCCACCATTGTACTTTCCAGGTAGAGACTCAGCCATCAGGGAAACATGGTCTATGAATGACTGCCTAAACAATTCAGTCTATAAATCTTTAAGTTAAGGATAGACTGTTTCCCTGCCTATAAAAATAAGAGGTTACAACTGAATGGCCATTAAAATCTTTCCCAGTTCTAAAATCCTGATGCTCAGAAGTTAGATATGAGACAAAATACTGGACTTGAAGGTAATTCAGTCACAAAAAATTGAGGTTGCAGAACACGATTGGACCTATAAGAGCTCTGCAGTGTGAGTCCAGACTCTGTTCCAGACCTAAATTCTCCAGGACTATCCTGCTAAAGGAAGGAGGAAGGGGAAAAGAGCAAGAATGGCCACCACACAGTTTACTGAAAAGTCAATGGAAGTGAGCATTCACTATGAAGACATGTTCCACGTCACTCATAACAAAAGAGACACATTAGAGTGACACTGAGAGATTCTTTCTCACCTGTTATCACTGGAAAAAATCCACGTTTGTCAGTATACTCTGTTGACAAAACTGTGATGATACATACATTGCCGAAAGGAATACAAATAACACATCCCCTCAAAGGGGATGTGATGACAGCTAGCACAATTAAAGATGCATTTACCTTTGCTCTCACACTTAGGGATCCACTGCAAAGCTGCACTGGCAACACACAACAGCGCAGGCCCAGGGCTAGTCGCTGGGCTATTGCTCCTCTGGTTGCTGCGCTATTACTCTAGTCACTGTGCTATTACTCTAGTCACTGCGCTATTACTCTAGTCACTGTGCTATTACTCTAGTCACTGCGCTATTACTCTAGTCACTGCGCTATTACTCTAGTCACTGAGCTCTTACTCTAGTCACTGCGCTATTACTCTAGTCACTGAGCTCTTACTCTAGTCACTGGGCTATTGCTCCTCTGGTTGCTGCGCTATTACTCTAGTCACTGTGCTATTACTCTAGTCACTGGGCTATTACTCTAGTCACTGAGCTATTACTCTGGTCACTGTGCTATTACTCTAGTCACTCCTCTAGTCACTGTGCCATTACTCTAGTCACTGTACCATTACTCCAGTCACTCCTCTGGTCGTTGTGCCATTACTCCTCTAGTCACTGTGCCATTACTCTAGTCACTGGGCTGTTGCTCCTCTGGTCACTGCACTTATTCCTCCTCTAGTCACTGAGTCATTACTCTAGTCACTGTGCTATTACTCTAGTCACTGTGCCATTACTCTAGTCACTGGGCTGTTGCTCCTCTGGTCACTGCACTATTACTCTAGTCACTGTGCCATTACTCTAGTCACTGGGCTGTTGCTCCTCTGGTCACTGCACTATTACTCCTCTAGTCACTGAGCTACTACTCTCAACAGCAAAAGGCTGACACAGAGCCCAGCAGCAGGGACTGCATCCACACACTACTTCCACACCGTGAATAATTACACAATTGCTTTTTTTTTTTAAAAAAAAAAAAAAAAGGAAAGCAGAGATCTCTATAGCTGATTTGGAGTGTCTGTAGAAAACAAGAAGTAGAAAAAAAGGTAAAGGAGCATAAGATGACAGAAGAGGGACCAAGATGGAAGGAGGTTCCGGAACACAGCACATTACTTACTTTCAGTGTTCAATGCATGTATGTATCTCATGTGTTCAAAAACAAAATTAAATGAAAAGAAAATAACTTGTAAGATCTGAAAATTAATTAAAGTGTACCTAATGAAGTGGTGTAATAACCACACACTGAAAAATACTCAAGTGAACATAAAGTGTGACTATATCCTCAGAGAATACTCTATAAGTAAATATAAATAAAATTTAAAATGTTAACTTCATCCAGTTATGATTATTCTTAGTTATTTTTGAAGATAATTTCTGTGTATTATAGGATAAAACAATTATGTAATGATGGAATGTTATTTAACTCAATACTCAACAGAAAAAACAAAGATCTACAATGTAAGGGGAAAAAATAATTTAAAAAGTTAAATAATAAAAAACTCATAATGTTAAGATTGAAAGAGAAAGATCAGAGTATTTTTCTTTTCCTTAAACAAACTGTTCCTTAGGTGTGAACTGAAAGTAGCACTGCAACCTAGCTGCACCAAGTTCACCTAGGACCCAGACTGTGGTCTCTAAACACCGTTTCACGGACCCTCTGGGGAAATGGTGTGACTCAGGTGCAGGTGAGCCTGAGACAATCTGCGGAGCCAGAGAGCATCTGAAAGACAATCAGAGACCAGTGGAGAGCTGCCCAAACACTGAGGAACTAACTAGCTACCGGGGACCCACTGGCCACAGACGGGATAGCAGGAACATCAGAAAGAAAAGTTATGGCAATGGACTGACACTTACTTCTGTTTTGTCTTAAAAGCTCTAAAAATGAAAAAGATTACAGAGACAATCGTAGCATTGGAGTAAGTTTTAAAATTGGGGTGTGAAAAATCCTCCAATTTTATCTCTCTTTATCAAAATTATTTTGGCTGTTAAGGGGTATTTTGCACTTCCATAAAATATTAGAAACCCCTAGACAATTCGTATACACAAAAAAATAAGACTTGTTGGAATTCTGATATGGACTGCATGAAAGCTACCAATGCAGATGGAAATAACCATGTTAACAACATTGTATCTTGCAATTCATGCACATGGAATATCATTCCACGTATTTAGATCTTTCATTTTTTAACTTCCTTAACCAATAGATCGGAGAAGGCAATGGCACCCCACTCCAGTACTCTTGCCTGGAAAATCCCACGGATGGAGGAGCCTGGTGGGCTGCAGTCCGTGGGGTCACTAAGAGTCGGACACAACTGAGTGACTTCACTTTTCACTTTCATGCATTGGAGGAGGAAATGGCAACCCACTCCAGTGTTCTTGCCTGGAGAATCCCAGGGACAGGGGAGCCTGGTGGGCTGCCGTCTATGGGGTCACAGAGAGTTGGACACGACTGAAGTGACGCAGCAGCAGCAGCAGCAATAACCAACAGATTGTAATTTTCGGTGTACTAGTCTTGAACTTCTTTTGTTAGATTTATTCCCATCTGTTTTATTCTTTTCTGTGCTATTATCAATGGAATTACATTTCTAATTATAGTGTCAAATGTTCTCTGTTCATATATAGAAATACCATTGGCTTGTGAATACTGATCCTGTATGTGATAAATTTTCTATAACTGTCTATTTGTTCTAATAGTTTCTTGTGATCTTCAGGATTTTCTACCTTGGGCCATCTGTGAGAAAATACAGTTCTACTTCTTTCTTTCCACGTTGACTGTCTTTTATTTCTTTTGCTTGTCTGATTGCAATGGCTGGAACCTCCAGTACTACATCGAGTAGAAAAGAATAGACATCCTTAACTTGTTCCCAAACTCAGGAAGAAAACATTCAGCCTTTCACTATATTTTGTTGGCTGTTGGTTTTTCTTAGATGACCTTTTGCCACTTTTATCATAAAGGAATAAATGAGTGTTGGATTTTGTAAAAATTTACCTACATCTACTGATATAAGGCACTATTTTCTGCACAGCAATAATAATCTCCCACAGAAATAAAACATTTATGATTCCTGGGATCACAAACTAGAAGTGACTTACTTTCTGGCAATCTTCCTGAAAGTAGACTGAAATAAGTCTTCCAGAACATGCTGCTGTTCCCGACACAGAATTTCTGTCATCAACTCCATCAACATAGGACTCTGGGATAACTCCAATGCATCCAGAAACTAGGAAAGAAACACACACCAATGGTGATGATGATGATAACTGTGTTGGACTGATTTTTGACAGTTCAAATAAAAAAGAGAAAATTATAACAGTTTCACAAAGATTAACAAATGCCAATATAGGTCATTTTTGTGGCTACAGTGAATGCCTGGCATATAATGTTCACAAAATACTTGAGTTTTGATTCCCTCAGAGTTTCATAGATAGTTTCCCTCTGACCATGTTTAGGGTCCTCACTTCCCCTCCACGATGCCGCTCCTGGGCTCCAGCCCCTGGGTGTGAGTGTCCCCTCACACCAGCCTCACCACATAGCACACACTCCAGGCTGAGGATCCAGCGTTCTCACCTCACGTCCCACCTTCCACCTCCATGTCCCTCTGCTCTCTCTACGATTCAGGAGACAGCTGCAATCTCATCTGCCATTTGGTGAAGGTTTTTTAATTCTGCCCTCATGTAATTAATTTCCAAGAGCTCTCACTTGTTCTTTCTCAACATGACACCATCTCTAGTCTCTGAAGTTACTCAGAACAGTCTCTTTGATGTTATCTTGACTTGTTGACTCTGTTCCCTCTCGGTTCCTGTTGTTTTACATCTTTTTTAGACCAGAAGCTTTCTTCAAACGTTCCATGATTATGTGCCCTTGCACTTACGGTAAGAGAAAGGTACTATAGACCTACTCAGAACCTTTGTGGACTCAATAACAAGTCGCTGGCAGATTGTGGAGCAGGAAACACAGATGGTACTGGCGCAATGGTGCTGCTACCCACTGATGACTTCCAAATTGCAGAAAGAACACACCGTCCAACAGAGAAGTGAGGCGGCAATCACTGCGACCAGCCAGCAGATGTGAGGTCGCTCACAAGGCCTACTGGGGTGGGGCTGTTGCCAGAAAGGTGAGCCTGAATATCATGGCCATGCCTGCAGCCTGAATTCTAGTTTAGAGAAAATGCAGAGGGTGAGGGAAACAAAAAAGCACCTCAAGGAACCAATCGGACAAACGGGGTCAGCCTCTAAGAACAGGCTCTGCTTTCTTCCAAATCCCAACATCACAGAGAAACAAAAGGGATGAAGGGGAAGCAGTTACAGACGTAAAGACACCAGAGACATGACAATTCAAAGCAACTGTTAATTAGATCCTGATTTGGAACATCCAGCCAAACACAAGGACATCAGAAGTGGGGCCACAGACGGCAGAGCAGAGGGTCTGAGAGCAGTGTGGGCCTCCCTGCGCCTGGCGTCAGCGCGGCACCTCCCGCTCAGGACGCACCGCTGGCGCACCCAGGGGCGAAGCTCCAGGACGTGTGCAGCTAGCTCGCAAAGGCTTCAGCCAGACACACACACACCCACCCCTCATGCACACACACAAAGCAAGTGTGACAGAAAGTTAACAGCTGAATACGGGAGATGGTTATATGGATGCTTCTCAACCACTACTCAAACTTCAGAAGCTGTACCAAATATGTAACATTCTGTTTTGAAGCTTTTTTAGGTATTATCCTTTAAAAATTACACATCATGCATAAAATATTGCACAATATTTATATACATAAAATACCTTACAATTTTTATAGTGGAAAAGAAAGAGAAGTTGTTCAGTCATGTCTGACTCTTTGTGACCCCACAGACTGTAGCCTACCAGTCTCCTCCGTCCATGGGATTTTCAAGGCAAGCGTACTGGAGTGGGTTGCCATTTCCTTCTCCAAGGATCTTCCCAACCCAGGGATTGAACCCAGGGCTCCCGCATTATAGGCAGACGCTTTTACCGTATGAGCCACCAGGGAAGCCTGAGGAACAATTAGTTACAAAGGATTCAGATAACACTTCTGCCTCCACAGACACCCAGCTTTCAAAATGAATTCAACAGAATCCTTAAAACGAGAACATTCTCTCAATATTTCACTTACTTCTCTCTAAGAAATGTTAATAGGAAACAAGCAGTGTTTTACCTTTGGTTGCTACTACTGAGAACTAACCTTTTTCATACAATCCACATAGTTACTGTAGCGCAGAGTCCCCGGGGGAAACTCTCCAGACCTCATGGGGAAATGAGAGACGATGAGCTTCTCAAGAATGTGTCTGAGCTCCTGCAGACGGTCGCCCGTGAGGCTGGAGAAGAAGGGGAGCAGTGCCACGGCCTGGCCCTGCAGAGCAAGCACAAGCGTGAGACTAGTCGCAGGCCCCATGGACAAGAGCAATGACTGCTCTCTACAGATGGACCCAGGAGGTTCAATGACCACTGCAGGACACCAAGCCCACGGTGGGATGTGCCCTGCATCCAGGCTTCCACTCTCGTCTTGGTGGCCAAGTCAGGGCCACCCGAGAGCATGGGACAGGGCAGCATGTGTCTGTGTGATTTCTCCTCCTACGAGCAGAACCACTACTAGGAACCTGCTGCCCAAGTCACTGAGGAAAGACCATTGTGGAGAGCCTACAGGGTGAATGCAGAGCTGACTCTCCTCCACCAGGGCCCTGGAGATTCCAGGCAGGGCCTTCCTCCCTGGGCGGGACATCAGTTCCCTCATGCTGAGAAATGTGAGACCTGACTAAGCACATGAAGCAGAAAATCCCAGAGAAACATCCTTGTGATCCAGGAGTGAGACACTTTTATGAGGTTACACTTTACTGGAGTAAAATCTGTTACAGGACTCTAAAATTATAGTCTATGAAGTTCTGGACCCAAGTTACTGAGATGTTTTAGATTCTTAATTAGTAGAAAGATGACTGATGGCTACAAAAACCAGTGCTCCCTCTGCTTTTGAGAATGCCTGAAATTTTCCATAAAATAAAATTTAAAGAAAAAACAGAAAATATCACAAATACACAAAAATATAAAACAGGAAACAAATGGAGACCATAATCTGAAAAAAAATCTTTTTAATCTCTTACCTTTAAATGTAGATCCAATTTTGGATCACCAAGTAGACTCACAAATGTTGTAAAAACTTCCGGAAAGGCACTGTGACTTGTATTAAAGGACACCGATGAATCAATCTAACAGAGGGAAAATAAAGTCAGATCTCTACATTGTGCCTCCAATTTCCTATACTATATTTTCTACTTTTCAAATTTCAGAAATGATCTATAAATTTGTTCTTGGGCTTCAAAAGGATGTCAACAATTTCTGTTCGGAAATATTTTAAAACTATCCTTCAGACAATGCACATAAGGGCACACTGAGAAGATAAAGTATAAGAAGAAACAATGAGAATAAACGACAATACAGTAAAAAAAACAGAAAAACATAGGATGTAAGTGAATCGGAAATCAGTCAAACTAATGAGCTTTTCAAGAAACCTCCATCAAACTTTCAAAGACACAAGCAATGGACACAATTACATTTTCAAGCTCTCTGAAAATACCTGCAGAATTTTTGCCAGTAAGGTGAGCACTGCAGTTTTGCTGTCAGGGGTGGCGTCCCCGGCCCACCACGGGCTGCAGCACCCCCAGCTCTGCAGGACAGTGCTGACCAGTTTCAGGCCTTGGTGCCTCTGGCTGGCTCGGTCCCGGAAGCTCTGATCCAACAGACCGTTCAGGACAGCGCTCACCTAGAACAGTGTGGGCAAAGAAAGGGAAACTTAGCATCCAGGCCGACAGATGGGCAACAGAATTTACTGTCATTCAAAGCTCTTCCTGGAAAATGAATACGGTATTTCTAGAAGAACCATGTACCTCACAGCTCCTCAAATCTGAAGTTCACATGTGACTTAACATGTGAGTTTTCTTACAAAGGCCCAGAGTGGTCTCCAGCCCCATGACTAAATCAGGCTTACACCACTACTGTCTTCTTAGTGGGGGCATTCTCCATGAGAGGGGAAGTCAGCTCTCTGCAGTCACCATTACCACAGGGTTCATGTGCACACACACAGGGACACAGGCACACAGAGACATACCCACAGAGCACACACACACATAGGCACATGCACACAGGAACACAGGCACACAGAGATACACCCACAGAGCACACACACACACAGGCATATGCACACACAGGAACATCCACACAGGGACACAGGCACACAGAGATACACCCACAGGAGCACACACACACATAGGCACATGCACACAGGGACACAGGCACACAGAGATACACCCACAGGAGCACACACACACAGGAACATGCACACAGGGACACAGGCACACACACAGGGACACATGTACATGTATTCCCGTCCAATCACCTTCCCAACAGCACTCTCCTAAGTCCACTGAGATCCATGAATCAACATCCCTGCTACCATGAAACCACTCACAGATGAGCCAGCCACAGGGAGTCTCCTTCCTTGGCAACACTGATGGCCATGAATTTAATATCTGACTCATGAACAACACGGTTTGAATGGCGCAGGTACCCCTGACGAGGAAATGCACTCTAGCGCTGCGGTCCGTGGGAGGGATCCGCACGCACAGAGGCTGCACGTGGACTCTCACCAGGCAGAGGGACAGCGCCCCAGTGTGTCTCCCTCCTGAGCCTTTCTCATGACCGTCACTGCTGTCATCAAACACGTTGCGGGGGAGGAGGGAGGCTGTGCACCATCGGGGGGTGGGGTGCCTCCTGGGGCTTGCATGGGGGTCAGCGCCCTCCCCGGGAGACTGTCCACTTCCCAGACCCATGTCCTCGTCAGTCCCCGCTGCAACACCGTCTTGGTGCAGAACTTGCCCCAGCAGCTTTCCAGGGAGAGGCGCACAGGACACAGACCCCATGGAGACCAGGCGCATCGGAAACACCTGCTCTTGACTCTCACATAGTTAACAACCTGCTGACTCGGGCCCCAGCTGTAAAGTCTCCTTGCAATAACAGCTCATTAACTCAGCAGGAAATTATGCCTCTAGAATGGCCCTAGAATGGCCATTGCAACAGTTAACAATTTTTGATGGTCTACCAACCAACTTCAAGTTCAAAATTAAGTTTAGCAGGCCAAAGTCAACTACATATTAAATATTGACCTGCAAAGGTTCAGTGTGAGGGGCAGAGGAGCCAGAACATGAATGTGTGCGAATCAGGACTCAGCATTGTGACGGGGACTGTGGCATTGGCCCAGCCGTAGCCGGGGGAGACTAAGGCCAGTTGCTCCCACAGTTGAGCCGTGTTGTACAGGGCCTGCGAGATGAGAACAAGGGTCAACGTCTCATATCCACTACACCACTAACTGCTCACTAAGGAGAGGCTTTGGGCAGGAGTTTTAGACCTTCCAGGCAGAGACTGTACTTTGTTTTAATGATGCATTTTCTCAGCAGTACGGCAACCCCTTTATAAGCATTACTAAATAAAACATACTTTCCTAAGAGGAAAAATCCATTACCATTTTGGGATTATCCACAGATGACTTCATGAGCTCTGATACGGCAAGATCCAGATTTCTCAACAGTTCAGTGTTGATTGTTTCTGAGAACAAGTTGTAGAAATACTGTCCATGAGAGAAGCTAACAATGTTCCTCTGGGCGCCTCCCAAGAATGGCGTGGACACCACGGCTGTGTCCAGGAGGAGACCCACCAGGCGCTCACACTGCAAGGAGGAGAGGGGACAGCAGGGGTCAAGACTCCCTGGGCGACAGGGAACTCTGACATGGAAAGCACAGGGGCCTGGCCTGGTCAGTCAGCAGATGAGCAGCATTCTCATCTGCTCTGCACTGCAGACCCTCCCCAGGCTCCATTTCCCAGGTTCCATTTGGGATCAGAACTCTTCCTGACTCCTGTGTCTCCCAGAGCTCCCCAAAATCTTGCTTTGAGGGGAGCATCTGGGATAGGTGAGGTCATTAGATAATTGTGTCTGTTCCAAGAGGACAAGGGGACAGGAGAAGGGGATGGTGGGTAGGGACCCTCAGGTGAGGACGTTAGACAGTATTCTGTCTGTGCTGAGGGAGTACAGGGGAGGGCAGGAGAAGGGGGGCGGTGGACAGGGACCCTCAGCCAGCGAGATCATCCAAGGCCACCTGGCAGATCCCGAGGCTGTGAGCACTTGGGGCATCTGGCTGCGCCTCCCACACCAGCCTCTCGAGTCACCAAGGACAGGGGAGGAAGAGCCACTCCATCAGCGCAGGGTGGCTCTGCACCCACAGAGCGTTCTCTGCCTGAGAAAGACCGAACCTCAGCTCGAGAAGAACATCGTTCTACTTTTGTAAAAAAAAAAGGAAAACTCTTTCCTTACAGGAGAAAAAGTCATCTCACCTAAATCAGTTATTAAAGTCCTTGTGCGGCTGAGAAAAGTGAAATGAAAGTGAAACTTGCTCAGTCGTGTCAGATTCTCTGCAACCCTATGGACTATATAGTCCACAGAATTCTCCAGGTCAGAATTCAGCAGTGGGTAGCCGCAGGTGAGAGGGTCCCCAACTAAACTCCCACCTCCAGGGACGCTGCGAGCGCTGCCCGAGGTCACCAGAAGGCACATGTGCACACGGGCGCGTCTCCTACCAGTCCTCCGCACGCGAAGGCCAGCTCCAGAAGCTCACGCGCGAACTGCTGGCAGCTGGGGTCCAGGGAGGACAGGCTCAGCCCCTCATGTCCAGGGGCGATGCTTTCATAAACCAGGGAAAGAAGCTTCATGCCAAGAGAATGCTGCTCATCTGGAGACTGAAGTGAAGCAACACTGAGATACCCAGCAATGAGACGCTTGAGAGGAAAACACCACCTCACCACTTTCATTCATAAAAAGCCACGTTCACTAACACTGACCACTGCCTTCCGACTCTCAGGGGCAACTTCACTCACCTCTGCTTCCTGCCACAAAGAGAGGACAGCAGTTAGTGCCTAAAGGTCTCAGAAGGCTGCTGAAAACATTCAGTAGTCCTTCACTGGATTTCCAGTTTACATTCACAAACTTCAGCATTCACTGTTGCATCTACAGTCGAGGCAACAATGACGTGTCTGGAGCAAGTATTTCTCTAATTCCCATCTCAGCAAGCTCTGTACATAACGATGTCTTAAAAAGACTACACATACATAGACTAACTGGCATAATAAGCTAAGAGAAATGTAAAACAAAGCAGCACAGTTACCTGAGACGGCACTACGACATGCAGAAAGCCAGCCTTGTGCAGCTGCTTACAAGCCAGCACGAGAGAAGCCAGTCTGGCCCTCTTTGTGGGCGCGTCTGGGCCATACAGGTCAACAGCACACAGCTCCGCAATGCTGGCCAGCCAAGGAAAACAAAGAAAAACCAGGTGAGTGCTGGCCTCCTTACTGTAAGGACTCTGACAATCATGAGTCCTGCTGGAATGCATTTACTAGCTTGCAGGGCCCAGCCATGGCGGCTATCCTGGGGCCGGGCATGCCCTGGCTGACGCTGCCCCCACACAGAGCCCGTCCGGAGCCCCACCTTTCTGCTGTGACCTCTTCCCGGAGGCGGGCCTCCAGCATGTCCCGGTGTGGGGACGTCTTCAGGGCCCTCAGCAGGGCCACACACACGTCGGGGAGCTGCTCCATCACCCGCACATCTCCAACGTTGAAGCCCACACTCGAGGGTGCACACAATGTCCTCACCAGGAGCCTCATGAGGTCTGTGCTGCATGAGTCCTTCCCAAGGAGCTGGACAGACACAATGGCAGCAATGGGACTCCCAGCACTCTGGACGGCCAGGCACATGGGATTCCGTCTGCCTGGGGAAGGGCTGGCACCTGCTCTCCACGAGGCTCAGCGAGCACACATTCCAGTCTCCTGGGGTCACTCCATCTTTGCCCCAGGAGAGGCAAGGCCTGGAGGTACCCTCATGACACTCATGGGGAGGCCTGGGCCCCCAGCCCTGGGAGAGGCGGGCCTGGAGGTGCCCTCGTGACACCATTATGGGGTCGTCTGAGCCCTCAGCCCCAGGAGAGGCAGGCCTGGAGGTGCCCCCCATGACCCTCTCACAGGGAGGCCTGGGCCCCCAGCCCTGGGAGAGGTGGGCCAAGAGGTGCCCCCCATGACACCCTTATGGGGTGGTCTGAGCCCTCAGCCCCAGGAAAGTAGGATCTGGAAGTGCCCCCGTGACACCCTCATGGGGCGGCCTGGGCCCCCAGCCCTGGGAGAGGCGGGCCTGGAGGTGCCCCTGTGGCACCCTCATGGGGCAGCGTGGGCCCCCAGCCCTGGGAGAGGCAGGCCTGGAGGTGCCCCCGTGGCACCCTCATGGGGCAGCCTGGGCCCCCAGTCCTGGGAGAGGCGGGCCTGGAGGTGCCCCTGTGGCACCCTCATGGGGCAGCCTGGGTCCCCAGCCCTGGGAGGGGCAGGCCAGGTGCACAGCAGGCACACAGTAGATGCCAACGGGTGGGCTGTGGGTCTCAGCCAAACAGACACATTTACAAACTTTGGCTGATGTGCATTTCTTCAGGCAGGTGCTCGGTCACAGCATAAAACCCAAGAGCCAGTAAGATATTTAGAAAATTGTCTTCTGTTCCCACACGAGCACCTGAAGTCCGGTATTCTCAAGAACAGCCTGCTCCCACACAGGGACAGCTCTGGGAAAGCAGGCCGGTGGGAGGGTAGGCCCACCTTCCAGCCGTCGGGGCAGGCGCCCAGCAGCGTCGTGGAGAACTCCAGGATCCGGACGACCACCGTGCACTTGCTGTAGCTGTACCTGTCCCCCTCCTGCGGGCTGGGCCTGTCACCTGGGGTCCCCATGCCAAAGCACCTTTGTGCTGCTGTGATGTCGTGCAGGGCGATGCTCTCTAAGAAGAAAGCCACTGCTTCCCAAAGCGAAGACTGCGTTTCAGCACCTAGAAAAAATTATAGTAAAATATCAGCATACACTTCCTTCTAAAATCAC
The DNA here is from genome assembly GCF_032405125.1 of Capricornis sumatraensis. Taxonomy (NCBI): domain Eukaryota; kingdom Metazoa; phylum Chordata; class Mammalia; order Artiodactyla; family Bovidae; genus Capricornis; species Capricornis sumatraensis. The sequence continues at coordinate 38,762,554 of NC_091079.1, forward strand.
TAAGATTAACGTAAAATTTCTTCTTTAAGTATGGGTGTGATATATACACTTTCAGTCAAATTTTTAAAGGTTCAATAAAAGCTGAATAAAATGGGCAGTTATTTCCTCTCATTTCAAAACACAACCCACCTAGAAGTCAGCTGCAGACTCATACAGTAAGAACACACCTATGGAAGGTTAGATCCTGCTTCTCAAACACTACCCACGGGACCATAAATTAACACAATCTTTTTGAAGGGCTATTTGCTCAATCATACTAAAAGCTTTAAAAAAATGTGCACACCAATTTCTATCAAAGGTTTAAAAGTTCATATCCTTTGATCCAGCACTGAGATTTTATCCTCATGAAATAATAGTGGAACCGCAAATATGCGCTTTGAGGATGTTCATTCTAGCAATGTTTTCAATTTAATATAAGAAGAAACCACCTAAATGTCCTCCAAAGGGCAGTGGGGGAGACACATCCTGGCCTTAAACAGGGGGCTCTGACTGGCTGTTTCATGGAGTCAATTTCAGACCAACTCCCAGACAGGTTTCCCACAAAACTCTTGAGTCTGAGATACACTCCCCTGGCCCACCCCGTCTGCCACAGAAGGACAGACACAAGCTCTCCACTCTGTGATCGGAGTGCAGCTCACCATCTGGGCATAAAGATGGGGACAACTGACCCCAGTGGTGCCTAAGTTGAGAGAAGAGCAAAGGTGAAGGCTGGGTGAGACCCTCTCGGGTGGGGGTTTCCAGTTCTCTGTGTCATTAGATTTGAGGAAAGTTAATCAAATTGCCATCTGACAGGTCACTTGAGTAATTCTGGACCAGTCATTATGTATTCAAGTAACCGAGAGTTCATTTGGTCAGAATCACAGTCTCAAACCCCAGGTGCCCTTGAGTGCAACAGACCAGGGGCCACCTGAGTCCTTGTAACCCTGTCACCTCTGACAGGACTGGGGGAGGATGCAGTAACCTGGGTCAGCTGTCACCACAGCTGGAGCAGATGCCCCCGGTTCAATCATTTGAAAAGCCCAACCTGTTCTGTGGACAAGTCTGCAGTTTGGCCCACCCAAGCGAGGACCCAGGAGAAATCCAAGACACTAAATGTGGCTGCTCTGAGCCCCACAGCAGAGCGCACCTGGCAGCCACTGGCCGGCTGCACACACTCCATGCTGGGGACGCCCCTCCCAGAGTGGCACCTGCCCGTGTGGGCCATGCTCCCTGACGGAGGGAGCAGGCAGAGCCGAGAATGACATCCGTGATCCTGTCCAGTCACACGTCCCATCTCATCCCCAGCCTGGCTCCGGGCAGAGCCGTGGAGCCGAGCCGGGAGGCTCTACCCACCCAGGACCTCAGCAGCGCCAAGGGTGCCCGCATCCAGGAAGGTGTTGTAGCATTCCAGCGCGGCCAGCAGCGCGTCCATCCACTGCAGGGTGGCGCGCAGGCTGAAGGGGCCCTGCAGGTGGCGGAGGGTGGGCTGGGCCAGTAGGCCAGCCGGCCGGTCCCGGGCTCCTCCACCCTCGAAGGTGCTCACGAGGAAGGGGATGCCTTCCTTCTGGACCAGGTCCCTCAGCCATGAGGAAGGGGACCTGTTGCCTTAAAAGAGAAACAGGATTTAAACACACACATCAGTCACTCTCATGTGATTAAAATCATTTGCTAATCGCTATACGAAAATAAAAAAATAGCTTCTCCCAACAAAAAAGAACAAAAAAAGGTCTGGTAGGGTTAAAATGTAATCAGACCATAACAAGATGGGCAGTATCACAATATTTCAAATACAGCCCCCCATAAAAGACTCACATAAACAAACCTACCAATGCAACGAAATTCCAAAATGATCCAGGATAGTGTTTTTCTAACTGTGGCACTCACAGCTCACTCCCTGTGCTCACAGACAAGAAGGTTATTTCCACCAGGAGTCATTCTCAGTGTCTTTAACCATTAGCAACCTAATTGGATACCATTTCACTACCTATAAACTTCAGACTCTTCCTCCTGCCCTCTTTCTTGAGAACCATTATTGCTTTTTTGAAGGAACAAGCACCAGAGTAGTGAGGCCCTCTGAAGGTTCTGCCTCTCCACCCGGCGCCATGGGGAGCGGCCCTCTGGCCTGTGTCCTTGTCCAGTGACTCACACAACATCCGCCTCTGGGGCTGTCGCCAAGATTACATGACCTGAAGCAGCTAATATCTGAAACAGTGCTCGGAAGAGCATCTACCACATGGCAAAGTCCAGTGTTCATTAAATAAGAGAATTAAATGATCTACTTTTTAAAAGATATTTTTCTCTCTGGGTCATCCCCGTGCACCAGCCCCAAGCATCCTGTATCCTGCATCAGACATAGACTGGCGATTCGTTTTGACCCAGAGAGATGTTATGGGGAGGGAGGTGGGAGGGGGGTTCATGTTTGGGAACGCATGTACACCCGTGGTGGATTCATGTCAATATATGGCAAAACCAATACAGTATTGTAAAGTAAAATACAGTAAAAATAAATAAATAAAAATAAAAGATATTTTTCTAATAGGTATTAATTATTTTCTAAATTAAACAAAGAACATCAAAGTGTATTTTGTAGGCTCTGAAATCAGTGCCTTTAAACATGTCAAGTCATTCTGATTCTAATGAAGTTAGAAACTGAAACAGAAATGTATTTCTGATGCAAAAGAAGAAATGTTTTTTACTGTGTCAGAAAATGCCTATCACAAGCCATGTTAGAAAAGATTAGAACCATGTTTTCAGAGTTTTAGAAAGAAAAATTACCAGTCCATTATTTTCACTAAGAGAAAAAGAAAACCGTAACAGTGAGTAAAGCATAAGAAGATATGTAAATTCTACATCGAGTGCTAGCTGAGAGTGGTGGCGGCAAAGATGCAGAAATGAAGGGCCCAGGAGGACAGGCCTAGAGGGAAACAAGATGGGGGGGGTCTCTCGCTCCCACTCCCCGTGAGCCGGGGCCTTTCCACCACCATTCCCTGGTGGGGAGCAAACCTGCACTGTTCATCGCACCCCATGCATCTGGGTGTCCACGTGCCTAGCCCAGTGCACAGGGCACCTCTGCAGGTCCCAGGACCTTAAATATCCCTGAAGTGGGCAGAGGCCCCCTAGAGGACACAGGAGGACAAGTCAGATGGCGAACCCAGTGTCCAGTGCTGAACACAGATCATTCTGAGGGGTAGAGCCCTGATATTTCCCCAAAGTACAGGAGGGCCTGCAGCAGGCAGCTGGGAGGAAAAGTGGCCGCGCTGACACCACTAGCGGGCGTGGGGCCTGCAGGAAGCAGTCCCACCTCTGCCCTGCCTTCTACCCCGTCCATCCACTCTGCACTGACTTCCTTGTGAGAATGGAAACATGTGAAACAAACTTTGCTAACTAAAAGCATATATAAAATACTAATGCTTTTTAAACAATTCCCTAAAAATGAAAAGCACAAGCATACATCTCTATCACGTACGTTAAATAATAGTACAGTGGATAAATACATACTACAGGTTTACATAGTATATGCAAATATACAGCATGGATAAAACCATGATATGTAGTATGTAAATTATATAGTATTTATCATCACATATTTCATAGCACCCTGGAGAAGGAAATGGCAACCCACTCCAGTATTCTTGCCTGGAAAATCCCATGAATGTAGGATCCTACAGCCCATGGGGTCACAGAGTCGGACATGACTAAGCAACTTGTACTATATTCCACAGTATAACAAAATGCACAACCCTTCTAACTCCCAGAATGACAGGAAGGTATCTTGCCTCTTGTTCCCCACAGTGGTTCTCCATGCCACTTGCTAAACAGAACAGGCTGAGGAGCCATGGTGCAGGGCGCTGCCTCACGCAGATGCACGTGGCACAGCGCCACTTGGTTCCAGACTCGCACCCGGCACACGTGAAGCCCAGCGTCCCCATGCCTCAGCCACCAAACCTGAGGATGGACTAACTGGAGAGAACAAGACACTCACTCCTAAGAAACTGAGACATGATCTCAAGTTTAATGGCTCAGCACAGTAACTACTAAAAAGCACAGGTCCACTGCTTTCCTTTAATATCACAAAGATCTGAGATCATTCAGACTTGGGAGTCTGGAATTCCTTATTAATTTACATGTGAAAATAAAACAACTACACTACTTCATTAACTATTAATAAGATTTATTAAATCTTAATTGAATATCACATTAACAACCACCATGGTCATCCAACTCTTCCTTCTTTTAAGTGGAATAGAAAAGCAAAAATGTTGTAGAAGAAAATAAAAGATACTAAGAAATCCTAAATTTACTTCCTCTGTTTCATCTAACATCAAAACAGCATTTTCCCTTCTATAAATCTTTGGGAACTCTGTAGCCATAATTATCAGCTGTCACACAAATGACCTGAAATGATTATTGAACATACTTACTTTTTGTTTGTTAGAGGCATGTTACATTTCTCTAAATGGAAAGATCACGTTTTATATAAGTACATCTCTAGACTACTGGTAAAAGACACTTATAGAGCACAGTGATCGCCATACCTGGCAGCAAAGGAACAAGCTTATAGAAGAGTTCTATGGACTTGTGTCGACATTCCGTCTGGGGCCTCCCGCAGTTGGTGAAAAGCCACTGGACCATGTCCGACAGGCACAAGGACGCCACAGGTGGGAAGCCTCTGTATGGAGAACACACTGCATTCAGTATTTGCCTCAACATTCAGCATTTAGCCAACCCCAGAGTCCATAAACCATAAATTTAATTTTGCTTCCTTAATACATGTGGAAACCTCATTAAAAGGCATTTGATTTATTTTTAATGTATTATCATTAGAATACAATCAAAATGTCACAGGTGAAATAAATTCTAAATGCTCATTGCCTTTTTTTAATTGAGGGAAAAATTAAAAAGCATTTCTTAAAAGAACAGTACCACGTATTTTCATGTTTTCTGTTAAGTGCAATTTAAAACAAAAGGGGTTAAGGATCTGAAGCAGAGCTTCTCAAGTTGTGCTCCCTGGACCAGCTTCATCGGAGTCATCTGTAAACTCAGCAGAAAGGCAAATTCTCAGCCCCCTGAAAACCTATGAAGTCCAATTCCAGGGCAGGGCCCAGTGATCCACGCTGTTACCAGACCTCAAAGTAATCCTGTTGCTCAAGAGTGAGCATGAGCAACCTGGAGGGATGCCACGCCCAGGGTAGGGGAGAATTGATTTTAAAACCACAGAGGGAGAATCAATGTCCAGTCCACAGGCTATGCCTCTGCAGAGTGTTAGCACATGCCAGGGCTCCTCAGGCCTGTGCATAGACCCGGGGGAGAGGGGGCACGGCACACCATGACCCCGTCTGAGAATGGGACCTGGCAGGATGGAAATGGGACTAAAGACAGAAAATCACTGGGCGATGAGCCAGCCTTGGTTTTGAAGGACTTCATTTCAAACTCCTGTAACTTCATGTCTCTCAAAATCCTACTGTTCTAATATTTTGGATCTTACATTCCAAACCTACTCCATAGCATGTCAAAGAATTCCACATTAGAGCTGTTATTTAGTGCAGACATATCTCAGCTCCAACAATGACTCTAAAAATGCATCTACCACCCCAACCAAGATTACACCTTAAATGAAGCACTTTTAAACATACCGCTTTTAAATGACTTTAGGAAACTGACTCTATACTTTTATAAATTCCTCACAGATATTAAACATGTGTTGACTGAGAATTAGTTTTATTTTGGGGGGAAAAAAAAGAAAGAGAAAGAGAAAGGAAGGAACATCACCTACAGGGGACAGCGTCGCTTTTTGGCTTTGTTTAAGGAAACATGCTTCTTCTCGATGATGCGCCCCAGGTGGTCGACAGCATCGCAGCACTGCTGAACCGTACCTGCTCTCAACACACAGACATCGCCACGGAGATTCGCAGCTGATAGTCATCATCACAGCAGTACTAGGCTTCCTGGCCGACGTTTGTAATTAAACAGGTGATTTTATAAAATACAACACTGCATGTCCACAACCAAAACCCATGTTTAAGAAACCGCACGTCAGCATGGTGCGCACTCACACAGAGAGACACAACAGCCCCGCCAGCCAGAGGCAGCCTCAGTTCCGGGTGGGACGCGGGACCCACCAAGCTGGCCAGAGCCCACGCGCCCCCCACTGCAGGCTGTCATCTCGGGGGGAGCTCCCTGACCCTCCTTCTCTGCTGTAGGTTAAACTCTGTTATAGTTGATAATACAGCATTGCAGAACAGAAGTAAAATGGTGAAATCATCCACAGGCATCTAGGGTGGTTAGGAAAGAGGCCTCCCCTGTTACCAAGAAAGCATTTTCTCTCTACACTTTTTACCTGACAGTGATTTTTAAGAGTCAAATTTCTCCTGTTGAGAAAAGTCACCTGTATACGACGTCAAGATGAAGCAATTTTAATGTAATGCTGGCAGGACTGAATTTTAGATGTTTTTACTCATTAGTAGGGCTATCAACATGGAGGACAACAGGGCTCCATGTGTCTGTTAAAAACAGGCACCTCCCTAGTGAGGGCGGGGTTCTCCACACGTGAGAGCCACGTCAGAACCCTGGGCCAGACTCCCAGGCAGACCGAATAGGGGATCGCCAAGAAGTCTTAGAAAACTGAGGATGATCCTGACAGCTCTGGACAGAATGTAGCCTATGTCTGGCCTAGTATTTTAAAACTGTCTTCATGACTGTCACAACAGCTTTATCACAGTCTTGTTGGGAAAGCTATTTCCTACCTTGTAGACCACAATTAGTGAGTTCAGAGACATTGTCCTCCTCTCTGAGCCTATCAGGTCCACTGTCTGCCCTGCACCAGCTGTGCGTTTCCACAAGCTGAGTCACCACGGCAGCTGGCTGGCTTCACTGGGGCTTCACTGTAAAACTGCCCTGCCCACCCCGGGCAGGACCCCGCATGACCGAGGTCAACCTGAGTGGCCGCCAGGGGGACATGGTGAGTCTTAGGGGTGGGGGTACAGACACCTCTTGTATAAACTGGGTTAGAGGCTGTGAGGGGCCCATCCTTGCTTCACTCATCACCCTAAACAGGAGACAAGAGAAGACAGCGCCTCACAAGGGAGTGGCCTTGGCCCCACCCTGCGTGGACAAGCTGGCGAGCTGTGCAGGCCAGCGTGCACAGTAAGCCCGAATGGACCTACCCAAAGACCGCTCGTCTGTGTGCGCTAAGGCCAGGCTTTCCATGTACGTGACCAGGGCTTCAAACACAAACTGTTCCACCAGAGCCTCCTCCTCCCTGCAACAGAGAACACGAGTGTCATCTGAGAATCGGAAAACACCCACAACACAGGGACACAGCAGTGCTACCAGACAGAATACACCTGAGCTGAATCTGTCTTTAGAAACGGCTCCAATACTCTAAAACAGAAAACAACCTAACACATCTCAAAGAGGAAAACCTGGCCAAGGACAGACCCAAGAGACATGGCCTTTCATGACAAGAGCCCTCCCCCACCTGTGGACCTACTCACAGCACAGGTCCTTGAACCACTGTTCTGACCACACTCCACGCATCTCCCCACCATTACATGTAGCAGAAAGGAAGATCTGGTCCTACATTCATTCTTTCAAAGCAACTTCAAAAGCTCTCTACCCATCCAAAAACAAGTTAACACCAGCAGTCATCTCTGGGCCTTTCACAGGCATACCCACCACACGTAACAGTTACACAGACCACCAACATCTTCGGATGATCCAGTGACAGCACACTTCCGGGGGGTCAGGGCACAGGTCAGCCTCCCCCTGGAAAATCTGTTCCTCTGACACAGGACAGGGAATGACTGTGCACACACTGCCAGGCAGAGACACACAGTCTCATGGGTGTTCCAGCTTGTGACCAAGTACACAGGCACCACTCCCCACTCTGGGAAGGGGTGTTTTCCCAGAACCACAGTGAGGACCAGGGTGAGGACGAGTGTGAGGATCAGAGTGAGGACCAGAGTGAGGATGAGTGTGAGGATCAGAGTGAGGACGAGAGTGAGGACGAGAGTGAGCGATCACAGTGAGCGACCAGAGTGAGGACCAGGGTGAGGACGAGTGTGAGGATCAGAGTGAGGACGAGAGTGAGGATCAGAGTGAGGACCAGAGTGAGGACGAGAGTGAGGACGAGAGTGAGCGATCACAGTGAGCGACCAGAGTGAGGACCAGGGTGAGGACGAGTGTGAGGATCAGTGAGGACCAGGGTGAGGACGAGTGTGAGGATCAGAGTGAGGACCAGAGTGAGGATGAGTGTGAGGACCAGAGTGAGGACCAGGGTGAGGACGAGTGTGAGGATCAGAGTGAGGACGAGTGTGAGGATCAGAGTGAGGACGAGAGTGAGGATCAGAGTGAGGACCAGAGTGAGGACGAGAGTGAGGACGAGAGTGAGCGATCACAGTGAGCGACCAGAGTGAGGACCAGGGTGAGGACGAGTGTGAGGATCAGTGAGGACCAGAGTGAGGATGAGAGTGAGGACGAGAGTGAAGACCAGAGTGAGGACCACAGTGAGGACGAGAGTGAGGACAAGAGTGAGGGATGAGAGTGAGGGACGAGAGTGAGGATCAGAGTGAGGACGAGTGAGGACCAGAGTGAAGACCACAGTGAGGATGAGAGTGAGGACCAGAATGAGGACCAGAGTGAGGACGAGAGTGAGCATAAGAGTGAGGACCAGAATGAGGACCAGAGTGAGGATGAGAGCAAGGACGAGTGAGGAACGAGAGTGAGGACCAGAGTGAGGACCAGAGTGAGGACGAGAGTGAGGATCAGAGTGAGGACGAGATGAGGACCAGGGTGAGGACGAGAGTGAGGACCAGAGTGAGGACGAGAGTGAGGACCAGAGTGAGGGATGAGAGTGAGGGACGAGAGTGAGGATCAGAGTGAGGACGAGAGTGAGGACAAGAGTGAGGACGAGAGTGAGGACGAGAGTGAGGACAAGAGTGAGGGATGAGAGTGAGGGACGAGAGTGAGGATCAGAGTGAGGACGAGTGAGGACCAGAGTGAGGACCAGAGTGAAGACCACAGTGAGGATGAGAGTGAGGACCAGAATGAGGACCAGAGTGAGGACGAGAGTGAGCATAAGAGTGAGGACCAGAATGAGGACCAGAGTGAAGACGAGAGCAAGGATGAGTGAGGAACGAGAGTGAGGACCAGAGTGAGGACCAGAGTGAGGACGAGAGTGAGGACGAGAGTGAGGACGAGAGTGAGGACAAGAGTGAGGGATGAGAGTGAGGGACGAGAGTGAGGATCAGAGTGAGGATCAGAGTGAGGACGAGTGAGGACCAGAGTGAGGACCAGAGTGAAGACCACAGTGAGGATGAGAGTGAGGACCAGAATGAGGACCAGAGTGAGGACGAGAGTGAGCATAAGAGTGAGGACCAGAATGAGGACCAGAGTGAAGACAAGAGCAAGGATGAGTGAGGAACGAGAGTGAGGACCAGAGTGAGGACCAGAGTGAGGACGAGAGTGAGGACGAGAGTGAGGACGAGAGTGAGGACAAGAGTGAGGGATGAGAGTGAGGGACGAGAGTGAGGATCAGAGTGAGGATCAGAGTGAGGACGAGTGAGGACCAGAGTGAGGACCAGAGTGAAGACCACAGTGAGGATGAGAGTGAGGACCAGAATGAGGACCAGAGTGAGGACGAGAGTGAGCATAAGAGTGAGGACCAGAATGAGGACCAGAGTGAGGACGAGAGCAAGGACGAGTGAGGAACGAGAGTGAGGACCAGAGTGAGGACCAGAGTGAGGACGAGAGTGAGGATCAGAGTGAGGACGAGAGCAAGGACGAGTGAGGACGAGAGTGAGGACCAGAGTGAGGACCAGAGTGAGGACGAGTGAGGACGAGAGTGAGGACGAGAGTGAGGACAAGAGTGAGGACGAGATGAGGACCAGAGTGAGGACGAGAGTGAGGACGAGAGTGAGGACGAGAGTGAGGACCAGAGTGAGGACGAGAGTGAGGACGAGAGTGAGGACCAGAGTGAGGACCACAGTGAGGACGAGAGTGAGGACCAGAGTGAGGACCAGAGTGAGGACCACAGTGAGGACGAGAACGAGGACGAGTGAGGAACGAGAGTGAGGACCAGGGTGAGGACGAGTGTGAGGACCAGAGTGAGGACGAGAGTGAGGGACCAGAGTGAGGAACCAGCAGGGCTCGAGGATGGGGGCATCAGGACAAGACTGCACTTTGCTGTCTGGTTTGGCAGGAATATTACCCTAATTTTTTTTTTTAATTTGAATCCTAGAAGGGGATCCCAGAAGCCTCTTATGGTTCCACAGGCCCCTCATCTTCCACACGCATAGCCTGTCACACACCCAGATTTGACACTGAAAATACAGGCTGTGGGCAAAGGTGTGAGGCAGGATGGAACATGGGTGTCAGAGCGGGAAGAAGAGGTTCCCCTGAACAGCATCATGTGGTCAAACTGCCAGAGCTGGAGTCAATCTCAGAGGGCCAGGGTGACTACAGTAGTTTTATCCTGAACAAAAGACAGTAAGACAAAAACCAAATCCATTTAAAGTAGTGAGAAGATAAATGACAAGACAAATGATACTCTAAAACCTTGCTCCCCAAAAAAGATCTCCAGAACGGCCCCGGAGCATGCAGGAAGGAAGCGTACAAGCCTGTATTTATATCACCCAACACGCGACACCCCCAACACAGCTCCCTCGGCATCTTCTCTCAGAGCCACTTGGAATGCAGCCCAGCAAACCCAGGTATCCGAGAAAGACAGCAACAGGGTAAAGGAAACAAGGTCTCACCAGAACAGGGGGCGGGGGGCGGATGGGGAGGGGCGAGAGGAGCACACAGCCAGAGGCAAGTCAGACAGGGCGGAGAGAAGGCTGGACAAGTCTCGAGACCCAGTGGATGCTTCCAGCCTGGCTCTCCTCCAGGACTGCTTCAGCTATTCGGGGTCTTGGCGGCTCCCCACACATATTAGGATTGCTGGTCCTATTTCTGTGCAAACAGCCATCAGGATTTGGAGAGAGACAGCATTGCATCTCACGACTTGTGTGGGAGGTATGGCAATTTTAACAATATTAATTCTTCCAATCCGTGAGCACAGAACAGACTTCTGTCTATTGGGGTCTTCTTCAATTTCTGTCGTCAGTGTCTTACAGTTGTCAGTGTGCAGGTCTTTCACCCCCCTGGTTAAATTTATTCTGAGGCATTTTATTCCTTTTGATACAGCTGTAAATGAGGCTGCTGTCTTAATTTTACTTTCTGATTGTTTGTGATGAGTACACAGAAAGGCAACAGATTTTTCTGTGCTGATTTTGTATTCTGCAACTTTACTGAGTTTATCAGTTCTAACAGTTTTATTGGTGGAGTCTTTAGGGTTCTCTATGCAAACTATCATGTCATCTGTGGACTTTCCTGGTAGTCCAGTGGTTCAGAATCCGAGGTTCCACTGCAGGAGGTGCAGGTCTGATTCCTGACTGGGGAACTAATATCCCACACACCATGTGGTGTGGCCATATGTTTTAAACATTCTTATGTACAAATAGGTTTTCACAACTTAAAAAACTAAAAGGAAAAAAAAAACTTATCAAAATACCAAGGGCATTTTTCACAGAACTAGAACAAATAATTTTAAATTTTGTATGGAAATATAAAAGACCCCAAATAGCTGAGACAATCTTGAGAAAGAGTAACAGAAGTGTAGGAATCACACTCCCTGAGTTCAGACTATACTGTAGTGTAATCAAAATGGCCTGAGATTGGCACAAAAACAGATGGATAGATAAACAGAACACAGTAGAGAACCCAGAAATAAAACCATCCAGTTACGGTCAGTCAATCTATGACAAAAGAGGCAAGGATATACATGCAGAAAAGACAGGGTTTTCAATAAATGCTGTTGGGCAAATTGGACCGCTACATACAAAAAATGAAATCAGTTCATTCTCTAACAATGTATTAAAAAAAAAACCAAAATGAATTAAATACCTATATGTAAGATCTTTAACAGACTTTAAAGACTACATATGTGACTATAAATGCAATCATATGTAAGACTGTAAAACATAAAACTCCCAGAAGAAAATACAGGCAGAATACGCTCTGACCTAAATTGTAGCAATATTTTCTTGGATCTGTCTCCTAAAGCAAAGGAAACAAAAGCAAAAAGAAACAAATGGGGCCTAATTAAACTTAAGCTTCTGCACAGCAAAGGAAGGATCAACAAGACAAAATGACAACCTACGCAACAGGAGAAAACATATGCAAATGATATGATAAATATGGGGTTAGTATACAAAATACACAGACACCTCAGTATCAAAAAGCAGTCCATTTAAACATAGGCAGAAGACCTGAACAGACACTTCACCAAAGGAGACACACAGACGGCCAACAGGAACATGAAAAGACGATCAACATCATTAAGCATCTGGGAAATTCAATCAAAACCACAATGACATATCACCTCCCACCTGTCAGATAACTATTACCAAGAAGACCAGAAATACCGAGTACTGCTGAGGATGTGGAGAAAGGGGGCCCTTGGGCACTGCTGGTGGAAACGTAAACTAGTGCAGCCACCATGGAAATAGCACGGAGGTTCCTCGAAACATTAAAACTACAACTACCATGCAACCCAGCAACCCCACTCCTGGGCATACACCTGAGAAAACCTCAATTCAGTAAGATAAAGGCACCCCAGTGCTCACAGCAGCCCGAATCACAGCAGCCAAGACAGAGACAGCCTAAGTTTCCACTGACAGATAAAAGGATGAGCAAGATGTGTATACAGACAATGGACTACTGCACAGCATAAAGAAGAATGAAATGATGCTATTCACAGCTATATGGCTGGACCTGGAGAGCTTTATGCTTAGGGAAACAGATCAAAGACAAATATCGCATAATATCACTTATATGGGGACTCTAAAAAATAAAACAAACATATGTACGTAACAAAACAGAAACAGACTCACAGATATAAAGAACAAACCAGTGACTACCAGAGAGAAGGAGGAGGGGCAAAACAGGTAGAGGAATTCAAGACACAAACTGCTATGTACAACACAGAAAAGCAATGTGCAATACAGGAATATAGCCAGTATTTTATCATAACTACAGTGAAAGTGAAGTCGCTCAGTCATGCCCGACTCTTTGCGACCCCGTGGACTGTAGCCCACCAGGCTCCTCCGTCCATGGGATTCTCCAGGCAAGAATACTGGAGTGGGTTGCCATTTCCTTCTCCAGGGGATCTTCCCGACCCAGGGATCAAACCCAGGTCTCCTGCATTGCAAGGCAGACGATTTAACCTCTGAGCCACCAAATGAAGCATAAGCTTTAAAAACTGAATCACACTGTACACCAAACATTTTACAACTCCACCTCAACTAAAAAATTAACAATGACTTCAAATTCCAGTCAATTCTCATATAAATGTGAACATGCCCCCACACGCAGATACAGACATCCATCAGTCCACCCATCCGTCATATCTCCATCTACCACCCATCCATCTACAATCTACTTACCACCCATCTACCTTCCCCATCCATCCATCATCTCTTATTTTAACAACTGCTCCCTCGTCATTATCTAAGTGCCATTTCCTGAGAGAAGCTATTCTGACTAAATGAGGTCTGATTATTTGTTATAAGATCCTTTAGTAATCATGTACCACTACTGAATTTTTCTTTTTTTTCCTCTGCACGGCATAGCTCATGGGACCTTGGTTTCCCAACCAGGGGTGGAACCTGAGCCCTCAGCAATGGAAGCATGGAGTCCTAACCACTGGGCCACCAGAGAATCCCTTATACTACTACTAAGGCATTGATTTCAGCTACAAATTTTACCTTTATCTAAGTGACTATCACCTGCCTCTCTTTTTTAAATGCAACCGTCACGAAGCGCTGCATCTTTGTACCTTTCACATCTGGCATGGTGTCTGGCACTTGCAGTCTAACTTAGCAACCAATGCTCAATGAAGGAACAAGCCAGCATCACCATGACCTCAGGTCAGGGACTATCTTTTCCACGGACCATGAAACAGCCTCTTCCCCGGTGTCCTGGCACTCAGACCACTCCCCACACAGCTGCTGGCAGGTGAGCTTCAGGACAAGCCCAACCGTGCTCCCTGCTCCCATGACTCCGGGCCTGGCCATGGCCTTCAGATCTTAGCTCTACAGAGAGGCCCGTGGCCAGCCTCGCCTCACTCACATCTGCACCTCAATCCCCACAGCAAGGAAGAGAAAATGTGTCTCCTCAGACCCCGTCCGTCTCTTATCTCTGCATGTCCCTCTGACCTGGGCCTGAGCCTTTCCACACGGCTCCAGTCTCACTCCCGTGCCACCTACTCACCCTGTGTCAGACTCCTCTACGTGCTTCACAAGTCTCTTATGACGTCTTTTGCTACACTTTCCAGACTATGTTTATTAAGCCTGAATGTAGTTTTCAACACTTTCTGAGCCTCCTCTTGAATGCAAACAGCATTTTAATTCATTATTTAATCCCCAGAAAACAGTACAGTGTCCAGAATATAAGTATTCACTAAGTGCTTGATACATGATTACATGGATGCATAAACACCAAGTGACTTCACAAAATCACTACTGGAAACGTAAGAACCTCTACACTCTTCCCAGCACGTGACTCCTGAACTCCCTGTAAATAGTATTACTCTCCCCGTGCCGCCCCCCTGCCCCGCCCTCGTACCCCAGACAGGGAACTCACGCACCTGAACTCCCTGTAGATATTATTAAAAGCAAGCGATGCTCCTAGTCTCTTGAAAGCGTTGGGGTGAAGTGCAAAGCTGTACAGTCGCTTGAAGAGCGACTTGGTGTTTACTGGACTGTTCTCCTGCTGCTGCGGCGTTGTCTGCTTAATGGACCATTTGAGGAATTCCCGAATACACCGACCACAAAAATCTCTTAAAGTGCTGTCCACAGGGTCCACAATTCCATCCTGAAACAAAGCATAAAGTGACAGTTGAGTATCCTGAACATAACTGGAGAAATTTATGGGAATGAATTTAGAGCTCAATTCAGGAACAAATAGACACTAGTCAAGAGGCTTCACAGGAAGCATCTAGACTCTAATAAATTCTTTCGACAAAATGAAACTGTCTTTTACAGAGACTGAGAAGCTGAAACATTTGTAAGAAGAGAGAGAATACTTTAATTATATCTCAACAAAGCAGTCTCTCGTTCCCAAAAGAAACACAATGGCTGCATCCTGAAACCTTCTGCTGCTGATTCTACCAGTAAAAGCACCTGGGATGCTTATCTGTTGAGGATGAAGAAAAGACCTTGCAAGTCTCAAGGAAACTGAAATGCTACACAAAGAAAAATCTGACAGATGCGGTTCTGAAAATATAACTTTCTGTTGGAGTATGCTCCACAATGGTACGGTCTCGGGAAGTGAAGTGAAAGTTGCTCAGTTGTGTCCGACTCTTTGCTACCCCATGGACTATACAGTCCATGGAATTATGCAGGCCAGAATAATGGAGTGGGTGGCCATTCCCTTCTCCAGGGGATCTTCCCAACCCAGGGATTGAACCCAGGTCTCTCACGTTGCAGGTAGATTCTTTACCAGCTGAGCCACCACCGAAGCCCACGGTCTCCGAACACCTAGAAAAAACTGTCAAGGAAACTTGAGTGTTTGTTTCCCTCTTTGATCCACAAAGGAGAAGTTTAACTTGAGAAAGTACTCAGAAAATGAAATAAGAGGATTCTAACACAACTGGTTCCCTGCCATACACAAAATCTCTGATCACAGTGCCAACCAGAGTCAAGGAGCTGATGGTCACACACAGCAGAAATGGCAGGGGTGCAGACGGGAGAGACACATGGGTGCCGGAGCCAGTACCAGCTCTCATCTCCACCATCAGTTCTCACCTCCACCATCAGCTCACACCTCCAGAACCAGTTCGCACCTCCACCATCAGTTCTCACCTCCACCACCAGCTCGCACCTCCACAACCAGCTCGCATTACATTTCCATTCTCACCCTGACTTAAACTGCCTTCAGTGATCAGCTAAGATAGCGACTATAGAAACAGCAGAATAAATCCGTCTGCTTGAAATATCCACAAGTGAAACTGAATTAACTGGATCTGTCACAGGCCCTGCTGGAAGTAAACCACAGCTGTACTGACGCCACCATCCTAACTGCACGTGTTCACTAACGCCCACCACCCACACGTGACCTCTCGTCAGGGGCCTCTGAGAGCAAAAGGAGCCCTGTGAGTAACGACACATTTAACAGGGACTCCAGGCCTGGCCTGGGCCAGCAGGAGCGGATGGCAGCCCTCCATGCGATGACACTACTCACTCAGCAGAGAGTGACACAGAGACTCAAAGAAATCAATTTTCAAAAACACAGAACTAAAGGATGTTCGCTTGGACACATGTGCTATGAGTTCAACTGAGGATTTTGACTTCAAAGTCAGCATATGATAAAACAAAACTATGGGTTGTTATAATAGGTAAAAATCAATATGACATTTAAAGAAATCACATATAGTTATTTATACAAGTTCAGAAAATGAAAATAAAATAAGTATGGAAAGACAGTAAGGCTTTAGGTGACCACTGCCTTCTGCCTCAGTGAGCGAGAGACCACAGCCCAATAATGCCACCTCCAGTGGCTCAGGACCCTCGTATGTAAACGCTGAGCTAAGATTTTTTAGGGGTTTTGAGGAACTGAATCTGAATGCAGGAGAAAATGGGACAAACTCAAATAATTCCTTTTACTCGTAACTATTATACCATAGACATGTTTTTAAAAACAAGAGGATACTGCAACTCTGATAAAAGTCTAGGAACATTCTTGTTCACCCTTTCTACCCTCCAAACACACACACACAGTCCCTCAAAGTAGATGAAGTTTGTCAAATTTATAGTTATCCTCCCAAAACAAAGCAAAAAAATCTGTTTGCATATCACTTTAAAAAAAAGAAAAAGAAAAAAAAATAAAAGTATCACAAGATAATAAATATGGCACCACGTTCATTAAATGGTGTCTCACCGATTATCTAAAACAAAAGAAAAAGATGATGAATCTAGCAAGATGCTACACTCTGACACCCTAATGGGCAGCTTAAGGTCCTGAACACTGACCACATAAGCCAGTCAACAGGAACGGCAGGAGGGGATCACACTCACCAGTATTGCCTCCAGCAGGGCAACCGTGTCCTGACTCTCAAACTTCTTGTTGTTGGTGAACCAGTGAATCAGCTGCATGACCAGAGGTTCATACAGCTGCCTTGTCACCTGGAAGAGCAAGACCATCACAGTTCACTTCCTTCATGCTGATCTTATAGCAGAAAGTTTCATTTCTATGACAGCAGCAAAATTAAGCAATACCACTGCTGTGGTTATACCAGTGTCCTTCTCCAGCTAAATTCTGTGACGAACATGATCTAACTTCTCCCTGCCTAAGAGGCCTGCAAAAAAAATCATGTGTCGCAGGAGTCATTGTTCCTCTCCTAAGCAGGGCAATCAGGGTTGACAGCAAAGGCTTCCCACACCCATCCTATTAACCTGGCCCTGAGCACGCACAGGAGGCAGTCCGTTCCCACGTCCTCCACGGATACACTTTCACACGCATCACAGAAGAGGCACTACCCCGGGCAACTCTTCACTCTATGGCATCCCAGGTTCTCACCCTAAGCAGCTCAAATGTAGACACAGTCTCTCCAGGACCCAGACAGCCTGCTGGTCTCTCGGTTTCACAGTCCAGGCCTGGGGAGAAGCTGCAGTGTCCTTTTGGATCAGAGCAATCTCCCGAGACACGTGGTTATGCGGCTACTCCTCTTTCTCTATGAGGAGTAAATGCTCACAGTCCAAGTGAAGGTGAACATCCTCCATGTTCAGACCTCTCTCCTCTGTGTCTTACAGGCTGGCCCCACAGGTGCCCCACACAGTCCAGGGAATTTTACCTCCCCAGTGATACTGTGCTCTAGAAGGAAGCACTTGGTATGCACACCACATCAAAACTCACTTGCATGTCTTGGGGCTCAGGCTAAACAGGTCCTCTTGTACCCAGATATTTATCTGAAAATTATCTTCCTAAACTTGAAACAATTTTAAACTAAATCAAAGTAAAAGAGTCTTACCTTTCAGTTTGGAAATTAACCTGGTCTTAAAGGGTTACTTTTTGTTTCCAAAAAAAATTATTTTGCATTCCTAGTACATAAATTATATATATGTACACACATATTCCATATAGAAAATGTAGAAAACCATCTGTCTATAATCCTACATCCAATGTAGGTTTTGAACGTAACCACTGTTAACATTCAAAATCACTGTTAACACGATACACTTCTACACTTAAATATATGAATATACATGACTGTAAAAATACACACTTTTGTAACCACCTATTTTTCTCTTGTCTGAATACTTTTCACATAAACACATGGGCTGTATCTGTATGTTCATAGAGGCCCAGCATCTCCTGTATGGACGCAGCAGGACCGATTGCTAGAAACACAGGTGGTTCAGAAGTGTGACAGCCACGTGCACACACTCTGAATGCCTCTCTGGACGAGCATGGCATCCGCACTCCCTCCTGCCAGGACCACAGCCCCCTTCCCTACCGGCCTGGCAACACTCAGTTCAGTTCAGTTCAGCCGCTCAGTCGTGGCCAACTCTTTGCAACCCCATGGACTGTAACAAGCCAGGCCTCCCTGTCCATCACCAACTCCCACAGCTTGCTCAAAGACATGTCCATCGAGTTGGTGATGCCATCCAACCATCTCATCCTCTGTCATCCCCTTCTTTTCCTGCCTTCAATCCTTCCCAGCATCAGAGTCTTTTCAAATGAGTTAGTTCTTCACATCAGGTGGCCAAAGTATTGGAGCTTCAGCTTCAGTATCAGTCCTTCCAATGAGTATTCAGGACTGATTTCCTTTAGGATGGACTGGTTGGATCTCCTTGCAGTCCAACGGACTTAAGAGTCTTCTCCAACACCACAGTTCAAAAGCATCAATTCTTCAGTGCTCAACTTTCTTTATAGTCCAACTATCACATCCATGCATGACTACTGGAAAAACCGTAGCCTTGACTAGATGGACCTTTGTTGGCAAAGTAATGCCTCTGCTTTTTAATATGCTGCCTAGGTTTGCAATAGCTTTTCTTCCAAGGAGCAAGCATCTTTCAATTTCATGGCTGTAGTCACCATCTGCAGTGACTAGAGTGCAAGAAAATAAAGTCTGTCACTGTTTCCATCGTTTCCCCAACTATTTGCCATGAAGTGATGGGACCGGATACCATGATCTTAGTTTTTTGAATGCTAAGTTTTAAGATAGCTTTGTCACTCTCCTCTTTCACCTTCATCAAGAGGCTTTTCAGTTCCTCTTCACTTTCTGCCACAAGGGTGGTGTCATTTGTGTATCTGAAGTTATTGATATTTCTCCCAGCAATCTTGATTCCAGCTTGTGTTTCATCCAGCCCAGCATTTCACATGATGTACTCTGCATATAAGTTAAATAAGAAGGGTGACAATATACAACTTTGATGTACTCCTTTCCCAATTTGGAACCAGTCTGTAGTTCCATGTCCAGTTCTAACTGTTGCTTCTTAACCTGCATAAAGATTTCTCAGGAGGAAGGTAAGGTGGTCTGGTATTCCCATCTCTTTTTTTTATTATTATACATTTTTATTTTTTAATTTTATTTTTACTTTATTTTACTTTATAATACTGTATTGGTTTTGCCATACATTGACATGAATCCACCACAGGTGTATACGAGCTCCCAATCCTGAATCCCCTTTCCACCTCCCACCCCATTTTCCACAGTTTGTTGTGATCTACACAGTCAAAGGCTTTGGCGTAATCAATAAAGCAACAATGAACACCGGCAACACTAAAACTAAACACTGCCAATTTTTAAATTATTTTACAACTGCTACAAAAAATATAATTTTGAATTTCCTTATTTACTAAAAGGTTGAATTTTTTTTTAAAAGGTTGAATATTTTAAATGTACTTAATTGGCCACACATATTTCTTTGTTCATGACCTTCCCATTTTTGTTCTTTATCCATTTGTCCATTTTAAAATCTTACATTCTTTAGCACAAAATGGCAAAAAAAATTTCTACTTTATCCTGTTGTTCAGTTCCTAAGTCATGTCCAACTCTTCATGACCCCGTGGACTGCAGTGCAGCATGCCAGACTTCTCTGTCCCTCACTATCTCCTGGAGTTTGCTCTAATTCATGTCCATTGAGCCAATGATGCCATCCAACCATTTTGTCCTCTTTTACCCTCTTCTTTTCCCCTCTTCTTTTCCCTTCAATCTTTCCCAGCATCAGGATCTTTTCCAATGAGTCAGCTCATCTCATCAGGTAGCCAAAGTATTGGAGCTTCCAATATCAGTTCTTCCAAAGAGTATTCAGGGTTGATTTCCTTTAGGATATACTGGCTTGATCTCCTTGCTGTCCAAGAGACTCTCCCACATTAAATACATACATATCAAAATTGTGGGGTTTGTGTCATTCAGCAGTTTTAAACACTAATCAAGTCAATATACTAATAATTTTCTTCCACATATCTGCCTTCAAATCTTGTATGAAAATCTCCCTTTGTACACAAACTTTACAGAAAGACACCTACAATCTACAATGTAATGATAAAGTCCACCAGAGTAGCAGACTGCATTTTAAATAAAAGAATTTCTGAACACTGTGACCCTATTTTCTCTATAAAACAAAATTTATACATATGTTTGTAAGAATGTGTTTTACTAAGATCTTGGGGAAGCTTCCCAGATTTTCTGCAGAGGATGACACGCCTTTTCCTAGGGAGTGATAGGGGGCGAGGGGTGACGGTGGGGAGTTTACTTTTAGCAACCTATGTTTCCATATTAATATATTTTACCAGTGAAAAAGACCATCCCTATCCAAAGATTCACACAGGCTATAATTCATTGCATTTCTCTCTCATATCTTCAGTTTGTTTTTCCTTCTGTATCTTTTAAATCTGAAATTAACCTTTCATATGTTAATAACTCTAAAAGAATATACTAAACGATCCATTTCCCACTGACCCAGAAAACCCCATGCACCACACACACACTTTATGTGCACACAGGGGCCCACGTAGCCACTGCCAGACAGCCCCACTGACACCTGTGCAGTAGTCCAACCACTATACTCAGAGTGCCTTCCTCCCGATGTCTGCGAGGGCAGGACTCCCTCTAGGACTTGACCCGCCCACAAGTTTTCGGGGTTAGATTCAAGGAATTATTCTTTTAGACTGCTTTTCATGTTCAAAATGAAATACTTTCAGGATTTTTGCTGGAAGGATACCAAACTTACTGATTGATCTGAGGAAGATTCAGCCTTTTTTCAATACTGATCCTTTCTTCTTGCCAAGTCACACAGCACACAGGACCCTAGTTCCCTGACCAGGTGTCAAACCTGGGCTCCACCAGTGGAAATGCCAAGCCCTAACCACTAGACAACCTGGAAATTCCCTCGGTACTGGTTCTTCAGGCACACATCACATTCATTTTATATTCAATAAATACACGAGTGCCTGGCACGTTAAAGTTTATTGCTAGACGCTTTCTGTATTTATTACAGCCGCACCACGTGGTCTGCAGGTCAGGGACGGACCTGCACCATAGCACTGAAAGCCCGGAATCTGTCCACTAGGCCACCAGGGAACTCCCCCAGATGCTTCACTATATTCTTTGATGCTGTTATGAACGGCATACTGTAGACACATTTCCCAAGGGGTCAATACTAAAATATGAGCTATATTAAAACACTGATATATGAGAGTCCTATTTTGTAATTCATCAGCTTTCACCTTCATTGATTCTTAGATTTATTGGTTGACATCTGAACCTTCCAGAGTTTTTACAAACTGTATTCAAAAAAATAACTTCTTTCTTCCTTTCTCTGACATCCACGCCCTCAGGGACCACGTGGCCTGATGAGAGACACAGACAGCAACCCCCGAAAATAAATTCCTAGACACACGTGAAGCCGTTCTGAAAACAGGCCGCCCACAGGCCCCACTCTGGGTGTAGAGTCACGTCTCACCACATCTCAACCTCGGCCCAAACAGAGGCAGCACGGTGCTTCAAGGCTGGGGGCGACACAACAGTGTCATTCAGGTAAATGACATTTTAAAGGCAAAAGTAAACTATTCCTGGCTTGCCAACACAAATATTTTTCTGGCCTATATGGAGAGAATCACCAGTAACGAAATCTACTGTGGTAAATTTCTAGTTTTACCCCCAGACTTTATTTAATCACAGTGCATCTCACTGCACTGCTGGACTGTACTGGTTCACATATTCCAAGGGACTTTCCATCCATGTTTATAAGTGGGTTTTTCATTTTCTTTTTTATGTGTGAACCCTCTACTGCTTCACAAAATAAAGTGAGAACTTGAATGTTTTCTGTGTCCCAGCAGCAAAGGCTGTGTCCCTGTCCACAAAGCCACAAGGAAAGAGCACCCTGCTAGTATCTCCGAGCCCCCAACTGCTGGCCACGGCTTCCCCAACCTCCCCTCTGTGCAAGACCATGAGGGCTGATGTCACAGGGCCATCAGCACACACAGCCGCAGGTGCCACAGCAGGGACTCTTTCCAAACCCTGAGGCACATGTTTAGGGACTGCGGGCGCTTTGAGAAGTCCTGAGTCCTAGGTCCTATCCAGAAGTGGGAGGGCAGCGCCGGGCAGCAGGTTTCAAGGATGTTAAGAGTTGTCCCAACATGCAACAAGCTGAGATGATCATTGGACCCGATGCGACATTTTTCCAAATTCTGTAACTTTCAAATTCACGATCATGCACTGACCTGGTCCACGTCACACGCCAGTCGAAGCAGCACAGGAAATGTGCGCTTATAGAGCTGGTACATGGGTGGGGGGCCCTGGCCACCATCAGGCATCTGAGTGGCTTTCCCCAGCATAAACATAACCATGCTGTGCAGAAGTTCACAGGCCGCAACCTGAAACAGGCCAGGGGTCCAACAAAGGTCAAGAGCATTTTGAAATGCTACAGAACGCAGCCCTTTCTTTAAAAAGAAAAACCTGTGCAGCAGATAACTATCCCACCTATATACGAACTAACATTAAGCAACACTTCCTGTTGTACAAGATTAATGCTTCTGTTCACTCTGCTCTGGAGCCAAGAGCTGAGAACAGAGACGTAAAAGATCCAGGCACTGGGACTAACACACTCATAAGAGACACAGTCCCACGGTGCCGTATCACAGAACACTGCTCCATTTGTGAGCACGCCTTAACTGTTACTTCCTGAAAATCTATTTTTAATGAACAAAATGTGGCAATGTACAAATTAATAGAAAACCTTGAGACCATCTGTTTTGAATCTCCCAAGTTGAATAGAGAATTGAGCACAGACTAAAAAATCCTTTCTCAACCCCCTGTGCCCTGTGTTCTCTACTATGAAGAATTCTAGTGCGTTAATGTTTTATCATCTATTCAGACTCTTTAGGTTTAATTTCCATTTTCCAAGGATACCGACTTCTGATAACTGAGCAGTTTCCCATCACTAAGCTAGAGAAAACACAAAGCCCATGAAACACATCTCTCCTAAGGAGCACATGGCTGACCACGGCGAGTGATGAGTACCTTGGTGTGTCTGTCACCTGCCGAGAGCGCCAGCTCTGTGACACGTGGCAGGAACAGGTCCAGGTGAATGACAGGCTTCATGTCCACGAAGGGCACCGCGAAGCTGAGCCTCCTCTCTCGGTCCCAAGCCACACAGCCCCTGGCCCGCTCCTCGGGGGACGCCGCTGTAGGGGAGATGCTGGTCAGCCCCGGCCCACCCCCTCCTGCTCTGTTTATCACACACATGGGGCAGCAACATCAGAAACCACCACATACTGCTTCTAATCTGACTGAAAGTCAGATTATTTTTAAACAAGTCTAATAGTCTGGAATGTTTAATTTTCAATTTCAGTTAAGTTACTCTTCTGTGAAAAAATGATAAACGAACAATACTTTTATAAATAGTTCCTCTTTATAACACATATTTTTCTAATATACATTCTAACTGCTGAAATGCCAAAATCACCAGTACATTTAGGATGAAATTTTAAAACTAAAAATATAATTTTTACTCATCAAAAAACACTAATTCTGATCAAAAACAACTAAAAATATCCAAACATTAAGAATATTAGTATTCAAAGAGATAACTCTGAATTCCTGACACGATGTTTAACATAAAGGCCTATCCAGCTAGACTCTGCTTAAAAAATGAACATATGCCAGACCCTGAAGATAGGAACCCACAGACTTCAGGGCATGGCGGAAGCATTCACTCCATTAGACAAAATACAGTTCCTCAAAATCTTACTTGAAAGACATAAATGACACACGGGAGCAAGTATCAGAAGACACTGTGACCTGTATGCATTCAGCTGAGGGGCCCGCATGCCTCAGGGGTTGAGTTACTTTCAGGAAACGTCACCTGTTAGCAGGTTTTTGTTGATCTGTCCCCCGAGACGGCCAAGTACTTGCACTACTCGAACCCGTGTTTCTTCTAAGGACAGTGCTTCATTCTGCAAATGTGGAGACAATAAGAAACAACCTTGAGCTCAAAGAAAGACCCTCTCTACCGCTGATGCCCTCAATGTCTCCTTATAATCCTCCACAGCACTGCTGTCATTTTACTGCAAAATCATGAAAAAAAGCCACAATTCTTCCACTTTTTCAGCCAATGTCCATTTTCTAGGTCAGCAGTTCCTGTTTCGGGAGTCCTTATACCCTTAAAAAATACTGAGGATTCCCACAGAGCTTCTGTTATTGTGGGTCGTATTTACCAGTATTTATCTTGTTAAAACTTAGCTTCCCTGGTGGCTCAGACAGTAAAGAATCTGCCTGCAATGAGGGAGACCCAGGTTCCATCCCTGGGTCGGGAAGATCCCCTGGTAGAGGGCAAGGCAACCCACTCCAGTATTCTTGCCTGGAAAATCCCCTGGACACAGCAGCCTGCCAGGCTACAGTCCATGGGGTTGCAAAAAGTCAGCACGACTGATGGACTAACACTTTTACTTTTTACTATTTAAATACTTATAATTTTATTTAAAAACACTGAACCCATGACATGTTAACAAATTACATACTTTTAGAAAAACTAAGGATATATTCCAAATAAACAACCTCAGGCAAGTGGGGCTGTTCACATTTTGTGTCTGCGACAGACTTCTGGGCTATGACTAGAAAAGGGAGGAGGACTTCATAGTTTTTCTAGGAAACTAGGGTTTGCTTTGCTACTACTCCAAAACTGAAGCAGTAGTTTCTTACAGGTTAGTTACAATGTGGAGTGTGAGCCCACATCAGGGAAGTTTATGCAGTCTATTACTGTACAATCCGCTGGCTTTATCTTACACTCGGTTTAGGAACACAATGTACTGCTCATCTGGAGATACCGGTTCACCGGCAGCAAAGATTCTCAGATGTGCTCCTGAAGTGACAGGCCCGCTCTCTATTCCAGAGAAAACGTCAGCCAGACACTGAGCAGCCACGAGTCCGTTGCCATGCTTCCAGTAACAGTGGTGCTCACGGGGGAGGCGGCTGCTCGATGCTCCCTGAGGCCAACCACCAGCGCCTCCTGCCCCAGCACACGAGATGGTACACCGTGTGTGCTCAAGGGTCGAGGCTTCGTGAAGCTTAAAGGAACAGCACCACCCACCACTGCACAGTGCAAACAATCACGAGTGACAACAGTTCTGGTCTTGCACTCTGGGACCCCCGGGCCCTATGCCTGTAAAGAAACGTGCAAAACTAGAGATAGTCTCAAGAAACTTTATCTTCCTTTACCTAAATATGATAAAATAATTTAAAACTATTAGACACCACTTCTAGTTTCCTTCCAGTCTCCCAATCAAAAGCTGTCAAGAGAGTAGCCCCCACTTGCCACAAGTAGAGAAAAGCCCTTGCAGCAACAAAGACCCAGCACAGCGAAAAATAAGTAAAAATTAAAAAAAGAAATAAATGCATTTCTGATCCTATAACAGAAACTGTCAAAAATAATGAGATCAGAGGAAACTTCCTGAAAGCTTGCAATACCAGTTCTAGATATTAAGTTGCTACTGCTGCTGCTAAGTCACTTCAGTCGTGTCCAACTGTGTGTGGCCCCATAGATGGCAGCCCACCAGGCTCCCCCGTCCCTGGGATTCTCCAGGCAAGAACACTGGAGTGGGTTGCCATTTCCTTCTCCAATGCATGAAAGTGAAAGTGAAAATTAAGTCACTCAGTTGTGTCCAACTCTTAGCGACCCCATGGACTGCAGCGCACCAGGCTCCTCCATCCATGGGATTTTCCAGGCAAGAGTACTGGAGTGGGGTGCCATTGCCTTCTCCGAGATGTTACGTTACACTAACTCAATTTTCTCTATTTACATGATTTTTATCTCTTACATTATGTGCCACATCTAAAAAAACCGGTCGTAAGAAATTATCACTGGGCAAAAAACATAAAAACTGCCATGAACTAAACTCGACAAAATGACCTATTTCAGATATAATAAGTAAATGAGGCAATCTTATACTTCAATATCAGTGTGGCAACTGCTTATTTCAAACAAAAAAAACAAGATCAAGACAATAACACGGTTTACATGTTAACATCGTTTACATTTTTATCACTAAATACATACTGAAATTATTTTCATACTGTACACCAACTTATATGTAACAATGATATTTTAAATGAAGATTTTTACTACTCATGAGCATCAGAATCTGATCTCTCCACTATTTAAGGTAAAGAAAATATAAGGGTCTCTTACAGATGAAATGTTCTTTATCCGTTTCAGATGCTTTAACACATCTTTAGTAAATCCTTTCTGGACAGCCCGAGAAAGTGCCGACACTTCCCAGTTATTCTGGGTCTCATCTGTCAAGGGTAAACAGAAGTCAATTTTAAATAACACTCATTTATTTAGTTAATAAACACAAGGGGAAAGACACTAGACTACCATACAGAGACATTAAAATCCTAATTTAAAGTATGATTAAAAATGAAATTTCTAGAACAAAAATACTAATAGTGGTTGTCTCAGTTTTAGACACCATTACCAGTTTCTTGGAGGGACTTCCCTGGTGGTTCAGTGGCTAGGACTCTGCACTCCCAATGCAGTACTAAATCAGTCATATTTGAAAAACCAATAAAAATCAGGTGAAATTAGGTCAAAATATAACTTTACTATTGGATATTCTTATAGTTTTAATCCCTGTTTGATTTATTAAATAAAGTTTTCTTTGCAAGACAATAAATTAGAATTTATAAGATGCTCAAGATGTTTAAGAATTCTTCCCCTTGAAGATTTTATAAATTTTGCTAGGATATACATGAGTAAGTAACCTATAAGTAGTTTTAATACCTCAGTTATACTTATGTCCAATTATACTGAAATGAATTGGAAAGATTACAAAAATACCAACCAAATGTATTTTGAATGCATAATATGTAGAAATACCAACACATGTATTAGATTACCATTTTAAGATACACATCAAAACTCTTCTATACTTTACCTGATAAGGCTGAAGTTTTCAGATATCCATCAAGGCTAGGCAGAATATCCTTATAATAGGGTTGAATTACATGTTTGCAGATATAAACTGACCATTCTTCCAGGGCATTCAGGCCGGCTTCTGCCAGTGGGGCATAGCTCAGGCCCAGTTTAAAAGCCATCTGTACATGAGAACAAATGAGATAATGAACACCAGGAATTTAGTACTGAGAGAGGGCTTCTTAAATGACAAGCCTTTCCTCTGTCGGAACCATGCAGGCTGGAGAGAAGGGGCACTGAAGCCCCCTCAGGAAGGCCCGACCACGCAGGATGCTGGCGGGGGGTGGGGATGGGGGTTCTGACATGTGAGTGCCGCTGTGACGGCCCCGTTTCTCGGAGCCATGACCCCCACAAGTGATGTGCCCACCTGCAACGCGGGGACGTAGGCTCTGACGTCAAGTGCGATGATGTCATGTGGCAGGGATAGGACAAAGGTCAAACAGGAGGCCAGGAGTTCATCTTTGTACTGCTTCATCTTAACTGACACCTCGGCAGGAAAGACAAGGTTAGTGCTATGCACCTGAACAGAGCCTTCAGTTCCACCATCGACTACGAAACATCTGATTTGCAAATACGAAAAATGAAGGTACTTATCTCCAGCAAAAGTTTGTGTTGAGTACTTAGTTCCCATCATGTGGAAAAGCTAAAGAATCTATGGACCCTGAGTCATCATCACTAAAATTATTGTGAGAAACTTCAGGGGACTTCGGAAGCACAGTGACTTTCTCTGCCAGTGTTTTCAACCCCCCCAATCCCCACGTGGATTAAGCAACCCATTTCATCTTTAAATAATATATGATAAGACTGGATAAAGCTTTTGAAAGTTACCTCTTTACCAAATTTTGAAAACAAAGCAAAGCAGGAATGCTTCTCTGGATCCTCAGGAGATGGTTTCTGACTCTTTGGACCTACGCCCTGTCAGATAAAACAGGCAATGAGCTCAGGGAATGATAACCAGATAGTCCCATGTTCTAATCTGGCGGTTCCCACTGGTCCTTGTGAGGGGACCCATTCTCATTCTGCTGAGGCCTCACACAGAGAGGAAGACACTTCAGGCAGAGGCCCATGAAGAAGCACATGTGAGCTGGGAGGGGGACCACTGGCCAGGAGTCAGGGGCCCAAGTCCACTCCCCGTGCTGGTCATCTGACGTGCACGCCTGTGAGCTGAGACAGCTGCTCACAACTAGAGCCCCTGGACACTGACGCGCCACTCTCCATCCTTAGGAGCTACCAGATCCCCGGGCAGCCGTGCCCAGAGGCTCTGAGGACTTGAGTCTGGAAAGGGCGCCAGTGATGCTGCAGGTGGGTCCTGGTGCCATGCACACATCAGAACCTCTGTAGAGCTCACAGCACCAGCCAGATGCTCGCCAGTCAGATGGGAAAATGGGGAAAACATTCCCCATTAAACTTTTAAACGGTGTCATGCAACTGCCACTCACATCAGTTTTTCAAAATACAAATAACAAAAGTAGCAGACTTTAAAACTGCAACATGCTGTACAATACCATATTTTAGAATGTATTTATACACACTCGTGCAATCTAAAATACATAGGAATATTCAATGTCCCTCAAAAAACACTTACCTCAAAATAATTTATCTTCTTGGCATTTCTCACAGCAAGAGAAAGCAGTTTGTAGAAACCACTAATGAGTGGCGACCGTGTAGATTGCAGAATTAACTGATATGAGAAGGAATGCACCCACGGCCCAAAAAATTCTACATGTTTCTCAGGAAGAATCTCCCTGTAAAAACAAATGTAAAGCTTAACAAAGAAATCCTCATCGTATACTTTTACTCCGCTTTGAAATTCTAAGTGACATAATCAAAACAAAATCATTATCTGTGACTCCATTATACCCCATTTTTGGGTGTATCTGTACTCTTTAGTTTCTTTGCTGTGCTGTGTTCTGTGCTCAGTCGCTCACTCATGTCCAGTTCTTTTCAACCCCATGGACTATAGCCCATCAGGCTCCTCTGTCCATGGGACTCTCCAGGCAAGAATACTGGAGTAGGTTGCCATTTTCTTCCCAGGAGATCTTCCCAACCCAGGAATTGAACCCATTTCTCCCGCATAGACAGACAGATTCTTTACTGTCTGAGTCACCAGGGAAGCCCCCTTATTGTCCTTACCTGAGGATCTTTTAAATACAATTAAAAAAAAAAAATTCAACAGCTATTATATCTATTTTAAAATTTCATATAAGCTGTTTTAGATTTTAAGTCCTACTATTTCATTTCTTGTACTACATAAGTGATTCTCCTATGTCATAGCCAACAAATGATAGTATCTACTCTTAAGTATACAGAACTTTATGAATACCTGCAGAACTCCACCAGGTTGATGAAAGCAGAGAAGTCTTTGGGTTTCGCAGGATGCAGGTTAGCAGCTGGATCTGAGGTCGGGATCACCCAAATGCCAGCAGCTTTGTTTTCATCCTTGAAAATCAGTTGCACCAAAAACACGGTACCGTTCAGTCATTCAACAAATGACTCAGCAAGTGACCCACAGACATGGGTGAGGCTTTGAGCAAGGAATGCAACAGTGAGGAGGCAGAGATGGGCCCAAAACTCACAGTCAGATAAAAATGACAGAACCCTCAGAACATGCTACACAGGAGGCCACAAGGGATGCGGTAAGTAGGAATAAAAGTGAAAACACAGAAAGATCTGGGGGCAGGGTGGGGCACAACTTCTCACAGGAGCCACAGTGCCCAGACAGAGGCAGAATCTCAAAACACAAAACAGTTATCAGTAGTGACGAGATTTCAAAATGAGAGACAGAGGACCAGTGGCTACTGTTAGGTAAAACATAAATATAAACATGTTCAATTTGTGTTTCAGACCCAGGTTGAAATGTCAAAGAGGCAGGAAGGAGGGCAAGGCTGGAGACCAGGCATGTCCCGGGAAACACCAACAGAGACGACGGTGACCCGGCGGTGGGGTGTGGGGGACCAGGGACACAGAGACTAAGACAGGTGCTCTGCACGCAGACATGTGGCCAACCGTCTCAGGGAGTGAGCACGTCTGCTCATGAAATTACTTTAGACGTGAATGAATAAAAAGCCTGAAGAGTGACAGGCCACTCCTCAATGGCCCCGACAACCAGCACAAAAACTTGGCCCTGACAAGTGCAGCCAAGGCCAGGGCTCTGCCCCTGTAGGACCCCTGACCACACGGCCTCAGCCGTGGAAGCCAACATGCAAACTTGATTCCAGGAACCACTGGACTCAGAAACAAACTACCTTAGGTAACAGTCTCACTACCTGAGTGTCCTGTCTCCTCAGAGGGACAGCAGCTCCAAGCTAGCAACCTCATGCCCAGTCTGATCTTTGAGCCCAGCCAGAAAAACGGTGCAGAAACATGGGAGGCATGGCCTTTCCTGCCCTCCCTTCTACCGTCTCCAGAGCCTGGAGTCCCCCTGGCTATAAATCGAGGAGCACCAGGGTGCCCAGACCCTCTGCAAAAACCCACCTCTACACAAAATAAGACTAGTCTCTACTGTTGTTAAGTCAAGAGTCCTAATCCTCCCAACAACTTTTTCCAAAAAATTGCTTTAACTTATTAAACATATAAATTACTTCTTGAACAATCTGATACAGAATATATTCTGCACACTGGGCAATTCAAATATCAATAGAAAAGTATCAATGACATGTATTAATGCTGATAAACCAATTTCCTGCCATCCTCTACAAATGAAAGACTTGCTCCTGAATACTGCAGCATGCAGATACAGCTGGTACAAAAATGATGCAGAATTGCTACTGACAACATCATCTAACCTCTTGTTCCCCAACATTCTGCTTTTCCAGCGTAAGATCCAGCTTTTCAACAATCTTCAAAACTGATTTTACAAATTCATCATATAGCAAACGATTCAGACTTTGAAGAGAGGAATTCACAAAGACAAATGCTTCATCTGCTAAGAGAGAATCCTGAAAGTAAAGAAAATAAATTTCAAAATGCTGCACAAAACAGTGTCAGTACGAGTATTAAATCAGCATTATGACACATAAAGACGTACACGTGTAATTAGGTTTTATGGAAACACTTGTGTAAACTAGAGCAGACTTACCTCTAAGTTTTCAAGCTGTAAAATACAGACATCTTTCTAATTATTAGGACAACACCATTTCAGTCTGACATGACTTAAACAGTCACGTAACACACATAAACAGTAGTGAGTTGAGAAGGTTTAGGCCAACCTTGTCCAAGTATTTACTCCATTAATGCATGTGTATGTGTGTGTGTGTGAGAGAGAGAGAGAGAGAGAGATGCCTCCTTGGTGGCTCAGTGGTAAAGAATCAGCCCACCAATGCAGGGGATGTCAGAGATGTGGTTTCAATCCCTGGGTTGGGAAGATCCCCTGGAGGAGGGCATGGCAACCCACTCTAGTGTTCTTGCCTGGAGAATCCCATGGACAAAGGAACCTGGTAGGTTACACTCCATGCAGTTGCAAAGAGCTGGACACGACTGAGCGACTGAGACTATACACAAGCAGTGTGTGTATACACACTTCTATACACTATATACACACGTTCTGTATGTCTATATGCAAATGCACATGCATGTACGTATATACACGTGCACTTGTAAACACACATGTACTCACATACACATGCATATATAGATATGTATAATATACATCTATCCTCAGAAGGGACTGAAAAGCTCTATAATCTATTATCTCTTTCAAAGTGAAATATTCTATCATTCCAAAAACATAGACCAGTTACGCTGTCTTCACTCAAAACAGTCTATGGAACTTAACCTCAAAATATACCTATTATCACATATAAGAAAAAACATTTTAGTAATACTGCTATACTACTTTACTAATAAGTTAATAAGAAAAACTCCTGAGGTTGCACAGGACAGGAACCATCTACTGACAAAAACTGCTTTTCCTAGAATACCCATGCTCTGTCAGACACTACATGAAATGGTGACCAACCTGGCTTGGAGCAGATACTGCAGAAACACCTGCCAGCAACACAGGAAGCAGGAGGGGTGGTTCTAATGTTGACACAACTGTGCGCCCGTCTCCATCCTGTCACATCACCCTTAACAAATACAGAGAGCACAGCTCTCCCACCATGGTAACACTGCCACATTTCTGATACCTTGTACGCAGTTTCTTAAGCTAAAATGAGGACTTGGCTACAACTACTCATTAGTTTCAAATGAGTTCTATGACTTTGCTCCTCTAATCTGATTTTTTTCCAAGTCTCACTTTATCCTGATTTACATTACTTGAAGTACTTTAAAAAACAAAACGAAAAACTGACTGAAAGTAAAACAGGCTTCTGAAATAATTAAGCCTCCAGTGTGAACTACGGACACTTCAGGGGAGCCAAAGCGCTTCAGTGGCTTTCAGCTGCAGTGTTTACCATCGTCTGGTCACAGCTCAGCAGGCTCCTGAACAGGTCCACATAGTCTCTGCAGGTGGGCACTCTCCACTTGCCGGTCCTGACTTCCCCCAACACTCCGGGGTCCTCAGACTCGGGCTCGGCTCCCTGGCGGGAAAACAGACAGCCAGCCACGCTGAGGAGGGACGGAGAAGAGCAGCACTGCTGTGCCTCCCAATGTGCATTCCCGGAGCTAAGGGAGCCCCCGGCTGAAGCATGCAGCTTGATTGAGGAAGACAGCACGTTATGAAAGCACAATAAAAAAGCTAGGAAAAAGTCACCATTCTCTAGGACGGAAATGGTGATGTACGAACTAAGCTTCAAAACAATACCCAATAATTCACCTCCTCACACAGATCTCTCATCTCATCCTATTTTCTCTAACTGAAGTAAACTTAAAACAAGCCTCCCATTATATACTAAGTATTTTGTCCTAGAGTTTCAAGGGGAAAATATCCTTTTGTAAAAATGTACGTATGGTAATAAGGTTATGTTTAAAGATGTCTCACACCCAGAAGTTTATTTATCTGAAAAAATAGGTATGACATCCTACACTTACCAAAATCTAAGGCATTGCTAATAATAGAAACGCCATTTTTTTCCCCCATAAGAATTACCAATCATTGCAAGTAATTCACACATTCGTCTGCAATTTCAAACACCTGAATATAATATTAACATTGCATTTGGGAAAGCAGCTATCACATACTATAGAAAGTAATGGTTATTCGTTTAAGTGACAACCATCCTATTGGACAATTTCATTAAAAAAAATCTTTCAGGCAATCAAAAAGGCCACTTTTGTATATTTACAGACTAAAAGTTCCAGCAACATCTCTAACTTGCAGGGTGAGAAAAGACTAATTTTCAAAGCATAAATTCAGAATTTACCTTTTGAAGGATCACTGGCTTAGAACATATTCTGATTAAACTTTGATGTACTAAAAAAGAAAATAAAACAAAAATGAAAAATTACACTGAAAAATACTAAACTCAACAGACAGCCATTTGAATATACAGTACCTCTTGTTTTTTTCTCTAAGTTTGCTAACACTTTAATTTTTTTTTCTTTTTTTTAATGTTTAGTTTCAAATTTTAGACTATTAAGATTCAAAAGGAAAAGATGAAGAAATTCAAAAAACTAGAGAAAAAAAGATTTTGGTTCACCAAAATATTAGCAGTTCTACAAGAGGTATCATAAGACAAAAAAGAATTTGGCAACTGGATGTTCTTTATCTCAAATAACACGGTAAGATTCTTCATGCATCATCTCAGGAGTAAGCTCTAAACTCACCCACAGCACCAATGCAACTCCAGAGGATGGGCCCCTTCTCCGCCAGGGCCAGGAACAATCGCACAATGGCCCTGCAGCACACCAGCTGCATCTTGGGGCTGTACTGGGGGAAACTGTCCATCTGCAGGACCACGAGGTGTTCCAGGACCGGCGAGTGCACCTCAGGAACCTGCAGGGACGAGAGCACACGCAGGTCGGGGCTGCGACAACAGGCACAGCAGACACAGGGGGCAGAATCCATGAAGAAGCAGCTTGTTACCTAGGGGACTAACTCCTCGCTGGGACTGCCTGAACACAGCGGAGTAAAACTGTCTGCATGACATGTTACCTACGATTCTATCTCAAGCAGCAATCCTAATCTTTTAGAAATATGAAAAGAGTAACAGATAGCTTTTCTGCTTTGGAAACAAATCATCAAGTTTCATGACAAAAACCATACCAAAAAACTGTACAAGGTACTAGCTAAAGAGGTCACCTTGGTCATACTGGTGCCTGAACTGCATCAAACCAGCTGAAGACCTGGGCTAATCTCGCCAAGCCCATGTTCAGCAGGCCACCCCCTCACTCACGGCGTCGAGGTGCAGCAGGACGCTCGCCACAGACTGTAGGAAGCTGGGCAGCTGGTACACGTGGTCCTCGGCAGCATCCGCCTCCGTGAGGAACAGCTGCCGGCACCGCTGGATGAGCTCCACAAACATCAAGTCCACGTCGCGGGCATTCACTGCCTTGCATGGCTGCAGGGAGGCAAAACCAGTCTCCATCAACCTGTTCCACCTCAGGGTGATGGCACCTAAGGCATCTCGTTAGGCCACGTTATTATAATGGAATGTTAACAACTTCTCAGTGGAGAATACAGATATAGAATGCACTATACATCAGAAAGATGCTTTCCGAAAAACCTGTAAATACATTCTAAACAGTTACTAACACAAAAAACACCTACTGATTGTCACCTGTGTTTCTGGCAGGGGCAGACTGCAGACAATTGGGTGCCATCCCTGCAGAGGCCCGATGCCCAGAGGAGGGACAGGCCCAATTCCCCCACAGCACAGCAGCGGCACCCACAGCCACACCCTCCTAACTCGGAGACAGTCCAGCCGCACATGTCCCAAAGGCTCCTCAGACGCCGGCCCCAGTCCCGCCTCCTCACGGGCCTGGACCAGCGCCTGATCCGCATCCTCTCCCTTGTTCCACCTTACTCTGTCTACACCAGCTCATTATAGTGAACAGGTCCCCACTGCCAGACCTCAGGGTCTGAGGATACAAAGTCCATGCTCTCGGTCACCTCTGAGCCTCCTCACACACATTTCCTCTGCCCTAAGCTCATATAAACAAGCCACAGAAACATGTGGAGATGAAGACTTTAAGGGGAAAGGAGTGTTGGGAAGAAGCAAATGAGGAAGCATCAGGATGGAGGACTGAGCAGAGGGCTGGAAGAGACTCTCCATCCCAACAACAGGGGAGTAGCCCTGATGGGGATCTGTACAGAGAAACAGCAGAGGACGTAATCCGCCAGTGGGAGCCATAGACCCCTCTAGGAGGATGCAGCCACGCCAAATCCCAGCATTCCCAGCAGACCTCACCCGGGCTCAGGGGCTCATGCCAGAGTGAGCACAGGGGCTCATCAGTGATGGGCGGCCAGGCATGGCCAGGAGAACATGGTGTTCCTCGTCTCCAGGCTGCAGCCATGTCTCGGTTCTGTCTATTGCTGGCTGAACCCTTACATGAGTCCCCTAACTCGTCTGGCCTCACTTTCCTCATCTGTAAAGTGGAATAATATTCCTAAAAGCTTATAGGAGAGTTATGAATATTTGAGATAATACAGAGGAAGCACTGAAAAAACACATTAACAACAAAACAAACAATATTTTCAAAAGTGTGAGATGCTATTCAAAATATACTAAAGTATATTCATTTAAACATTCAAATGAAAGTAAAAGGGGTCAATAAGTGAGACATACCCCCGCGAAGAGCCCATATCCACGGATGGCAATGGACAGGTCCTTGCTGTTGGCGTCCATGTTCCTGATGATGCTGTAGAACTGCTCCATGAAGAAGCGCAGTGGGCCCCTGTGCGCCTCGGCATCGTGTGCCACCAACAAGGAAACCTGCATCACACAACGTTCACTTTAGAGGCATCCATCCAAACGTGAAAAGGCTGGAACAGCCGAATGGGACAACATCAGTGTGCTACTACAGGTCCACAGCAGCTATTACTTGTAAAGAACCATCTGTTCAATCCACTTAGTCTCCATCAGGTTCAGAAAAGCCACTTCCTTAAGTAAGCCTTTATTACACGTGATGCATTCTTCCTAGAGAAACGGACTGAGAGAGAGACCAGGTAGACACAGGAAGACATGCACAAAACACAGGCTCCAGACTAAAGCTCCCTGATGAAGCAGAAAGCTTCCTTAGACTCATCTTTGACTCAAGGTGACACAGAGCTGGGCAGGCCCAGCAGCTGGCGAGCTCAGAGTCACCCACAGACAGGACCCCCAGGAGGGAACACAGAGAGGGTTCAGAACTAACAACCAGGGGAAGAAAAAAAAAAAAGGTGTCTCATTTCTCAAA
Organism: Capricornis sumatraensis; assembly: GCF_032405125.1. Lineage (NCBI taxonomy): Eukaryota > Metazoa > Chordata > Mammalia > Artiodactyla > Bovidae > Capricornis > Capricornis sumatraensis. The sequence goes on from NC_091079.1 coordinate 38,799,327, forward strand.
ACAATAAGCTACAATAATTACGTGAGCCAAAGCAAGTACTCTGAGAAGCAAGCAGATGACGATGCACCATACACAGTGACACCTGCCAGAACTCAAGACCAGCAAGGGCATCAGGAAGCTCTCGCAACCTGCCCACAACCGTCCGAGACAAGGATGGGAAGAAGCCAGACAATCACCAAAGGGAGAAGGAAGACATGCATCCACATTGCCGACCTGCAGCCCGCGCCCAGACCTGTATGAAGGCCCCAGATCTCAGCACCCGGAGACAGCAGGCCACCTGCAGGCTCCCTGCACCCACACCCAACCTAGATAGAAACACCCTGGGGCAGGAGAGCTCACCTCAGCCGAGAAGCCACAGAGACACAAGCATCCAGTCTAACAGGACAGCAGACCCCGCCACCGCCCCCCTCCCCTCCCTGCTCCCACCCTGACCCAGCCACCGCCTCCAGGGAGCCCTGACCTTCTGACCGCCAGCCTTCCCTCTGTCCCACCTCCTCACTCTCTTGTTCGCCCTTGGCTCTGAGGACCTGATCAGACTTGATGTCTTTGAAGCTTTCTTTCTTCCAAACCTGCTGCCACTCCTGTGGCAGAGGGATAACCAACTTTCCTCTTTAAGTACTACAGAAGCTAATGGACCAACTTGTATTTTTTTTTCAAATGTTCATGCAGAAGACTGGAATTTATGTCTTTGCATAGAAAGAGTTTTACATAGTACCTGTTTCAGAAAAGATTCCAGAGCTGAGTGTGCAGCTTTCCTCAATTCCACATTCATGTGGCTGCACCACTTCGACAGGACTTCAAACAAAGAAGCATAGTTGTCCAGAAGGCAGGTGCTAAACTGAGATGCGTGCAGGGTGAATAAGGACAGCCCAGCTGCAAACACAGAACACACCGTATTTAAAACAGGATGACAAAGGGCAGGACAAAGAACTTAGGAAGCTTCAGCCACACATCAAACCACAACTGTGCTCACAAAGCCCCCGAATCCTTACTTCAGGGGCCCAGGGTCCCCTTACACCTGATGCCTCTACCCTCTATTTGAATCAAGAGGCCCACAATCCGGCCAGTGACCCCCAAAACAAAGGTCAGAGGTAGGATCAGGGTTTATTTAAAGACAGAATCAAAAGATCTGGATTGTTCTAAAGTAATTTCTTCTGAAATGGTGCAATCTTAGTGTGACCATCTCGAACAGCACCAAGAGCTGCCATCAGTGACCACGTGGGAGCATCACAGGGGTCACAGCGCCACCTTCACTCACAGTTTAAGCAGACACCAACCTAATAACCTCCTTAAAAGTAGAATCTTACCCAGAGGCACGGCATATCTCTTCAGATCAATCTATTAAAAAAAAAACAAAACTGCCATCAATGTTTGACAATCACAAGGCTCAGTCGTGCAAGAATTAGAATACTAAATCCTACCTGAGGACGGATTGCCTTTAATGCAAAATCAAAAATCTCTCTTGAAGTCTGGGGATCTGAGGAAAGACAGAAAGCAGCCACTGTCACAGATCATAAGGTGTGTCTGGCAAAGCTCATGAGACTCACGACCCACCGCTCTGCTGCAGACAGTAGGACCTCTTCCTCCATTAATGAACATGCTAGTACCCAGTACTACTGCCTGGAGTCACATAATCACAGCATGCCCAAAAACCTGAATTTTAGCCTCAGACCAAGGCTCAAGTCCCAGTCCTGCACTGGTTACATCAGTTTCCTGTCACCACTGTAATCAATTCTCACCAACTTTATGCCTTAAAACAACACAAACTTACTACCACCCAGTTTTGGAGGTGAGCAATCTGGAACCAACATCACAGACATAAGCAGAAAACCCCGAGAATGACCTGAAGACAGCAGGATGGACCTTCCACAAGTGGAGACAGAAGGAGTGGCCCCTGGAGGAAGGCGGTGCTGTCAGGCCATCCCCAGCACTGGGGCCCCAGGGTCTGGACTCCACCTCAGCTCCCCAGCTGGAGACCCTGCACCCAGAAGATGAGGTGCAGGGTCTGACTCTCCATCTAAGCCAGCAGCACCACCCACCCCACCCGGCTTTATCTGCACACCCGACACAGCTGGTGTTCCTCCAAGCTGCACCCCCAGGAGCCCTTTATGCGGGCCCTTGGCCAGCATCAGGACCCCTCCAAAGTGACCCCTGCCTTGCCAACACCTCAGCCAGCACCAGCATCCCCCAAAGTGGCTCCCTCCGCCAGGCTGCCCTCACACGCCAGAGCACCAGCCACAGCGGTAACCAGGCCTTAGAAACTGCAGCACAGTTGCCCCCAGGCCAGGTTGGCCCACCCACCACAGGGGATGCTCCTGGAGTGCCCGGCTTCTGGAGTGCCCAGCTCCAGGGCAGTCCAGGGAAGGGGGAGAGCTGCACTCCTGGACCCCACAGGACACCTTCTACACAAAGACCAAGAAACGTAACTGAGCTACCAAATACAAACAAATAAAGAATTAGGCAGGACGAGGGGCCAAAGGTCATGTTACAAGAAAGAAGAAGACAAAATCTCAAAAAAAGAACTGAGCAAAACAGAGGTAAGTAACTTCCCAGAAAAAAATTTCAAAGTAATGGTCATAAAAATGCTCAATGAACTCGGGAGAAGAATAGAAGAACACAGTAAGAACTTCAACAAAGAACTAAAAATCATATGACCATCTCAATAGATTAAGAAAAAAGTTTCTGACAAAACTGACACCCATTTATGATAACAACTTTTAATGAAGTGGGTAAAAAAAGGAATGTACTTCAACACAGTAAAGGTCGTACATGACAAAGCCAGGGCCAACGTCATACTCAATGGTGAGAAGCTGAAAGCATTTCCTCCGAGATCAGGAACAACACAAGGATGACCACTCTCATTACTTTTATTCAACATAGTATTGGAAGTCCCAGTGAGACCCATCAGACAAGAAATAAAAGGAACCCAAAGTGGAAAGGAAGAAGTAAAACTGTCACTATTTGCAGATGACACACTATATATAGAAAATCCTAAAGACTGCACCAAAAAACAATTAGAATAAATGAATTCAGTAAAGCTGCAGAGTATAAAATTAATATACAGAAATCTATAGTGTTCCTACACATTAATAATAAACTATCATAAAGAAAAACTGAACAAACAATCCTATTCATAGTCGCATCTAAAAGAATAAAATACTTGGAATAAATTAAACCAAGAAGGTAAAAGATCTATACCCTGAAGACTCTAAGACATTAATGAAAGAAACTGAAGACAATACATACAAATATACATATAAAAATACATACAAATATACATACATATATGCATACATACAAATATACATATTATATGTATATATATAATATACATACATGTGTTGTGCAATACACACAAATATACATACGTGTGCATACATACAATATACATACGTATATTGTGCTCACAGGTAGAGAGAACTAATTTTGATAAAATGTCCACACTCCTCAAAGCAGCTGACAAATTTAATGCAATCTCTATCAAAGTATCCATGGCATTTTTCACAGAACTGTAACAGTTAAGCAAAATACTTGAATGGAAACACAAACGACTCTAAATAGTCAAAATAGTCTCTGAGAAAGGAGAGCAAAGCTGGAGGCATCGTGTGCCCTGATTTCAAACTGCACTACAGTAATCAAAACGTTATGGTTCTGGCATAAAAGAGCAGAAACATAGATCAAAGAAACAGAATAGGAAGCCCAGAAAAAAACCCACACAAATATGGTTAATTAATCTATGACAAAGGAGGCAAGAATATACAATGGAGAAAAGATAGCCTCTTCAACAAATAGTGGTAGGAAAACTGGACAGCTACATGCAAAAGAATGAAACCTGACCTTTTCTTACACCACACACAAAAGTAAACTCAATGGATTAAAGACCTAAACCTAAATCTGAAACCACAAAACTAGAGGAAACATACACTGTACTCTTTGACATGAGTCTTAGCAGTACTGTTTTTGCTCTGTTACCTCATGCATGCATGTGTGCTCAGTCATGTCTGACTCTTCTGCAATCCCATGACCTATAGCCTGCCAGGCTCCCCCGTCCCTGGGATTCTCCAGGCAAGAACACTGGAGTGGGTTGCCATTTCTACTCCAGGGGATCTTCCCAACCCAGGGATCAAACCTGCATCTCTTGCATTTCCTACACGGGCAGGCAGGTTCTTTACCACTGGCGCCACCTGGAGTTACCTCACTGCTGCTGCTGCTAAGTTGCATCAGTTGTGTCGGACTCTGTGCGACCCCATAGACAGCAGCCCACTAGGCTTACCCGTCCCTGGGATTCTCCAGGCAAGAACACTGGAGTGGGTTGCCATTTCCTTCTCCAATGCATGAAAGTGAAAAGTGAAAGTGAAGTCGCTCAGTCGTGTTCGACTCTTAGCGACCCCATGGACTGCAGCCTACCAGGCTCCTCCGTCCATGGATTTTCCAGGCAAGAGTACTGGAGTGGGGTGTCATTGCCTTCTCTGGTTACCTCACTAGAGGATGACAAAAGCAGAAACATGCAGGATTACGTCAAGCTAAAAGGCTTTTGCACGGTGAAGAAAACCAGCAACAAAACAGAAAAGCAGGCTGCTGAATGAGAGAAGATATTTGTAAATGATAGGTCTAATAAAGGGTTAACATCCAAAGAACACACTGAACTTAACAACTCAATATAAAAAAAAAACACCTCAGTAAAAAGAAAAATGAGCAGACTGTGACAATACAGAGATGCAGGATGGGGTGGGAAGAAAGTTCAAGAGGGAGAGGACGTATGTACACAGATGGCTGATTCATGCTGATATTTGACAGAAACCAACATAATATTGTAAAGCAATAATCTTCCAATTAGATACAAATAAATTTAAAACTGAAAAAATATAAAAATAAAAAATGAGAAAGAGGACCTGAATAGACATTTTTCCAAAAACACATAGATGGCCAACAGGCACAAGATGCTCAACATCACTAACCAGGGGAATGCAAATCAAAACCACAAGATCTCACCTCACACCTGTCAGAATGGCTGTCATCAAAAAGACAACAAATAAAAAGTATTGATGAGGAGGCGGAGAAAAGGGAACCTCATGCACTGCTGATGGGAATGAAAACTGGTGCAGCCACTGCGGAAAACTGAGCGGAGGTTCCTAGAAAACTACAGTTACCACGTGATCCAGCATTCTACTTCTGGGTACTGATCCAAAGAAAACAGAAACAGTAGTTAGAAAAGATATACACACTCCAGTATTCATAGCAGCATTATTGACAATGGCCAAAACATGGAAGCAACCTTTAAGTGCCCACAGACAGAAGAACGGATAAAGAAAATGTGGCGAATGTGCAGGTATACGTATTTGTAGGAATACTATTCAGCTGCAGAAAGAATGAGGTCTTGTCATCTGCTGCTACACAAATGGACCTAGAGGGCATTATGCTAAGCGACGCAGGGTCACGGAAAGACATGTAACACGTGACCTCACCTAAAAGCAGAACCTAAAAGAACAAAGAAACACGGAAACATATACGGAGAGCAAACTGCTTGTTGCCAGAGGGAAGCGAGCGGGGAGCATGAGAGACCCAGGTGCAGATCAGGACGTGACACACAGTTTGGGGAGTACAGTCAGCACTGTCATAACAACTCTGGTGACAGACACTATGAGACTTGTCGTGGTCATTTCCTAAGGTGCTTCATCGTCAGATCACTATGCTGTACACCTGAAGTAACACAATACTGGTCTGCAACTACGCTTCAATTAAAAAATAAAATAGGGAACTTCCTGGCTTAGAACTTGGTGCATTCACCGACAGGGTCCAAGTTTGATTCCTGGTCAGGGAACTAAGATCCCACAAGCTGCAAAGAACGGCCAGAAAAATGAATAAGTCATTAAAATAAGACAAAGGAAGGAGTCCCTGGGTGTGCTCCTCTCTAGAGGCTTGAGGGCTGCCTTCAGCTTCTAGAAGTTGCTCACCCTCCTTGCCTTGGGGCCCCAGGCCCATCCTCACAGCTAGCTTCTCCCGTCACAGCACCCTGACCCCGACCCTCGTCCACAGTCAAGTGTCCCGGTGATCACACTGGGTTTACCTGGACAGCCTCGTCTCAACGTCCCATCCACACCTGATTCCCCTCTGACTCAGACCTATGGCACATCTTTGGAAGCCATCATTCTGTCCACCTCAGTCCAGTGTTCTAATCCAGGAAACAAACATATTATCACCTGCTTTAGTGAGTTGTCACAGGAATTTCCCTTGCAACATGAACAGGATAATCCTTAGCACATGGTTAATGAGCAATAAGCACTACTAATTTTCTTGTTCACCGAATGTCAGTTACGCCAAGCAAAGACAAACAGAAATAAGCAACGCCACCTGCCACCGAGGTCAAGTGACAAAATAGACAGTCTAGGAGATGAAAAACATGTCGCAGAAAGTGCTGTAACAGAGAGGACTACAGAAGCCCAAGAAAGCGGCTCACACGAGGAAGCACAGAGGCTTCAGAAAACAGGAGATCCCTGAGCAGGGAGCTGAGAGGGCGGGATGCTCCATGGACAGGGAGCCGGAGAGAGAGACCAAGGAGGGGAAGCAGGAGCAGCTGGGCCAGCTTCTCTACTCAGAGGCAGCAAAGACTGGGAACACCTGGTTGATACGTTAGAAACCGCTGCTTCCTCAGGTTGAAATGATCAGATCTGGCAATTTCTTAAATTGCAATTCAATAAAAACAAACACATGCAGGAGGTAGAAAAATCTGACAATTATCTGAACAAAAATGGTAAGCAACAGCAAACAAGTTCTTTTAAAGAATTTTGTTTGACTTGTCCTTTAAAAACAAATGAATTCATTATAATGCTCTCACAGCTAGATTATCCTCTAAGCTTAAATTTGAGATACTATAGAAGAACACTACTGACAGTTACAAAGAAAATTGTATTAGAGTTTAAAACCAACAGGCAAGGATCTGCAGCACAAGAATTACAAAATGCTAATGAAAGAAATCAAAGAGGACCCAACTCAACTAAATGAAGAGGTGCACTGTGCTCATGGGCTAGAAAACTCAACATGGTTAAGGCATCAACTCTCCTCCAACTGATCCACAGGTTTAGCACAAAGACCACAAATATCCAAGCAAGACTTCGTCGACACAGACCAATTCGTTCTAAGATTTACATGGAAAGGCACAGACCTTATAATACCCAAGCGATTTTTAAAGGATAAAATGTGAGAACTACACTGGACATTTAAAGCTTACTATATAATTATATCATACAGACAGTGTGGTGTGGGCAGGGGAACAGAGAACCAAGATCCATCCCCACAAGTGATGAGCCAATCAGCTAATGCCCAACTGGCTTTCTACAAAGACACAACGATTCAGTGATTTGGTGATGATTTCATGGATGTGGCACTAAAATCACAAGCAACCAAAGGAGAACCAAAGGAGAAAAACTGAACTTTATCAAAACGAAGAACCTCTGCACATCAAATGGCACAATCAATAGAGTGAAAAGACAACCAAGGGAATGGGAGAAAATGTTTGCAAATTATGGTCCCATAAGGAACTGACATGCAGAATACGTAAATAACTCATACAACTCAGTAACAAAATGTCAAATGATATGATTTTTCAAATGGGCAGAGAACCTGAATAGACATTTCAACCGAGATGACACCCAAGTGGGCAAGAGGCACTTGTGAATACACTTAACACCAAGAGCCATAGGGGAGATGCAGTGAGAAACCACCTCACACTCACTAGGAAGGCTACGATCAACAGAAAACAAGTACCCTGAGGACGTGAAGAGACTGTGCCCTGATGGGGGGAACAGGAACTAGTGCAGCCCCTGGAAATTACAGAACCACCACGTGGGCCAGCAAGCCCACTCCTGGGGATGCTCTAAGGGAACGCGGGGACTCCAGGCGTTCACACACCCATGTCCAGCAGCATCATTCACAACAGTCAAAGAAGCAGAAGCAACCCAAGTACTCACTGATGGCCCAATAGATATACGTGTACTATATTCATACAGCGGGATTCTGTTACGACAGGGGTGTACCTTGAAGACCTTAAGCACCATGAAATAAGGCAGCCAGGAAGTTACCTGCTATGAGTCTATTTGCACAGACGTGAAAGGACAAAGCTCAAGATGCGAGACTGAGCAGTGGCTGTGGGAGGAGAGGAGGGGAAGGGAGGAGAGGGGAGGGGAAGGGAGAGGACAGTAGGGGAGGGGAGAGAAGGGGAGGGGAGGGAGATGTGGCTACAGAAGGACAGGAGGGAGGCTGCTCCTGTGGCAGGCTGCCAGGGCCTCGACTGTCATGGGCACACACTAGCCCACATGCGATAAAGCGGCACAGAACTAAATTCAACACCCAAGTGGGTGCATGGGAAGCAACTGGAACCAAGCAAGACCCGAAGGTTTATCAGGCTGCACTACGTCATGACAGGCGTCACTGGGAGGTGCCAGGTGAAGGACACACGTGGATCTCTGCATTGCCTCTCACAACTGCATGTGAATCCACAACTGGTACAAAATTCAAAAATCACACAGGAATTCATTTCAGACTAGTAGTTCTTCAATAAAGAAAGAAACTCAAGTGCCATCAAGCGATACCTTCCTCCATGGACTTGGTGAAGTTACACATAAGTGACGCCAGTCCCTTCAGACACCCCGCCAGCACCGCAAGTTTGGGTTCTCTCACTGTCGATGTCATCTGAAAGGAGAGTTTAACAAGGTACCATAAAAAGAGAAAAGCCCACCAGATACAAGGAAGCAGAATAGATTATAAAGTTTATCATACCTGGGACTTAAGTTCACCCAGAAAAGCCCGGAAGAGTTTATCCGAATTGTTTATCATCTCGCTAGGATGAACTTCACCTAATACTCCTAGGAGCTCATATACTTTTTCTAAAACTGAAAAATAAATTTTAGACAAATTAAGGCCTAAAATTAAATAAATTAAGCAAAAATCCCCAAATAAAAGGAGAGGATTTCACTTCAAAATAATTTAACAATAAGCCACACAAACTATCTAGTTTTATGTACTGAATCTTTCCTGATATGTTTTATGTGAATGTATTATTATAAGCTAAATTACATTTGACATGTGAGTTTTCTATTTGAAGAAATCATTTTGTATAGATTAAAATTTTTATAAGCACATTTAACACATTATTTCTGTTTCCATTTTGGTTTCTTTTCAGCAAAAAGAATTCATCTGTATTAAACGGGGAGGAAATCCAAAAAAAGAGAGAACTGATTCATTTTTGTGTGCAGTAGAAACTAATACAATGTCGTAAAGCAACAATGCTCCAACAGAAGTTTAAAACAAAGTTCATCTGTAAAATATAAATACCTTGGCAGAAAAAAATCCAAGTTTTACACTAAAAACTTGTTAAATTTGTTAAAGCATTTTAAAGACACATTTAAATACATCTTACCTGTATCTGGTATTTTTGCTTTCAATGCAAGTTCTCCATAGAATTTGGTAAATAACTCTCCAACTCTTAATTCATCCATGAGTCTAGAACTCCTCAAAGTCTGAAGTAACTGAGAGAACACGAGTTAGCAGAGTCTAGGAGGAAGCAGCGGAAGGCTTCCATCTATTGCACCTGTTCGCACATAGCCATGTTCCACAGCCATGGTCTCCAGGCACTCGTGCTTGGCATCAAGCTAGGTTATGGGGGATGAGGGGCTGAGGTGGGTAGTGGAAAAACAGGGGAGACCAAGTGGAAAGGGATGTAGACGTAATTTCACCTTCCCAAGAAAATTATCCTGTGACTAGACCCTTTCTCTCAGAGGCACTTAAGGACCAACAAAACCCAGAGAAATTCTACAAAAAAAAAGATACGCATCTAAGCAGAGACCCAGGTGAGAGTGAGCCCAACGACCACATACACACAACACACAGACCCTTCACAGTGTGAGTGTAAGGTTTCAAGAAAACATTCAAGGACAAAATGAGGTGAATCTGGGCAAGTCTCAGCAGCGTTAGGTTTTCAGAGTAAGGGCTTCCCTTACAGCTCAGTTGGTAAAGAATCCGCCTGTAATGCGGGAGACCTGGGTTTGATCCCTGGGTTGGGAAGATCACCTGGAGAAGGGAAAGACTAACCACTCCAGTATTCTGGCCTGGAGAATTCCATGGACTATATAGTCTATTGGGTAGCAGAGTCCGACAGGACTGAACAACTTTCACTTCTCACTTCTTGCCCCTCACAGACCAAATTCTTCCTCTGCTCCCCAGAGCGGTGTGAGGGGAGAACACCAAGGTGCTGCTGGGTGATGGCTGGAAACAGACACTTTCTCACACCAATGGGAGTCCTCAGCATCTCTCACCCACAACTCTCACTTTCAGTTCAAGTTATATGTGTACCATAAAATACGTGCACTTAGAAATATTTTTTTAATTACCTTAATAAGAAGTTCTAGGGCTGGAATTCTACATTTAGCAGCTTTATCTTTTGTGTAAACACTGGTACAAGTATTCTAGGATTTAAAAGGAGACCACAAAATCATCAACAAGATTTTCTTATAACTAAGACTTAATAGCTAAATCTACACCTGGGAGAAGAAATACCAATACTTGACATACTACACTTTAACAGTTTTCCACAAGGGCCTCAGCTTGTTAAATTTTTAAAAAATTAGCCACTTAATTTCTAATACAATCAAGCAAAAATAAGTAAACTCCTCAACAAGAAAGGCAGAAATAAAATTAAGCTTAACCATGTTAAGTTACAAGTTACCATGTAACTTTCCATGTAAGTCAAGAGATGCTGATATATAAAGAGGTTTTTTCCTTCTTACCTTAATATCTAGAGAATAAGGTGTGATCTTCTGGCCAATTTTTTCTAAGAAAACACATAAAAACTTTAGGGCTTCTTCTCTACAATCACGAAACTATAATAAAAGAAATAAACATTACGGAAACATGGGCTAAAAAAAAGTCGCCTCAACATGAAGAGACATACACTAGAAGAGCAAAATGAAATGGTCAACTTACTTCATCAATGCTAAGTGATTTCCGAACAAATACAAGCAAACCAAAATCTTTGGAAAAAACTAAGGAAGTGTGTAATGCTGGAAAAAAAAAAAAGAGAGAGAGAGAGTTGCCAAGATTCTCCACAAATGCACACTAAAGGTGATGCTTGTTTTTCAATTCAGCCTCATAAGTGATAAAACACAAGCCTAAGTCTGCCTTGACACGGAAAACGGGAAATTCTAGACAATGTTCCACAGTGATGTCAGAATAATGGTCCCAGAGGCCAGAACCCTGATGCCTAGCGACACACCTGTGAATGTGCTAACTTTACACAGCAAATGAAAATTAGGTTGCAAATAGAATTAAGGCTGCCAATCATCTGACTTTAAACTGGGGAGTGCCCTGGGTCTTCAGGGCTTCCCTTGTGGCTCAACTGGTAAACAATCTGCCTGCAATGCGGGAGACATGGGTTCCATCCACAGGTTGGGAAAACCCCCTGGAGAAGGGAAAGGCTACCCATTCCAGTATTCTGGCCTGGAGAATTCCATAGACTGTATAGCCCATGGGGTCTCAAAGAGTTGGTTACAACTGAGAGAACTTCACTTCACTTCTGGGTTATCAAATGGGCCCAATGCAGTCACAAGGGCCCTCACAAGTGGAAGGGAGAGGAGATGGGAAGGCAGGCAAGCAGGACAGGTTCCAGGCGTCTTACTTGACACTGCTGCTTGAGGAAGCGGGGAGGGGGGCAGCGTGATCTAAGAAATGTAGGTGTCTTCTGGAAACAAGGAATGCCAGAAGAAAGGAACCTCAGTGCTACAACTGCAAGGAACTGAATTCTGCTAACAACCTGAATGAAAAGGAAATTAACTCTCCCCCAGGGGCTTCAAAAGAGGAGTGGCCCTGCCTGCTGCCTCGGTTTTAGCTTGATGAGATAGATCCCTGCTGGCTTCCAACCACAGACCGGTAACCGACAAACCTGAGCTGTTGTAAAAACTAACTTTGCGGTGTATTTCAGGACCAATAGGAAATTAGTACACAGCCCTACAATCCCTCAAGTGAAAGGACACATCCTGGATAGAGTGAACCTCGAACTGCTTTACGACAAGGTTACTAAAGGAACAAAACTGAACTCGTAGAACAGATTGGAAAGCATTACCACAGTGATGCTGTCCTCATGAATACACCCTGGCAGTCTGTAAGCACTACACAGCAATCTCTTTAAGGCTTTATTTCTCCTCTTTATTAACAATGACGTTTTCGGAAGAAAATCTCATCCTCTAATTAAGAGGACGCATCATGAAGTCTGCATATTTGTGTTTTTAAAAGGGGGTGTAACCGAAGTTTTCACGCAATGACACATTAAAAATGCTAAGAGGCACTTCTGCTGCAAAGGGTCAAGTTCTTACCCAGGCATAAATCAAAAGTTAAGAGCATGACTTGTTTCTCAAAAGGAACAGCAAAACTGGGGTTTGGAAAAGGTGCTGGTGGGTTGAGGCGACAATGAGGTGGAAGAACATAAAACTTTCCTCTCATCGTCGCTCCCCACCGTGGTTAGCAGTGATGCCAAATTCAGAGCATTTCCACCACCTCAGGCTTTGAAATACCTTTCCTCTGGCGTTAAGAACAGAGGAAGTTGACAAACAGTTTTACACAGATCACAAATTCCCACGGACCCGTTCAAGCACCATCCCGGGTGCCCACTCGGACTCGAACGGGCTGCCGGGCACCGGCGGTCCGGAGCCCGGAGCTGTACGCACCCAGCAGCGCGGGGCCAGAGCTCAGCACGCACTCCTGCCCCAGGCCGCGCAGCAGCTGACCACTGGCCACCGCCGCGCCGCAGCGATCGGCAGCGGACAGGGACTCCTGTAGCTGCAGTAGGGAGCCCCGCACGCAGGATCCCGAATCAGCCATAACCTCCAGCAGCGAACACCACTCTCCCTGCCGGGACCGGAAGTGCCGCTGGGCGGGAAAGGGCGGGGATGGGAGGATTTTCCGGCGCGTGCGCACAACTGCCTGGGCCCGGACCTGCCCCTAGGACTAGGGGGCGAGGTGCTGGGCCGAATGGGGCCTTAGTGGGCCGGGGAGGGGAATTCCATGAGCCCTGAGCACACCCAGCCTCGGCCCTGTAGTGCTCCGGACTCGTTGCGGGCGACGGGTCCCTGATGGAGATCCTCGAGGAGGTGGCCTGCCCCGTAGGACCGGCGGCTTAGACATCCTAAGTTAAGATACACAGAGCACAATGCATTCAAACTTCGGGAGAGTCAGGAACCCAACCGCTCGACCTCCGGAAATAGATGTGGAGGACAAGGGGCGAGTTGGAGGTGACCAAGTGCCCGAGGCAGACAGAGACAGGCTAGGGCTCGGGTCAGGGGCCACCGCTAGTCCTTGGTAACGGGGGTCGGGGTAAGGGCGGTCGTCTGGAATCCCAAGGGACACAGGGACGACCCCCGCCGTGGAGGCCGGCCGGGAATGCAGCCTCCACAGATTTCCCGCGAAATCGCGCTGCGGTGGCGGTCAAGACCATTCTAGAAGGGGAGCGCCGAGCCAGTTGTGCGTAGGTGTCCTGCGGGGCGCGGGCTGAGGCCGTCCAGTTCCCCCTATCACTGCCCAGTGGTGCCTTCCGGGGTCGGGGGCCGCGCGAGGAAGCTGTCGCGATTGGCGGGCCGCCGCTGGGGGCGGAGCCAATAGTGCCGCCGGCGGGAAATCTGCGTACTGCTGAAGCGGAGCTAAAACGCGCACCTTAGGTGGGCCCGGGCGGGTCCGGGGGGTTGGTTGTGGTTGGCCGGGGGCGGCGAGGGGGTGTAGGAGTTGAGAGCAGGGAAGACAGGAGCGAGGGAAAAGGGACGGGGGGGTTTATAGGGAGCGTCCACGCGAACCCGCGTCCCTGTTGCGCAGCCCGCCATGTCGTCTCCTGCATCTACCCCGAGCCGCCGCGGCTCCCGGCGGGCCGCCTCAGCTCAGCCACGTGAGTGTCTGGTCCCTGCCGTGCCCCGCGGAGTCCCCGGGGAGGGCGGGCGGTGCCGGGTCAGCCCCCGTGCAGGCCCGGGCCGCCACCGCCGACGCCGCGGTCCCCTCCATCCCCGCAGGCCAGGACCCCTTGTCGTCCGGAGAGCCACAGCCGCTGCCCTCGTCGCCTGGCGCCGAGCCCCGCACCCCGTCCCGCGCACCGCCCGCAGGTGCGCTGCCCGGTGGGGAGTCGGGGGTGGGACCCGGGTGGGGGGTGGACGCCCCCCTGGGCTCCTTCCCCCTCCCCCCGCCCCTGCTCACCCGTGTGGATGCGATCCCCAGCGGTCCCCCTGGACCTGGACCTGAGCTCGCCGCTGACCTACGGCACGCCCAGCTCGCGGGTGGAGGGCACCCCAAGGAGCGGCGTGCGCGGCACTCCCTTGCGGCAGAGACCCGACCTGGGCTCGGCCCGAAAGGGACTGCAGGTGGACCTGCACTCGGACGGGGTGAGTCCAGGGCCGGTCGGGGCGCGGTGGGGTGCGCGATGCGGGCGGTCCCCCGAACCCGCTCCCGTCGGCTTTTCCTGTGCAGCCGGCCGCAGAAGATACAGTGGCGAGCGAGCAGTCTTTGGGCCAAAAACTCGTGATTTGGGGAACAGATGTAAACGTGGCAACATGCAAAGAAAACTTTCAGGTGAGGTGTCATTCCTCCAAGCTTCGAAAATGTGGGAGCAAGTGTGCATGACCTATGTCCAAGTGCCCCAGTGTTTAGGCACAGATGCTTATGTGGGTGAGAATCATAGATATAGTTTTTAGGAAAAAAAAGTGCTTGTTTTCAAATTTTGACACTACTCCTACTATTATTTTTGTGTAGTCGAGTTGGCTTACAATATTGTGTTTCAGGTATACAGCAAAGTAATTCAGTTGCCGTAATAAATTTTCTTTCTGATTTTATTTAATTATAGGTAACTAATAAGATATTGAACATAGTTTTTTGTGCTATAGTAGATCCTTGTTGCTTTTCTATTTTACATCAGGTAGTTTGTGTTTGTTAACCCCATACTGCTAATTTATCCCTCCCTTCCCCTCTCCCCCTCCTCTTTGGTAACCACACATTTCTTTTCTGTGTGAGTCTGTTTCTGTTTTGTATGTAGACTCATTAAGTACAATATTGTCTGCACCTATCTGTGTTGCTGCAAGTGGCCGATTGTTTTATGGCTGAGTAGTATTCCATTTTATACAAACATATATGTCACTTTGTGTGTGTATGTGCCTGGTTTTTCATTGCAGTGAGCAGGAACTATGTCTAGTTGCGGTACATAGCCTTCTCACTACTGTGGCTTCTCTTGTTGCAGAACATGGGCCCTAGGTTTTGTGAGCTTCAGTGGTTGTGGGACTTAGTTGCCTCGAGGCGTGTGGGCTCTTCCCAAGGGTGGATCTCATGTTCTCTGCATTGGCAGGTGAATTCTTAACCACTGGAGCACCAGGGAAGTCTCATCACATCTTCTTAAGCCAATTGTTTATTGATGAGCACTTGAAAAGATACATGCACCCTAGTGCCCATAACTTGAGTAGCTGCTTAATCTTTCTCTATGTTTAGAGATTTCTTCAGCGTTTCATTGATCCTCTGGCTAAAGAAGAAGAAAATGTTGGCATAGACATTACTGAACCTCTGTACATGCAGCGACTTGGAGAGGTAATGAAATATGCTTACCTAAAAATTCAATTAACTTTTAAAACAATTAGCAGAATATAACTTGTTTGTTCTATCCTATAGATTAATGTTACTGGAGAGCCGTTTTTAAACGTAAACTGTGAACACATAAAATCATTTGATACAAACCTCTACAGACAGCTCATCTGTTACCCACAGGTAAGAATTTGGCTTTGACCTTGGCGGACTACAATAAATATCTAGAACACCTGCAGGGTTCCTGGATAGCAGTCTTCTCAGTAACAGAATATGCCTGCAGAGTGCCTGTGTATGTGTGTGTGGACACTATAGGGGATGAGAGGATGGGACAAATTGAGAGCATAGTCGTGAGGAAGGTGTGTGTGTACACTTATGGCTGATTCATGTTGTACAGTAGAAATTAACACAATGCTGTAAAGTAATTGTACTCCAATTAGAAAAAAATAAGTGAACATATAACCATTATATGACACAGCAATTGCATGTCTGGAAATTTATCACAGAGGAGCAAAAGCTCATGTTCACATAAAACCTGTACACTGATGTTCATAGCTGGAATCAGCCCCAATGTCCTTCAGGTCAGTTGTGGGCAAACAGCTGTGGTATAGCCAGTCTGGAACATGCCTCAGAGGTAAAACATACTGTGACTTGGATGGATCCCACGGGAGCAATTCCAAAAGGTTACATACATATCTAAAAGGTGATGTTAATAACGGTTCCCACTTACATAACATTTGAGATAACGGAATTATAGAGATGGACATATGAGTAGTTGCTTGGGGTTACAGAGAAGGAATAGGGGAGGGGAGCTCGGTATGGTGACAAAGGGACAATATAGGGATCTTGGTGGCTTTGAAGGACTATTCAGTACCTTAACTATGGCGGCAGATTCATGAACCTATGCAGGTGATAGAATTGATAGAACTTAATATACACACATACATATACAAGGGTGAATACACGTAAAACTGGGAAATCTGAATATAAGTGAATTGTACCAAGTTAATATCTGCTTGTGATATTAGACTGTTTGCAAAATGTTATCATTAATGGAAACTGGGCAGAGTCAGATCTTCATATTTCTTACACCTGCATGTGGATCTACAATTACCCAAATAAAAAAGGCAATGAGAATTTTAAAAAAAATTTTTTTATAAATAGAATATGCTTCAAAGAGACTTTTTTTTCCTTTTTCTCTTTTTCCCTTTGGCCATGCCTCATGGCATGTGGGATTTGGAGTCCAAATGACTGGACTGCCAGGGAATTTCCCCCCAAATTCCTTAAATCATGTTCTTTCTTTTTTAAGTTGAACACTTGTTTTTTTTACATATTAACATTGAAAATCAAGATACGTGTTACTTTTGCTGGCATGTCATAGTTTGATTGGCAGTGTTTCTTAGTATATGCATAAGGTAATAGTGGCTCACAATAGTGTGTTGGGTTTGCTGATGTGAAATATCTTGAATGAAAATGGTCACACGCCTGCCATGTCTTAACAGGGTGTGTTAACCATACTACAGTCTTCTCTGGGCTTAAGGCCAGGCTTTATCAACAAAGCATCAGCTATACTGATCCTATTAATAGCTGTAGGCTTTGGAGGCAAGCAGACTTGTTATTAAATCTTGATTTTGCTGAATTGCTGTGTAACCTTGACTCAGTTCCTCAGCTTCCGAGCAGCATTTCCTCATCTACAGAACAGAACAGGTGTTAACAAATTTGAGTAAGAATTATAATTTTACATACCTTGCTATCATTTTGATATGGAGGAAAAGACATGAAAGTCTAGGCTTGTGTTACTAATTAAAAGCCTACAGTCATGTCAGCACAGCCTGAAGGAACTACTGTAGACTCGCCTCTTTAAGTGAGAAAGTGCTGATGTGTGAGATTACAGCATGCCCAAGGGTTTGTGAACTGCACATGTGTGATTTCTAGGATAATGCTTCTGGATTATACCATGTTCTTTTGTTTTTATGCCTTGCTAATGTCAGTTGCTTTATTATATTTAATCCTAAGCTAAAAATACAAGCATAGCTTGGCATCCCACATTTGTTTTTTAGGAAGTCATCCCAACTTTTGACATGGCAGTCAATGAGATCTTCTTTGACCGCTACCCTGACTCAATCTTAGAGCATCAGATTCAAGTGAGACCATTCAACGCCTTGAAGACTAAGAATATGAGGAACCTGAATCCAGAAGGTACTGTCTTTCTCCCAGCTTTATTGAGATACTCTTAACATATAGAAGGTAATGTTTTTAACAGCAGGAAAATATCTTACGTGAGAGTCACTTCACCAAGGAACCTTAAAGGAATTGGTAACAGTGACGGTGGAGTGTGAGTTGACAGAAACCGGGAGCAGGCTCTGTTTTGCCATATGCTTGTAGGTCCACCATACCTATTTTTATTAATAACAAATGAAATTATATAAAAGATGTAACTTTTGACAGTTTTCTATCTTAAGGTAAACTTACCCAATGATGATAGTTTTAGTTACTTTACTAAGTAGGCACTTTCTCAGAATCAGTGCAGATCTATAAAATATGGTCCCTTCCCTGATGCATAGGAGAATGTCTGGTTTGGGAAGAAAGAGAAGAGGCAGAAAAACAGTGTAGGGGTCTCAGCTCAGGGAGATGGCGCACTCTGGGCCCCCATCGGAGGGTTTGCAGCTGAAGGTTTGGAAACCAGACCTGAAGCTTCTGTTCTTTATTTGGGGAAACGCTGTTTCAGGGCCCCAGGTATTAGTGGGACTGGTAAGTCTGAACCCCACATGTATAGTGGGGTGGTGGTTATGGCTATAAAGAACATCACAAGCACATGGGCTGTTGCAGCCACGTCAGAAGTCCACTCGTCCCCAGGCAGCCTTGGGCCAGCTGAGCTTGGTGCAGGTCAGTAGACTTGAGGGATTGAGAGGAATCTGGCTGGACACAGGAGGGGCGTCCCAGGCCAGAGCTGAGGGTGCCCAGCGAAGTGTTGGTGCTCTGGCCACAGCGTCTCCTGTGACTCCAGCATCCCCATGCGGCCTTCGGCAAGGTCCTCCAGGGCTGGACAGCAGACCCAGACCTTGGGGAGGCCCACGCCCAGCTGGGACGAGCTGCCTTCTCTCCGCCTTGCAGATATCGATCAGCTCATCGCCATCAGTGGCATGGTGATCAGGACATCCCAGCTGATTCCAGAGATGCAGGAGGCCTTCTTCCAGTGCCAAGTGTGTGCCCACACGGCCCGCGTGGAGATAGACCGTGGCCGCATCGCCGAGCCCTGCGTGTGTGAGCGCTGCCACACCAGCCACAGCATGGCCCTCATCCACAACCGCTCCGTGTTCTCCGACAAGCAGATGGTGCGTGCGCCCTCCACAACCCCGTCCTTGTTCTGCCCCTGCTGGGTCCTCCAAAGCCCAGTGTAACCAGTCCACTCGTGCGGCCCTAAAACCACGCTTCCTGACTGGGTTGACCTGGAAGGGAGTGCTGCCCAGAACGGATTAGAAAAGCAGGCAGAGGGGGATGCAGGCTCACCCACCGCCACCCTGATGTGGCCATCCCACCCCCATGTAGGGGAGTGTTTACTCAACAATGCTCTCGGAATGGAGGTGAGACTGAGTTGCTGGAGACTGGTGTGTTGTGGTGAGCATAGCCATCTTCCAGAGCAACGTCCCTGGGGCAGTGGAGGTGCCGGGTATCTGGATGTCCTGAGATGTCCATTCCCTGTCCTTCCAGATCAAGCTTCAGGAGTCCCCCGAAGACATGCCCGCGGGGCAGACGCCGCACACGGTCGTCCTCTTTGCTCACAATGACCTCGTGGACAAGGTCCAGCCTGGGGACAGAGTGCACGTCACAGGTGAGGGGCTCCACCGTCAGGCCTCTGACCTAGTCGGGGGCAGATGACCTGGGGCTGCTGTTTTCAGTGCCAGCCTCTGACCTCCAATGTGGTGCCTTCCCAGACAACAGGTTGTCTTCCTGTTGTCCGAAATAACTAGTGAGTGACTTTAAATACGTGAGCCTTTTGGATTTCCTTTCTTTTTAGGCTTTTGGAACAGGATTTTAATATTTTTAGTCAAATTATTAATAACTGTACATTCCCTTAAAGAGAAATAAGAACTCTGTCTCACACTGAACACAGCAGCAGGCAGGCGCCGGGTGGAGGTGGGTTTCCCCAGTCAGCCTTTCGGCTGTGCTCAGAGCCCCCAGAGCCCTGTTCCCCCTGCTCTGGACTGAGAGCAGGCAGGTGAGAGGGTGTCCTTCGTGCCCTCAGGCATCTATCGAGCCGTCCCCATTCGCATCAACCCCAGAGTGAGCAATGTGAAGTCTGTCTACAAAACCCACATTGATGTCATTCACTACCGGAAGACTGACTCAAAGCGTCTGCATGGCCTTGACGAAGAAGCAGAGCAGAAACTTTTCTCTGAGAAACGTGTGGAGTTGCTCAAAGAGCTTTCCAGGAAGCCAGACATCTATGAGAGGCTTGCATCTGCCCTGGCGCCAAGCATCTATGAGCATGAAGATATAAAGAAGGTAACTGACCTCGAAAGGCTTCTTGCTTAAGGCCAGGCCTGAAGGCTCAAGGTCAGATAGTGTGAACACCGGGAAAGGCTGAGCCTCGGGTGGAACAGGGGCCGCACCCTCATCTCCACCCCCAGCTCACCCATTTCCAGGCAGGCCCTGCGTGGCTTCTGACCCGCTCTCGTCCTCTGATCTCTTCACCATCCATTTGCTCAGCCCCCTGCCTCTCCACCACCCACCTCAGGTGAGTGCTGAGACCTGTCTGTCCGTCTATCCAGGGAATCTTGCTTCAGCTCTTCGGCGGGACTAGAAAGGATTTCAGCCACACAGGGAGGGGCAAGTTCCGTGCGGAGATCAACATCCTGCTGTGCGGGGACCCAGGGACCAGCAAGTCCCAGCTGCTGCAATACGTGCACAACCTGGTCCCGCGGGGCCAGTACACGTCCGGGAAGGGCTCCAGTGCCGTGGGCCTCACTGCCTACATCATGAAGGACCCTGAGACGCGGCAGCTGGTGTTGCAGACTGGCGCCCTGGTGCTGAGCGACAATGGCGTCTGCTGCATCGACGAGTTTGACAAGATGAATGAAAGCACGCGCTCCGTGCTACACGAGGTCATGGAGCAGCAGACACTGTCCATCGCCAAGGTCAGCCACCCGCCCGCTCTGATGTCTGCATGGGGGTGGGGGATGGGGCCTGGACCACAGCGTCTGGACTTGCAGCTCGGGAGGCTGGCCAACACTCTGCTGTCAGGTCCCAGCCCATCTGAGTGTCCTCTACAGGACCTGGGTCCTCTGTGCAGTACTAACCTCTAATGCCTGGTGCTCACAGAACTTTTGTCCTAAATCTCATGCCAGGGATTTGGTTTTTGAGAAGGATGTAGTCACAGCAAATGTTTACCCCCACCTCCATCCTTGGCGTGAAACCCAGCTTAGGCTTCCCCAGTGGATGCTGTAGGTACCGTGCTTGTGGTGCCAGGGGTTCCTGGCAAAGGCCACCCGAGGCAGGGGCTCTGAGCTCCTGCTGGCCTCAGCGTGAGGCTGCTGACTGCGCTATCGGTCCCTCCCACAGGCTGGGATCATCTGTCAGCTCAACGCCCGCACCTCCATCCTGGCAGCAGCAAACCCGATTGAGTCTCAGTGGAATCCGAAAAAAACCACCATTGAAAACATCCAGCTGCCCCACACACTCTTATCAAGGTATGATAAGCACATGTTCATCAAACAAATGCTTTCATTTTACTCATCTGTGGAAGGTTCAGGGTGAGGGTGAGAAGGAAATAACCAGAGTTAACACAGCCAATCGTCATCTCTTCATGCTGGCGTGGTCTGCATGTCTGCTTAGTCATGGGTCCTGAGGTGAGGACCACGCGTTTGCTCACCTTGACGGATGCTTGTTTCTTGGAGTAGTTGGGGCCTGTCTGCTCCATTCTGTCAGAAGCCCACCTCTTGCTGCTCTTGGTCCTATAGCCACTGTAGACAATCAGCAAAGTGCAGAGAGCAGCTTCCTGCAATAGACAAGGGTCTGAGAGCTGCCTCTGTGGGAGGGGAGACGTGACCCAGGCTTCCCCTCAAGGATGGATGTATTTCATAAATGGGTTTTAGAATTTGGCTCCTTCACTTCTTATACAAATAGTTCCTTTTCCCCAGCACAGCTCAATGTGTTTCACTCACCTCCTCCAGTCTTCAGAATCACAGCAGTGTTTCCCTCCAGAGCCTCCTGCTTCTGACTCACCTTCAGTGCCCAACACTTATTCCCAGGCAGACTGAGGGCCAGGGCAGGAGACCCGGGGGCCTGAACTCCTTGGACCACGTGGGCCGGGCACGCCTGCCACTCCCACGGAGGCCGCGGGTCCACGTCAGGTGCGTGGGTGTCCTGACTGGGCACCGTCACCATGTCTCCTCAGGTTTGACTTGATCTTCCTCATGCTGGACCCCCAGGACGAGGCATACGACCGGCGCCTGGCTCACCACCTGGTGTCCCTGTACTACCAGAGTGAGGAGCAGGCACAGGAGGAGGGCATGGACATGGCGGTGCTCAGGGACTACATCGCCTACGCGCACAGCACCGTGACACCAAGGCTTAGCCAGGACGCCAGCCAGGCCCTCGTCGAGGTACCACGGCCCGAAGTGCTGCTGGGCCCTGCTCAGCCCTGAAACAGTCTTTAGTCAAGAACAACACTGTCTTCTACAACTGTTTTCCTTCCTGTGTTGCAAAGTTGACTTTTCCACGTGTGGAAGAGGGAAAAGGATTATTTCTACAAGTTGTGTGCTCTTTTTAAAGTTCTTGTAAGCACAGTGTATTTAAGACCAGGATGCCTGAGTTGAAATATCGGTGAGGCTGTTAATACTTAGTGACTTTGTAATTCTGGTCTCTGAGCTGCATTTGCTCATTTCTAAAGAACTGAAGTATTTTATGTTCACTTCTCAGTACCTTTTAAGTGGGCAGCAGTGCCTGGTGACACACGCATGGACGTTTGACACTAGGAAGGTTCCTGGTGCTTTGGTGGGCTTTCCATCCTGACAGTTCTGAAGATGCTCAAGTGACAGTTAGAAGTGATTCATAGTTTTCCCTCTGGGTCATCTTGAGAGAATCAGGTCATCCACACGAGTTCACAGTTTACCCTTGGCGTGCTCTGTGTCAGCGCCCCTTGGCCTGCTGCTATTTGGTCCTCCCAGGGTGTGAACAGGCCAAGTCCTCAACTCCCTCCCCAGTGCCACAATCCCCCCACTGGTGCCACCTCTCCCCCGGATGAGGGTGGAGGCCTAAGGCTAGACCACGCTCTTGTTCCCCTCAGGACTTCCCTCCCTGCGGTCACCATGTGAGGAGTCAGCCTGTCTCCTGTCTTGCAGGCCTACGTGGACATGAGGAAGGTTGGCAGCAGCCGAGGGATGGTGTCTGCGTACCCCCGGCAGCTGGAGTCGCTGATCCGCTTGGCAGAAGCCCACGCGAAAGTGCGGTTTTCAAACAAGGTGGAGGCCATTGACGTGGAGGAGGCCAAGCGCCTGCACCGGGAGGCACTGAAGCAGTCGGCCACCGACCCGCGGACAGGCATTGTAGACATCTCCATCCTCACCACAGGTCAGCCTTCTCCCAACGTGGTTGCTGCCCTATCTCGAGTCAGAGCCCCCATGAACACGCGATGGGGCTGGGCGGAGGCAGACGCTGGCACACTCGGCCCAGCTCTGTCCCACCCAGCCGTCCAGGCACGGAGTGATTCAGGCCCCCACAAGGGGGACTCTGCTCCTGTGTGGACTGCTGGGCTGTGTCTCAGTGGCCAGTAGCGGCTCTGAGCTTTTATAAAACTGGGGACAGGATTCAGACCTCACTCTGGCATTCAGCCACCATCCCCTTACCTTGTCTGGTGACAAGACTAAAGATTATTTTAGACTAAAGTTGATTTATGGCTGAAGAAATACTAGAGATTTGAAAGGTGTTCCCTTCATTATGGGAGAAACATCTTCATTGCTTTTTCTTAACTCAGGAATGAGTGCTACCTCTCGGAAGCGGAAAGAAGAGTTAGCGGAAGCATTGAGAAAGCTTATTTTATCGAAGGGCAAGACACCAGCCCTGAAATACCAGCAGCTCTTTGAAGATATTCGGGGACAGTCTGACATAGTAAGTGTTTACATGGACATTTTGTTTGTTTAATAGTTTTCTTTTCCTTTGATGCTGCTTTAAAGTTTTTTTCCCTAGCTTTCCCCCTTCATTTACTGCTTGAGTAATAAATGTAGATACACATAGGAGAAGTACGGTCCCCATCCACAGTGAGTGATCACATTGAGAATTTTTTCAGTCTTCTGTGTGGATGTAGATGAGTAGTTTTGAGCGGAGTCAATGGTTTCTTTTTTAATCAGTGACAGTCTTAGCTCTCTCTGTGACACTGAATCCACTGCGACATGTTTGCTCTGTCTCATGCCTTCCCCATCATGTACTCAACTGTTGGTGGACATTTAGTGTTTGCAGTTTTTGGCTGTTATTAGGAAAGCCAGGTTCACGGCAGGGGCTCTGCTGGCTGGGACCAGCCCTTGCCTGCTTTCCTGACACCCCCTTCTTGGCCCCACATGACCGCTGAGTGGTGCACACAGACCAGGGGCGCCAGGCCTGTGGTGCTTAGCATCAAGCCCTTTAGGGGAAGAGCTGGAGCATGAAATGTCTGTCCAGCCGCCCAGAAGGCAGGAGACTCCAGTGGTTTCTGAACTTGGGCTCCTTATGTGTCTGGGGAGGGCAGCTCCAGATGTAAACTCTTTGCTCTTCCCCGAAGGCAATCACCAAGGACATGTTTGAAGAAGCGCTGCGCGCCCTGGCGGATGACGACTTCTTGACAGTAACTGGGAAGACTGTGCGTCTGCTCTGAAGGCCCAGGAGCAGCATGGTCCTGGCCCTGCCGCCCGCAGGAGGAGGGGCTTCAAGGTCATTGCTTGGCACCATGAGAATTTTCTCACGTGGCTTCACTGTCCTAGGAAGCCCGTGTATTCATCTGTTGACACTGAGTGAAGCGTCCTGGGCCATCTGAGTGTGTGCGGCAGAGACTGAGTACCATGGAGCACCAGGGCTGAGTAGCGTGTCCCTACAGACAGCAGGACGCACTTTTCTCTGCAGACTGCAATCTCAGTCCTGGTCTGTGCTGGACTCTGTCGGGTACTGGCAACGCAGGTGTTCCCGTCCCTCCCTATGAGGAGGCGACAGGCCCCGCTGAGTCCTCCAGGCTTGTTTTCTTGCCTACAAGAGGCTGGTAACAATGGGGTTCTATGTTAACTTGTATTGCTTTGCTCTAATGTGTAAAGTTTCTTCCTCAATAAGTGATAGAATAAGTAATACTTGGTTATCTGGCACTTTTCACTAAGAAAAAAGCTTTAATAAACACTGCTTTTACGGAAATTCATGATGTTAATTACTTCCTATAAGTCACTAATAAGTTTCATCATATTTAAAAATTTCAGTTTTAGCAGTCATTCTCATAAAACCACTATTGGCTGCAATCTCAGGCAGAAATACGACTATAACAAGTAATCCCTGAAACGTGTCACTGTGTGAGTTTGGCCTTCTTATAACTTAAAGTCACTATTCATTGGGAAAGTGTCCAGACCGAATTGAGTGCTTAAACAGCATTACATTGGGCGTCGGGGGTGGAATTTGAGGTCATCCGAGCAGTGTCACCTTTGACTTCCCCTGAAATAATACATTAATGATGTTTTTCTGAACTCTTAATTCAGTACCAACGTGGAACTGAAGGCTGCAAATGATGTTTGATTTTAAGGGAATTTGAGTCAAATGAACCCAATGGGGGTTCTGTTGTGCAGGATCCAAGCTTATTAGGGTGCATTTCTGGTCCCTTTTGGTCTGGGGGGTCCCCAAGAGCCACGGGGATAGCGGGGTTTGTCCTGTTGGCAGAGCTGGGAAGAGGGTCTGCAGGCAGTGAGGTGGAGGAGGAAGATGCATCTCCCTGGAGAGCTCTGCCAGACCCAGTTCCGAGAGCTGGAGCTGGAGGGTGAGCGTGCGGACTCACCCCCAAGTGCTGGGGCAGGAAGGATGACACCTTCCCAACTGTGGAACGTGGTTTGTTGAGCATAGGTATGGGTGTTCCAGGCCGGGGTCCTGGTTCCTCTTCTTCCCGACTCACAGGGCTGGCACGTGGTCCCTGCCCAAGTGTCCCTGCAAACAAAAGAACGTAGGTTTTTCTTGGTAGGACAGTACAATTCAGCTGAATTCCTAAAAGTACATGTTTCAAATGCTGTAAAATAATGTAATTGAATTTGAATTTTTCCCTCTAATTTTGACCCAGACTTACTAGTTGGAGCATCCTTACTGGATTTAGACACAGACACAGATACTCCTAGCATCTGTTATAAATACAACCACCTCCACCCAAGGAATCAAAGATCAGCAAGACAAGAAGCTCAGAATGTAACTCTTAGAACAAAGTTAGGAAATGTTTGGTTTAAGAAAGTGCTGTTACTTATTAAGTCTGAGGTAATTTCTTAAATACCTCTGCAACTCAATTTTTAAAACTTTGATGTTTCAGGCTTTAAAAAAGTTGTTAGTATAATTCTCATTGACCCTTCACTCAAATTCCTGTTACACTTTCTCAAATGTGCTTTAACATTCTCTATAAAATTTTATTTGAGACACTTAGGATGCCCCTTTACTTATAAGTATGTCCTTAATATAATTTATGTCCTAAATCCAGTAGCCTTCATATAAAACCAGAGAATTATTCATAACAATCAAAAATTCAGGGACTTTCCTGGTGGTCCAGTGGTTAATGAGTGCTTCCACTGCAGGGGGCGTGGGTTCAGTCCCTGGTTGGGGAGTTAAGATCTCACTGCCATGCAGTGGCAAAAATTAATTTTTTTTTAAAAAGTTATCCGTTACCTAATCTACAGACATTCAGAATTCATCAAATGTCTCAATAACGCTCATAGTAAAACTAAGAAATTCAGGTTTCTGCTTTAGGATCACAAGGTGCATTTAGTTTTCATGTCTCTCCTCTTCATTCTGGAGCATTCCTCAGTCTTATCTCATCTTTTTGCGACTCTGACATTTTTAAGGAGTGCAGGCCACAGCTTTTGGAGATGTCTCTCAATTTGGGTCTGACTGACATCTTTCTGGTTGGATTCTGGGGACCCTTTGGCAGCAGCAGCACAGGTGAGGCTGTGTCCTCAGCGCATCACACCAGGGGGTCATGAACCTGACCTTTACTGCTGAGGTTGAACTTGATCACCTGAGTAAAGTGGTGTTCTGGTTTCTTCATTGTAAATTATGTTTTTGGTGTCTTTTTTTTTTCCTTTTTAAATTAGAAGTATCTTGTGAGGAGACAATCTGGGGCAATGTAAATATTCTGTTCTTGTCAGATTTTGAGAGTAAGTAGTACATTTGAACCCCAGAGATTTTATTGATCTGGATATCTACAGTGGTGTGTCACTTAACCTAGAGCTAGACATCCTGAAGTGTGAAGTCAAGTGGGTCTTAGGAAGCATTACTGTAAACAAAGTTAGTGGAGGTGATGGAATTCCAGCTGAGCTATTTCAAATCCTAAAAGATGATGCTGTGAAAGTGCTGCACTCAATATGCCAGCAAATTTGGAAAACTCAGCAATGGCCACAGGACTGGAAAAGGTCAGTTTTCATTCCAACCCCAAAGAAAGGCAATGCCAAAGAATGTTCAAACTACTGCGCAATTACACTCATCTCGCACACTAGCAAAGTAATGCTCAAAATTCTCCAAGCCAGGCTTCAACAGTGTGTGAACTGAGAACTTACAGATGTTCAAGCTAGATTTAGAAAAGACAGAGGAACCAGAGATCAAATTGCCAACATCTGATCACAGAAAAAGGAAAGAAATTTCAGAAAAACATCTGCTTCATTGACTATACTAACCCCTTTGACTGTGTGGATCACAACAAACTGGAAAATTCTTAAAAAGATGGAAATACCACATCCCCTTACCTGTCTTCTGAGAAATCTGTGCGCGATCAAGAAGCAACAGTTAGAACCTTATATGGAACAACTGACTGGTTCAAAATTGGGAAAGGAGTTCATTAAGGCTGTATATTGTCACCCTGCTTATTTAAACTTACATGCAGAGTACATAATGCGATGAGGGCTGAATGAATCACAAGCTGGAATCAAGATTTCCAGAACAAATAACCTAAGATATGCAGGTGATACCACTCTAATGGCAGAAAGTGAAGAGGCACTAAAGAGCCTGTTGATGAAGATGAAAGAGGACAGTGAGAAAGCTGGCTTGAAACTCAACTTTAAAAAACTTAAGATCATGGCCTCTGGTCCCATCACTTCATGGCAAACAGATGGGGGAAAACTGTAAACAGTGACAGATTTTATTTTCTTGGGCTCCAAAATCACTTCTGACAGTATGGTGACTACAGCCATGAAATTAAAAGACTTGCTTCCTGGAAGAAAAGTTATGACAAACCTAGACAACGTATTAAAAGCAGAGACCACTTGGCTGACAAAAGTCCATGTAGTCAAAGCTATGGTTTTTCCAGTAGTCATGTATGGATGTAAGAGCTGGACCATAAAGAAGTCTGAGCACCAAAGAATTGATGCATTTGAACTGTGGTGCTAGAGAAGACTCTTGAGAGTCCCTGGAACTGTAAGATCAAACTAGTCAATCCGAAAGGAAATCAGTCCCGAATATTCATTGGAAGGACTAATGCTGAAGCTCCAATACTTTGGCCACCTGATGCAAAGAGCCGACTCACTGGAAAAGTCCCTGATGCTGGGAAAGATTGAGGGCAGGAAGGAGACGGGGATAACAGAGGATGAGATGATTAGATAGCATCACTGACTCAATGGACGTGAATTTGTCCTGTGGAGGACAGAGGAGCCTGATGTGCATCCATGGGGTAGCAAAGAATTGGACAACAATTAGTTAGTAACTGATAACAACAACCCTTAAATATCAGCATTGATCATTTTAAAACAAATCACATTACTGCAATCTGGCAATGCCACATGATTTAACACTACATATCCTGTTCTTAAAAACCTTTCCAAGTTTGCCTATTCTAGTTAAAACAGAAACTCCTTGTCATTCATAAGTAAAATACTGCAGGATCTGGCTCCAGCTGTCTCTGGGACCTCAGGGACACAACACTAACACACTTTCAGTCACACCGGACTTCCTCTGGTGGCCAAATAAGCTCATTACTAAGGCCTATGACAGATACCAGGGCTTCCCTCCCAGAGGCCCATTCCCCAGGTCCCAGGCCCTCCTCTTTCAGCCGCCGGCCTCTGCCTGGGTTCTCTCCAGGCTTCACAGGAGCTCTGCCCTATTATCTGAGCTGCAACCCTCCTCTGAGAGGGCCCCTCCCTCACTGACTGCACTAAAGAACGGGGCCAACTCTGTTGCTCTTCTGTTGCCCCATTTGCTTTTCAGTACTTATCATGATGGGAAAGTGTCTCATGTATGTACTGTTTAAGTCTGCTGTTTGTCTACTTCCATTAGCACGTAAGCTCCATGAAGGCAGGGACCTTTTTTAAGTTTTCCAGATTAAAAGAACAATTTATAAAACCTCATGGGCCTCATGATCATTGCAGCATTATTCACAACAGCCAACACACGGAAATGACCTGTGTCCATTGGTGGATGAGTGGATAAACAAGATGTGAAATTCTATATAAATACATATATGTAATTATACATACACGTATGTACATATACACACAATGGAATATCATTCATCCATAAAAAAGGAAATCCTGCCCTTTGTGACAACATGGATGGACTAGAGGGCATTATGCCAAGGGAAATAAGTCAGACAGAGAAAGACAAAATACTGTATGATCTCTTTTACGTGGAGTCTAAAACAAAACAAAACTTAAAACCTCAGAGGTGTTTATTCTTTGGATTCTTTTCTCTCACTGCTCTCTGTCTACTGTTGCAAATGGAAAGTTGGATTTAAGATCTGCTTCTATGTTTTTCAAGCTTCCCTGGTGGCTCCGATGGTAAAGAATGTGCCCACGATGCGGGAGACCTGGGTTCGATCCCTGGGTAGGGAAGATCTCCTGGAGAAGAGAATGGCAACCCACTCCAGTATGTTTGCCTGGAGAAGTCCACGGACAGAGGAGCCTAGAAGGCTACCGTCCAGGTGGTTGCAAAGAGTTGGACACACCTGAGCAAATAACACTTCCACTGTTTTCTGTTTCCCAAGGCTTTATCAGGCTCTGCCGAGACCAAGTAATGGATTCCATGTTTTATTTCACACACACACACCACGCGGCCCATGTGCAGTGTTCTCCCCTCTCAGCAGCTCCGCAGGGCAGCACTGGTCCCGTTTAACAGGCACGTCTCTGAGGCCCTGGACAAGGGAGGGATGGAGAAGGACACTGGTCCAGCTCCTTCCCTCGTGAAAGAGAAGCAGCTGATCCAGCTGCCTTACCTTTGTGGGGTCTCCTGGCATGGGGGCTGAAATGCAGGGCTGATTCCTGCAACGGTGGAGAGCTGTCTTTGAGGAATGGACAGCCTTCTGCAGTGTTTGCTCCAGAACCACCTGGGAGTAGCTAAACAGGGGCCCTGCTCTACCCAACAGAATATCAGTCTTTATTGGAAACATCCAATTCAGTGACATTTCCGGCTCAGAGTCTCCAACATCCTGTCTATTCCTCTGAGGGCTGTGCTTCCGGCACGGCCACTCTGTCTTCAGTGGGATTTCACAGGCAGAGTGTGTGATCTGCTGGCCTGAATTGCTGTGAACCCTGAACACATAATCTCACAAAGGTGAAAACAGTCTTCCCTTAGTTGGAAGGTTATATTGTAATATTATAGAACATATAGGATCTGTGCTAACGATTTCTATAAGCTATCTGCTGTGATTATTTCAAAAAGGGCTTACAGTAAAAGATCCCTGAAACCTATTTCTACCATATCAGATACATTCTAAAGTTTTGCGCAACCAGAGGGCCAAACTCAAGCTCAGCGATGTGTATGTTAAACGGATGAAGTCTCTTCCCTCTGAACCTTGAAAAGGGCTGAAGCACTGGGGAATAATGATTCAATTGGCTTCATGTTGCTCCTTAAGACTTTTGGCATCATTACAGCAAAGCCACATTTGACTTAGGAATAAAGTTCAATGACTGTTTCTTATAAGACTCCTGAAAATTAAAAAAAGGATACAGTAAAGGCAGGCAAAGAAGTAAAAATTACAGTCACAGAGAAGAAAGCTTCAGAACCAGGTACAGCCTGTCCTCGGTGACTCACTGAGTAACTGTCTCTGCACATTTATAATAATGGCTCCATGGGACCTGAGCGGACCCTTTCAGCGGCTCTGTCTCAGGACCTAAACTTACCCAATCAGCCTAGCCGCAGTTTAACTCTGGAGTTTGCTGTCAAGATGCAAAATATCTGGAAGGATTTCCACATCAAAACACTGCCAAATGTGAATTTTTGCTCAGAATGAATTTGTAAGTGAGAAGAAAAGATGCCAGATTGGAGAATTTTCAAGAAACACTCTACTCACTTGTTCTCAACGTCAGATTTCTGGGCTGTGGATGATCCTACATAAACTCAACTTCTTATGGATAAAGGACAGACAGTTCCATGAGACAGGCTTTGACTGTGGGGTCCAGGTGCTTTCTAAACTATTAACTTTACACCTTAATGATTCTTTTAGAACAAGGTTAGAAAGAAAGTGAAAGTCCGACTCTTTGCGACCCCATGGACTATACAGTCTATGGAATTCTCCAGGCCAGAATACTGGAGTGGGTGGCCTTTCCCTTCTCCAAGGTATCTTGCCAACCCAGGGATCAAACCCAGGTCTCCCGCGTTGCAGGCAGATTCTTTACCAGCTGAGCCAGAAGGGAAGCCCAAGAATACTGGATTGGGTAGCCTATCCTTTCTCCAGCGGATCTTCCCAACCCAGGAATCGAACTGGGATCTGCATTGCAGGTGGATTCTTTACCAACTGAGCAATGAAGGAAGACCAGAACAAAGTTAATGTCACGTCAAACTATTGGGTTGCTTAATTAATAGCTGTTATTAAAGAAATTAGACATTTATCCACCAAGGAAAGATTAATTCATGCTGTTGATAAGCCCATTTAAACAGTAATAATATTTTACTTTTACATCTTGTGCCCTCTGCATATTAATAACTAGATATGAAGGTGCCATAGGTATATCAACTTTTTGGGAAGGCACAGTTGATTTACCATATTATATCAGTTTCAGGCGTATAGCATAGTGATTCACAATTGTTAAGAGGTTACTATAAAGTACTGGCTATATTCCTGGGTCAGGGAACTTGTAGCTGGTTTATTGTATACCTAGTGGTTCACGCCTCTTACTCCTCCATTCTCCCTACGTATCACTCTGGTTCCCACTGGTAACCACAGTTTTGTTCTCTACATCTGTGAGTCTTTCTTGTTATATTCACTGGTTTTATTTTTTAGAGTCATTTAAATGATATCATACAGTTTGTTTGACTTATTTCACTTAGCATAATACACTCCAAGTCCATCTATGTTATTGCAAATGGCAAGATTCTTTTTTGATGGCTGAATAATATCAACCCTATATACGCACCACATCGTCCTTATCTATTCATTTGCTGATGGACACTTAGATTGCTTCCATTCCTGAGCTATTATAAGCAGTGCTGCAATGAATACTGGGGTGCATGTTTTTTTTCCCCCAATTACTGTCTTGGTTCCTTTTGGGATGCATGCCCAGGAGTGGAATTGCTAGACCAAACAGTAGCTGTTCAGGTTCTTGAGGATGCTCCATATTGTTTTCCACAGTGGCTGCATGGGTTTACATTCCTACCACCAGTGCACAAGCGTTCTCTTTTCTCCACATCCTCACCAACACTTGGCATTCGTTATTATTCTTTTTTTAATGACAACCATTCTGAGAGGTGTGAGGTGGTATCTCATTGTAGTTTTAATTTGCATTTCCCTCATGATTAGAAATACTGGGCCTCTTCATGTGCCTGTTGGCCATCTTTGGAAAAATGTCCCAGATAAACTGAAGATGATGCGTCAAGAAGAGGCAAATGAGAATTTTTTTCCATTTTGTCCAGCTCCACTGGCCCTGAGGGGCCGAGCCCTTTGTCCCTGGATTCTGGGTAACACAGTGTACACAGAGGCAGCAGCTGAGCCATGTGGGCAGTTGAGGCACTCTCCTGCTGCTGCTGCTAAGTCGCTTCAGTCATGTCCGACTCTGTGCGACCCCAGAGATGGCAGCCCACCAGGCTCTCTTGTCCCTGGGGTTCTCCAGGCAAGAACATTGGAGTGGGTTGTCATTTCCTTCTCCAATGCAGGAAAGTGAAAAGTGAAAGTGAAGCCACTCAGTCGTGTCTGACTCTCCGTGACCCCATGGACTACAGTCTACCAGGCTCCTCCACCCTTGGGATTTTCCAGGCAAGAGTACTGGAGTGGGGTGCCATTGCCTTCTCCAGAGGCACTCTCCTACCCCACCCCTAAAGACAGGGCCACATCTTCCCAAAGAAAAACAGACTCCTGTTGGCAGGACCTGCCATGTGCAGTCCTTCAGAGGACTTCATTCAGGCTGGAGGGGGCCTATCCAGGTCTCCAACTGTTGTGGGCTGAATGTTCAGTCCCCCTAAAATTCCTATGTTGAAACCTGATACCCGAGGTGATGGTATTAGTGGGTAGCATTTGGCAGGTGGGGTGGGGGGTGGGGGGAGTGGGGGGGTGGGGGTGGGGGGGGGTGGGGTGACTGCAGAGCCTTACGATAGAAGCAGCACTCTTTTGTAACAGAGGCCCCAGAGACCATGCCATGAGCACACAATAGGCCTTCTGCAACCCGGGAAAGGGCCCTCACCGGACCCCGAATCTGCTGGTGCCATGATCCTGGACTTCCCAGGCCTCAGAAATGTGAGAAATACATTTATATTGCCATCTAGTCTCTGGTATTTCATTTTACAGCAGCCCATGTGGAGAAGACACCAACCTTCCTTCCACTGCCCCCAACTCACCCCTGGATGTGTTATGCTCCCCCACTTGGTGCTTCTACACAAATGCTTTATCTGACCAAGTCCCACCTGTTCTCCAAGATCACGGATGTCCCCAGGTCCTCCCACTGCCCTGCACCCACCTCTCTGGGACCTTCTGTACCTACTGTTGTGGGTGTCCTCTCTCCTCCTCAGGGCCCAGCGCAGGGCTTGAGTGCTCTAGGGAGTGGAAGAAATACATAAATACAACTGGAGTGCACTTGTAGTCCCATGGGCTCTTGCTAAAATTCACCATATGGAATATAAGCAAAGCTTCTCAACACACTTAGGCATGATGTCCTGAAGTTGACCAGATGTTGGACATGGGCTTTGCTGATCAAGTGGAAGAGATTTTATACGTAGCATACAAGAAAGATTCAGAAGACAATCCCCAAACATTGGTCTTTTCTGCAACTTGCCCTCATTAGGTGTATAATGTTGCTAAAAAATACATGAAATCTACATATGAACAGGCAGTCCTGATTGGTAAAAAGACACAGAAAACAGCAATAACTGTAGAGCCTCTGGCTATCAAGTGCCACTGGACTGAGAGGGCAGCAGTTATTGGGGACATGAGCTGAGTGTACAGTGGTTATCAAGGGCGCACTATCACATTTTGTGAAACGAAGGAAGAAGCCCAGGAGTTGTCACAGAATGTGGCCATAAAGCAGGATTCCCAGTCTTTACACAGAGACATTCCATAGAAGGAAGGGGAAATCACCCTGAAAGGTTTTAGAAACGATGATGTTGCAGTTCTGGTTGCAACCAATGTTGCTGCACACAGGTTAGACATCCCTGAGGTTGATCTGGTTGTTACAAGATCCCCACCAAAGGATGTGGAGTCCTACATTCACCATTCTGGGTGAACACAGCTGGAGAGACCAGGGTTTGCATCTGCTTTTATCAGCACAAGGAAGAATACCAGTTAGCCAAAGTGGAGCAAAAAGTGGGAATTAAATTTAAGCGAACAGGTATTTCTTCTGCAGCAGAGATAATAAAAAAGCTTCTAGCAAAGGTGCCATCAGGCTCTTGGACTCTGTGCCTCCCACTGCGATTGGTCACTTCAAGCAGTCAGCTGAGAAGCTGATTGAGGAGAAGGGAGCTGTGGAAGCCTTGGCAGCAGCCCTGGCCCAGTTTTCCAGTGCCACATCAATAGATCAGCGCTCCTTGATCAACTCAAACGTGGGCTTTGTGACCATGATCTGCGATGCTCAACTGAGACGCCAAACATTAGTTATGCTTGGAAAGAACTTAAAGATCAGCTGGGTGAGGATACTGATTCCAAAGTGAAGAGAATGGTCTTTCTCGAAGGAAAGCAGGGTGTTTGCTTTGATATCCCTAATGCATCAGTAACAGAAGAACAGGAAAAGTGGAATGATTCATGGCGATTGGAACCTTTCTGTGGCCACAGAGCAACCAGAGCTAGAAGGACCACGGGAGCGATATCGCAACAGGGGGAAGGCAGTTGAGGCTTCAGGGGACAGCCCGAGAACAACCAAGGTGTCAGGGGACAGTGGGAAGGAAGTAAAAGCTTCAGAGGACAGCAATCAGGAGGTGGCAACAAAAGTAACAGATTCCAAAACAAAGGCCAGAAGTGGAGTTTTAATAAAACATTTGGACAGAAATTTGAAGTAAAGGATTTATTTGGCAAAAACAAATATGTTCAGCAACATGGGACTGAACATTGTTTTTCATACAAAGTTAAAAGCACACTGTATTTCCTTCTGAACCACTTGCCCAGAGTCCATCTCTTTGAGAGAGATAAGTTTTATCTAAATTATTTAATCTGTGGTGACTGTCAGTTATAACTTTATTGCTACTTCTATCTTGGGTATTCCTTTGGAAAAGGTGTATGGATTTATTACATATTCTAATAAATTGTCTATAGATTATAGGATAAAGTCAAGCATGTATCTGCTGATACTTTTTAAGTTGATCTTTTATACTTAGAAATGTCTCTTAGTAGGCTTCCTGGTGGCTCAGATGGCATCTGGAAGTTCTTGGTTCACTCTTGCTGTTGGTAAAAGGTGACTTTTTAAAGATACAATCAAGACATGGAGAAAGATAAAATGATTGTCAAAGATTTTAACTTATTAATCAGAGAATCAAAAAGAAATTACAGTTGGTTCAAATGAAAACTGGAAGAATATTGGCATTAATTTATAAATTGAAGCAAAATGGAACTACACACAGGGAATGCACATGTGTATGCTCAGTCATGTACAACTATTTGCGACCCCATGGACTGTAGACTGCCAGGCTCCTCCATTCATGGGATTTCCCAGGCAAGAATACTGGAGTGGGTTACCATTTCCTTCTCCAGGGAATCTTCCCTACCCAGGGATTGAACCCACATCTCCTGTGTCTCCTGCCTGTGCAGGCAGATTCTCTATCACTGAGTCACCTGGGAATCCCACCACAGGGAATAATCCATAGCAAACTACTGGACACAACTGATTTGTATTTCTGTGGACAAAAATCATGGATCACTACCAGTTTTTTGTTTACAAATTAATGAGTTGTAAAATAGCATAAAGACAGCAAAATGAGCAGAGAACCTGCAGAATCATGTTACCCAGACATGTTTCCATCGTACATACCCAGTGAGCTTCTCAGTCCATTTCATAGTTTGTTTGTTTTTTACAGTTTTTCCTTTTACTGCTTTAAGTTTGAAACTGTCAAAAATGTTAAAAAAATTTTCAAGTGTTTTATAAATGGCAACAGCAGGGAGATGGCAATTGAAACACCTATTTCAACCATCAGAAGATGCATTTTTTTTTTACAATTTTACTTACTTATTTTTATTTTGGCTGTGCCAAATCTTCCTTGTTGTGCACAGACTTTCTCTAGTTGCAGTGAGCAGGGGCTACTATGTAGCTGTTGTGCACTGGTTTCTCACTGCGGTGGCTTCTCTCATTGCAAAGCATGGGCTCTAGAGTGTACAGGCTCAATAGTTGTGGTGCACCAGTTAACTTGGCCCTTGGCATGTGGGATTTTCCTGTACCAGGGATTAAACCCATATCCCCTACATTGTCAGGTAGATTTTTAACCCCTGGATCATCAGGGAAGCCTGATACATTTAGTTTTGAAAGCAGTATGTGGAAAAAACTACTCTAGATTAAGGTGGGGAAAAAAAAAAAAGAAAAAGTGAATTCACTGTAAGCTCAGATGTATCTAAAATAATCAGATACATATGCACACAAGTTAGAACTATCAAAAAATTTTATGAATTTGGAAATAATCTAAAATATATTTAATAAATCTTTCTGATGTCTCTTCAAGCATAAAAGTAGTTTGAATGGGAAAAGAGGCTCTGTGCAAACCAACATGATGAGTGTCCTCAAATCTGCACGTTGAATTTCTTAGACAACTGGAAGGAGATGTCAGTTACAATCAAAGCCAGAACACAGTCCAATGGCCTTACATGAAGCATTTGCAGCCTCCTGACTTGTCAACAGACTCTCTTTCTTGGGTTATAAATATTCCATGTGTGGTGGCTGTGTTCCCTGTCAACTTGGTTAAGCTGTAACTATTTTTTTAAATACAATTTAATTTATTATTTTTGCCTGTGCTGGGTCTTCTTTACAGGCTTTCTCTAGTTGCAGAGAGCCGGGGCTACTCTCTCATTGCAGTGCATGGGCTTCTCAGCTCGTTGGCTTCTCTTGTTGCGGAGCACACGCTCCAGGGCATGTTGGCTTCAGCAGCTGTGGTGTGGGCTCAGTAGCTGCCGTTCCCGGGCTCTAGAACACAGGCTCAAAAGTTGTGGCGCACCGGCTTAGTGGGGTGTAGGATATTCCCAGATTAGGGATCATAGCCCTGTCTCCTGCAGCAGCAGATTCTTTACCACGAGCCACCAGGGAAGCCCTGAAGCTGTGTTTTGTGCAGTTCCTTCCCTGGGCTGTCTGGGCTGGGCTGGCCACAGGAGTGGTCAGCCGGAGACCCAGGGGCAGTAAAGGAGCAGCCACTCCGTCCGCAGCTGCACCCCTTCCCAGGTGCAGAGCACTGGCTCACCTGTGGGAAGGAGGCAGATATCTCCTTTGGGAGCAGGTGTGAACACAGCCCTGCGGCAGAGGCACCTCCTTCCCTTCAGATCCTGGCACATCTGCTTATGTTCTTGCCTGCATGCTTACCTGCAGCCACGTCAGTATACTCTCATCTTAACAAGGTTAGGTCTTCCAATCTGTGAATATGGGCTGTCTTTCCATTTAGGTATGTCGTTTTTAGTTTCTTTCAGCAATGTTTTCAACATTGTTCAGTCTTATTTTTATGCTATTGCAAATGAAATGGTTTTCATAATTTCCATTACAAATTCTTCATTGTTAGTGTATAGAAATGCTTCTGACTTTTGTGTGATGATTGTATCCTGCCTCTTTGCTGAATTAGGTTCTTAGTTCTAAAAGTTGTTTTTTGGCATTTTTAGGGTTTTCTACACATAAGATCAGGTCACCAGTGAACAGAGATAAATTTTATTTATTCCTTTCCAATTTGGGTAATTTTGATCCCCTTATCTTGCCTAATTCTTCTAAAACCAATGCATTAAAAGGAAGTGACAAAGTGGGCATCCTTATCTTACTGCTGATCTTATGGGAAAAGCTTTCAGTCTTTCACTACTGAGAATGACATTAGATGTAGGGTTTTCAGATGTGGACTTTATGATATTGAGGAAGTTTCCTTTTATTCCTAGGTTTTTGAGTGTTTTTTAATCGT
Organism: Capricornis sumatraensis; assembly: GCF_032405125.1. Classification (NCBI taxonomy): domain Eukaryota; kingdom Metazoa; phylum Chordata; class Mammalia; order Artiodactyla; family Bovidae; genus Capricornis; species Capricornis sumatraensis. The sequence goes on from NC_091079.1 coordinate 38,837,589, forward strand.
GAAAGGGTTGTGAATTTGTCTAATGCTTTTACTTCACCAATTGGGACTACAATGTGAGTTTTTTCTTCATCCTATTAATGTGGGTATCATGTGAACACACTTTGCATTCCTGGAATATGTCCCACTTGGTCATGGTGTACAGTCATCTCACTATGCAGCTGATTTTAGCTTTCTGGTATTTTGTTGAGATTTTTTGCTTCAATATTCATGAGGGATGTTGGTCTGCAGTTTCCTCTTCTTGCACTGTCTTTGTCAGGCTTTGATATCGTGTAATGCCGACTTTATAACACACATTAGAAAGTGAATGCTGACTTCTAGAGGAGCTATCCCACGTTGAAGGTCAGGAACGGCAGCGGTAAGGAGATACCCCTCGTCCAAGGTAAGGAGCAGCAGCTGTGCTTTGCTGGAGCAGCTGTGAAGAGATACCCCACGCCCAAGGTAAGAGAAACCAAAGTAAGATGGTAGGTGTTGCAAGAGGGCATCAGAGGGCAGACACACTGAAACCATACTCACAGAAAACTAGTCAATCTAATCACACTAGGACCACAGCCTTGTCTATCTCAATGAAACCAAGCCATGCCTGTGGGGCAACCCAAGATGGGCGGGTCATGGTGGAGAGGTCTGACAGGGTGTGGTCCACTGGAGAAGGGAATGGCAAGCCACTTCAGTATTCTTGCCTTGAGAACTCCATGAACACTATGAAAAGGCAAAATGATACGATACCAAAAGAGGAACTCCCCAGGTCATTCGGTACCCAATATGCTACTGGAGATCAATGGAGAAATAACTCCAGAAAGAATGAAGGGATGCAGCCAAAGCAAAAACAGTACCCAGCTATGGATGTGACTGATGATAGAAGCAAGATCCAGTGCTGTAAGGAGCAATATTGCATAGGAACCTGGAATGTCAGGTCCATGAATCAAGGCAAATTGGAAGTGGTCAAACAAGAGATGGCAAGAGTGAATGTCGACATTCTAGGAATCAGCGAACTAAAATGGACTGGAATGAGTGAATTTAACTCAGATGACCATTATATCTACTACTGCGGGCAAGAATCCCTCAGAGGAAATGGAGTAGCCATCATAGTCAACAAGAGTCCAAAATGCAGTACTTGGATGCAATCTCAAAAACGACAGAATGATCTCTGTTCGTCTCCAAGGCAAACCATTCAATATCACAGTTATCCAAGTCTATGCCCCAACCAGTAACGCTGAAGAAGCTGAAGTTGAACGGTTTTAGGAAGACCTACAAGACCTTTTAGAATTAACATCCCCAAAAGATGTCCTTTTCATTATAGGGGACTGGATTGCAAAAGTAGGAAGTCAAGAAACACCTGGAGTAACAGGCAAACTTGGCCTTGGAATGCGGAATGAAGCAGGGCAAAGACTAATAGAATTTTGCCAAGAAAATGCACTGGTCATAACAAACACCCTTTTCCAACAACACAAGAGAAGACTCTACACATGGACATCACCAGATGGTCAACACCGAAATCAGACTGATTATATTCTTTGCAGCCAAAGATGGAGAAGCTCTATACAGTCAACAAAAACAAGACCAGGAGCTGACTGTGGCTCAGATCATGAACTCCTTATTGCCAAATTCAGACTCAAATTGAAGTAGGGAAAACCGCTAGACCATTCAGGTATGACCTAAATCAAATCCCTTATGATTATACAGTGGAAGTGAGAAATAGATTTAAGGGCCTAGATCTGATAGATAGAGTGCCTGATGAACTATGGAATGAGGTTTGTGACACTGTACAGGAGACAGGGATCAAGACCATCCCCATGGAAAAGAAATGCAAAAAAGCAAAATGGCTGTCTGGGGAGGCCTTACACATAGCTGTGAAAAGAAGAGAGGGGAAAAGCAAAGGAGAAAAGGAAAGATATAAGCATCTGAATGCAGAGTTCCAAAGAATAGCAAGAAGAGATAAGAAAGCCTTCTTCAGTGATCAATGCAAAGAAATAGAGGAAAACAACAGAATGGGAAAGACTAGAGATCTCTTCAAGAAAATTAGAGATACCAAGGGAACATTTCATGCAAAGATGGGCTCGATAAAGGACAGAAAAGGTATGGACCTAACAGAAGCAGAAGATATTAAGAACAGGTGGCAAGAATACACGGAAGAACTGTACAAAAAAGATCTTCATGACCCAGATAATCATGATGATGTGATCACTAATCTAGAGCCAGACATCTTGGAAAGTGAAGTCAAGTGGGCCTTAGAAAGCATCACTACAAACAAAGCTAGCGGAGGTGATGGAATTCCAGTTGAGCTGTTTCAAGTCCTGAAAGATGATGCTGTGAAAGTGCTGCACTCAATATGCCAGCAAATTTGGAAAACTCAGCAGTGGCCACAGGACTGGAAAAGGTCAGTTTTCATTCCAATCCCAAAGAAAGGCAATGCCAAAGAATGCTCCAACTACCGCACAATTGCATCATCTCACATGCTAATAACGTAATGCTCAAAATTCTCCAAGCCAGGCTTCAGCAATACGTGAACTGTGAACTTCCTGATGTTCAAGCTGGTTTTAGAAAAGGCAGAGGAACCAGAGATCAAATTGCCAACATCTGCTGGATCATCGAAAAAGCAGGAGAGTTCCAGAAAAACATGTTTCTGCTTTATTGACTATGCCAAAGCCTTTGACTGTGTGGATCACAATAAACTGTGGAAAATTCTGAAAGAGATAGGAATACCAGACCACCTAACCTGCCTCTTGAGAAATCTGTATGCAGGCCAGGAAGCAACAGTTAGAACTGGACATGGAACAACAGACTGGTTCCAAATAGGAAAAGGAGTATGTCAAGGCTGTATATTGTCACCCTGCTTATTTAACTTCTATGCAGAGTACATCATGAGAAACGCTGGACTGGAAGAAACACAAGCTGGAATCAAGATTGCTGAGAGAAATATCAATAACCTTAGATATGCAGATGACAGAAAGTGAAGAGGAGCTAAAAAAGCCTCCTGATGAAAGTGAAAGAGGAGAGCGAAAAAGTTGGCTTAAAGCTCAACAATCAGAAAATGAAGATCATGGCATCTGGTCCTATCACTTCATGGGAAATAGATGGGGAAACAGTGGAAACAGTGTCAGATTTTATTTTTTGGGGCTCCAAAATCACTGCAGATGGTGACTGCAGCCATGAAATTAAAAGACGCTTACTCCTTGGAAGAAAAGTTGTGACCAACCTAGATAGTATATTCAAAAGCAGAAACATTACTTTGCCAACTAATGCCTGTCTAGTCAAGGATATGGTTTTTCCTGTGGTCATGCATGGATGTGAGAGCTGGACTGTGAAGAAGGCTGAGCGCCGAAGAATTGATGCTTTTGAACTGTGGTGTTGGAGAAGACTCTTGAGAGTCCCTTGGACTGCAAGGAGATCCAACCAGTCCATTCTGAAGGAGATCAACCCTGGGATTTCTTTGGAAGGAATGATGCTAAAGCTGAAACTCCAGTACTTTGGCCACCTCATGAGAAGAGCTGACTCATTGGAAAAGACTCTGATGCTGGGAGGGACTGGGGGCAGGAGGAGAAGGGGACGACAGAGGATGAGATGGCTGGATGGCATCACGGACTCGATGGACGTGAGTCTGAGTGAACTCCGGGAGATGGTGATAAACAGGGAGGCCTGGCGTGCTGCGATTCATGGGGTCGCAGAGTCAGACATGACTGAGCGACTGAACTGAACTGAAATGCTGACTTCATAACACCCATTATAAAGTCCCTCATCTTTAATTTCTGGGGAAATATTGAGAGGACTGGCATTAATTCTTCCCTAAATCCTTGGTAAAATTCACCAGTGAAGCCATCTTGATCTGGGGCTTTTCTTTGTTGGGAGATTTTTTTTTTTTAATTACTGACTCAATCTTACTGGTTATAGGTCTATTCAGATTTTCTATTTCTTCATAATTCAGTTTCAGGAGATTGTGTGTTTCTAGGAATCTGTCCCTTTCATCTAGGTTATCTCACTTTTTTAGTGTACAACTGTTCATGACAGTCTCTTATAATACTTATTTTTGTGTAGTTCGTTACATACCCACTTTTATTTTTGATTTTAATCATGAAACAAAGTAGTCTTTTTCTTAGCCAATGTAGCTAAACATTTGTCAGTTTCATGAAACATAAGCAGTCTTTTTCTTAGTCAATATAGCTAAGGGTTTGTCAGTTTCATTGTTCCTCTCAAAGAACCATCATTTGATTACATTGATTTTCTTGATTGTTTTCTTATTCTGTTTTTCTCCACTCTAATCTTCCTTCTTTCTACTAGCTTTGGGTTTAGTTTGTGCTTTGCCTGGTTCCTTATGCTATAAGATTAGGTAATTAATTTGAGATTTTTCTTTTTTAATGTAAATATTTAAAGCTATTCATTTCCCTGTTTACACTGCTTTCACTGCATCCCATAAGTTTTGGTAAATTGTATTCTTGGGAAATTAGAAAATTTCCCTTGTGATTTCTCTTTTGATACACTGGTTAAGAGTGTATTGATTAAGTTCTATATACTTGTGAATTATCCAGATTTTCTTCTGTTAATGACTTGTTTCATTTGTGATAAGAAAAGATACTTTTTATGGTTCTTGTCTTTTAAAATTTATTTTGAAACTTGTTTTGTGACAGATGCTCATCCTGGAGACTGCTCCATGCGCACTTGAGAAAACGGTGGGTGATACTGTTGCTGAGTCAACTGTCCAACTTGTCCATATTATTGCTTGGTCCTCAATTTCTTTCTCAATCTTCTGCTTCATGGTTGTCTCTGTTATCAGAAGTGGGGTGCCAAAGACTCCAACTGTTATGCAGAACTGCTTATTTCTGCTTTTAAGACTCGAAGGAGCTAGCGATATAAGCTTGGAGTTTATTCAAAGAATGAGAGGGAAGATGGCCTTCTCTCCTGCCCCACTTTTCCTCTGGTTATAAAAGTGTAGCCCAGTAAGTTCTTGGGGTGGAGCTCTTCTGCCTGCCTGCTCATATCCTTCACAAGAATCCTATACTAACAAATCCACTTCTTACCTCTCACTTTGTCTCTGACCGAATTCCTTCTGTGCTGAGACATAAAGAACCTAAGCTTCATTAAGCTGAGACCAGCTGTGTGGTTTCAGTTGGAACCAGAAGACTGATGATTAATATTCCTGAAACATCACCCTGTAACCTCACCATCAGTCAGAAGAATGTACCTGAGCTGGTCCCACACCCTGAGACCCTCACCCCAGTTGCTGCCTTAAAAACTTCCCTGGAAGTCCTTGGGATGTTCAAGTCTTTCCAGCACCAGCTGCTTGTTCTCCTTGCTTCGCGCCTATGACTAAACTCTGTACTTTTCTTCACCACAACCAGGTAGACTGGCTTTGGCGATCGTCAGGTGAGCAAACCTGAGTTTGGCTTGGTAGCATGAGGATTAATTTAGGCTGACTGTGTTTAAGGCCCTGAAGACTCAGGAAGAGCCTTTGACCTTTCCCCTAACTGCCTAAGGATGTGGACAGAAGATCTTATTCTACAAGAGTCTTGGAAGCAGTGACAAATGACCAGAGAAGAAAATGTCTTGATAATATGATAAATATTAATATTTTAAAGCCTTTAAAATTGTACTTCTGAAAACTGAGTGGAAAAAATGTTTTACTGAAAGTAGTAATATGTAGGATGGAAGAGCAGTAATTAAAAAGTATGTTTATGTGAAAGGTGTATAAGAAACTAAAAATAGATGTGTTAGCTTCCCTGGTATCTCAGATAGTAAAGAATTTGCCTGCAATGCAGGAGACCCGAGTTTGATCCCTGGGTCAGGAAGATCCCCTGAAGAAGGGAATGGAAACCCATTCCAGTATTCCTGCCTGGAGAATCCCTTTGACAGGGAAGCCTGGCGGGCTACAGCCCATGGGGTCCCAAAGAGTCAGACATGATTGAGTGATTAGCACTTTCACTTTCAAAGTAATGGTCATGAATAAATTATTATAGAATTATTATTAATAAAATATTGCATCTTTTTTTAAAAAGAAGGAATTTAAATATCTTAAGAAATTTATGACTTTATGTCAGATCCTCTCTTTCAGAGTTCTTTGTAACCCTGAGTCCTCTCCCTACTTTTAGCGTGCATAGTTCATGTTATTTCAGTGGTTGTCCATTCTTTCCAGTTATGGACTTAAAACTTCAAATGTTATCAATGTTTCTAAGAATCTCTTTCATAGTGAGAAAATAACACACTGGAGTAAGAACAAATTCCATCTGTATTATCTTAAGTTTTCATTATCTCCTGTTTATTTAGATTTAAGAATACTCCAGTTGCTGAATGAGAGGAGGGAGAATGCACCCAGTAAATCTGAACTTAACACCATGACACCAATCACTGTTCTAACCAACCAGAGGAGACTTGAGAGCGCTCACCATTGGGGTGCAAGTGCTTACCTGTGGAGCCTGAACAGTCAGCTCACAGTAGATGGTGAAGGATGAATCTACTCTCACCCCACAGCTCTGCCTGGTTGGACACTCCAGAAAGGATGCTCTAACCCAGGGATGGTTGGAATAGGCAGCAGAAACATGCAGACATCCCCCTGGGGGCTGCTCTCAGCAGAGCACAGCCAGCGGTAATCCAAATCACAGGTGATGGGCTCTCATCAGCCTGACTGAAAACAAGTGAGCGTCAGGATGCACTTGCAACACACTGCAAGGAGCCAGCAGGGAGGACGTTCAGCTGCAATGTACTGGGAGGAAAGGGGTCCACGTAGGAGCAATGGCCGGGGGACAGACCCAGAACTGACTCTGAATCTACACTGTTGGACAGACAGTGAGGAAGCACATGGACCATATGTGAAAGAGCAGAGAGGAGAGGAGAAGACCAAGAGGCGAGCATGGGAGATAAGGAAGCAGGCATGGGAACAGACAATGTGGAACCTTCTAGTCCACTGCAGGAACCTTAGCTGAGGACAAGAAAAGCCACTGTTAAGGTTTTTACAAAATGCTTTTTTTTTTTTAAAGAGCAGTCTAGGTTCATAGCACAACTGAGTGATTTCCCATATAACTCCCTGCCCAAACATGCATAGTCCCCCCGACCCTGCCTCCATTATCAACACCCTTAACAAGATGGCAAACTTGTCATAATTAATAAATGTACACTGAAACACCATAATCACCCAAGTCCACAGTTTATATTAGGGTTCACTCTTGGTGTTGTAACTCCATGGGTTGGATGAATGTATGACACAAATCCACTACAGAATCATAAAGACTAATCGCTGCCCTAAAGTCCTCTGTTTATCTATCCCTACTTCTCCCATTATTTTGAGGAACCACCCATCTTTTCATGGACTCCATAGTTTTGACTTTCAGAAGGTCAACTAGTATATAACCTTTTTCAGATTACCTTCTTTTACCTAATATGCAGTAATATGCATTTAAGTTTCTTCCAAGATTTCATAGCTCATTTTTTTAAAGCACTGAATAGTATTCCATTGTCTACATACATCATAGTTTATGTATCCATGCACCTAGTAACATTGGTTGCTTCCAAGTTTTGGCAATCATGAAGAAAGCTACTATAAATATTAGTGTGTAGGTTTCAAGTGAACGTAAGTTTTCAGCTCCTTTGGGTAAATATCAAGAAGCAAAACTACTGGATTATATATGAAGAATATGTTCAGTTTTGTGAGAAACTGCCAAACTTCTTCCAAAGTGGCTGCACTATTTTTCATTGCCACCAGCAAATAACGAGAAGTCCTGTTGCTCTACATCCTCGCTGGCATTTGGTGCTGTCAGGGCTCTGGGTTTTGGCCATTCTAAAAGGTGTGTAGCAACATCTCACTGCTCTTTTAGTTTTTGCCTCTCCCTGATGACACATGATGTGGAGCACCTTCTCATGTGCTTACTTGCTATTAGTATTTCTTCTTTGTTGAGGGGTCTGCTAGGATCTCCAGCTCATTTTTTAAACTAGGTTGTTTGTTTTCTTGTTGTTGAAGTTCTTATATTTTGGATAACAGTTCTTTACAAGATGGGTCTTTTATAAATATTTCTCCTGCCTGTGGCTCGTCTTTACATTCTTTCGACAGCGTTTATTGCAAAGAAGAAAAATTTTAATTGTACTTAAGTCCAGCTTATCAGTTCTTTTATGGATGGTGCCCTCAGGGTCCTATCTAAAAAGTCATTGCCAAATCCATTGCCATCTAGGCTTTTCCCATGTTAACTTCAGAAATTTTATAGTATTGCATTATATACTTCGGTCTGTGATACATTTCAAGTTCATTTTTTGTGAAGGATATAAGGTCTGTGTCTAGATTTTTTTTTTTTTGCATCTGAATGTTCAGTTGTCCAAGTACCATTTGTTGAAAAGACTCTCTTTCCTCCATTGTACTGCCTCTGCTATCTGTCAAAGATCAGCTAACTCTATTTCTAGAGGTCTATTTATGGGATGGCTATTCTGTTCCAATGACCAGTTCTTTCGCCAAAATGATTTTATCTTGAATATTGCATCTTCATAGTAACTCTTCAATTTGAGCAGTGTCAGTCCACCAATTTTGTTCTTCTTTAATATTGTGTTGGCTACCCTGGATCTTTGCCTCTCTAAACTCTAGAATCAGCTTGTCCACAATTCACAAACTAACTTACCAGGATTTTGATGGGGATCACATTGAAACTAGATTAATTTGGAAAGAACTGACATCTTGACAATACTGTCTTCCAATCCATGAACATGAGATATCTCTCCACTTATTTAGTTCTTCTTTGATTTTGTTTATCAGAGTTTTTATAACTTTACTCAGATAAGATATTATATGTAATTTGTTAGGTTTGTTCCTGAGTGTTTAATTTGGAGGGTACTTATGTTAGTATTATGTTTTTAACTTCAAGTTGCAGTTGATCATTGCTGATATATGAGAAACTGATAGACTTTTGTATGATAACTTTGTATCCTGCAACCTGGCTATAATCGATTATTAGTTCCAGAATATTTTTTGATTTTTTCAGATTTTTTACACAGAAAATCATGTCATTGGCAAATAGTTTATTTCTTTGGTTTCCAGTACAATGTTGAAAAGGATCAAGGATTGAAATGGTGTCCCTTGCACTGCAAGGCAGATTCTTAACCACTGGACCACCAGGGAAGCCCTTCCTCTATTCCTAGTTTACTGACAGTTTTTGTCATGAATGAATCTTGAATTTCATCATATGCTTTTCTGTATCTATTGATATGATCATGTGTTTTTGTTTTTAACCTGCTGATATCATGAACTATATTAATTGATTTTGAATGTTGAAATAGCTTTGTATCCGTGAGATAAATCCCGTTGCTGCTAAGTCACTTCAGTCGCGTCCGACTCTGTGCGACCCCATAGACGGCAGCCCACCAGGCTCCCCCATCCCTGGAATTCTCTAGGCAAGAACGCTGGAGTGGGTTGCCATTTCCTTCTCCAATGCATGAAAGTGAAAAGTCAAAGTGAAGTCGCTCAGTCGTGTCTGACCCTCAGCAACCCCATGGACTGCAACCTACCAGGCTCCTCTGTCCATGGGATTTTCCAGGCAAGATTACTGGAAAATGGCAGTGGGTGCCATTGCCTTCTCCAGAGATAAATCCTACTTGGTTGCAATGTGTAATTCTTTTTATGTATTACTGAATCTATTTGCAAATATTTTGTTGAAGATTTTTTATCTATGTCGAAGAGACAGATCACAGTTTTCTGATGTCTTTGGTTTTGGTGGTAGGGTAATGCTGACCTTATAAAATGAAGTAGAACATATTCAGTTTATTTTCTCTGAAACAGACTGTAGAGAATTGGTGTAATTTTTCCATTAAATATGATAGAATTTACCAGTGAACATATCTGCACCTGGTGCTTTGTTTTGAAAGGTGATTAATTATTAATGTATCTTCTTCAATATACACAGACCTATTCAGTCTGTCTGTAAGCTTTGGCAGACTATACCTTTTAAGGAATTGATCCATTTCATCTGGGTTGTCAAATGTGGGGCATAGATTTGTTTATACTATTTTTTCATTAGGGTTTCCCTGGTGGCTGAGACCGTAAAGAATCTGCCTGCAATACAGGAGACCTAGGTTCAACCCCTGAGTTGGAAAGATCCCCTGGAGAAGGGAATGGCTACCCACTCCAGTATTCTTGCCAGGAGAATTCCATGGACAGAGGAGCCTGGTGTTAAATTTCCCTTTAAGTAATGCTTTCACTGTATCTCACAAATTTTGGTAAGTTGTGTTTTCACTTATTTAAAAAGCTTTACAGCAATCCCAGGAATTCCCTGGCAGTCCAGTGGTCAGGATTCAGCACTTTCATTTCCAGGGTCTATATTCAATTCCTGGTTGGGGAACTATGATCCCACAAGCCTCACAGAGTGGCAAAGAAAAAAAAAAAAAGCTTTCTCACAATCACTATCAAAACACCAATGCTGTTTTTCACAGAACTAGAATAATTCTAAAATTTGTAGAGAAACAATAAAGACCCTGAATAGCTAAAGCAGTCTTGAGAAAGAAGAACAGAGCAGGAGGCAGCATGCTTCCAGCCTTCAGACTACACTACAGAACTACCTTAATCAAAACAGTATGATAGCATCATTCAGTCCTCACCCCTCAGCTGATGATGAGGCAGCTGAGATCTACAGAGGCCCGCACAGTCAGATAATGCTGAAGACAAGAGCTAGTCCAGATCTAACAACTCCCATTAGATGAGCTGTGTGGAACATTCCCTTTCTCCTGGACTGTCTGCTTCCTCCTCCACCCCTAACCCAGGGTGCACAAGGTAAAACCACTAACAAACACCACTGGCTTACCAGGAGGCTGATGTACAGATGCTTCATCCCTGTGCCCCCCGCCAAAAAACCATAAACAGGATGAAATGGGCACAAACACAGGCACATAAATCAATAGGACAGAAGAGCCAGTAATAAAGCCATGCACTTAGGGTCAATTAATCTACAACAGAGAAGGCAAGAATATAACTACTTACTGTTATTGTAATTAGCTCATCTTATAATAACCATTACCATACGTCAAAAAAGTTCACTGACTCCCAAAATATATGGAGACAGAATAGCACACATCTAAATAACAGCAGAGGCAACAATAAAAAAATCTCGAGAAATTTACAAAATTTATTTTAAATTTAGGCAGAGTTGATTTACTAGTTTCAGGTGTACAACATAGTGATTCTAAACTTTTATGTTATACTCCATTTAAAGTTATAAAACATTGGCTATATTTCCTGTCCTGTTCTTGTAGTTTATTTTATACATAGTAGTTTGTACCTCTTAATCCATTCCCCCTATCTTGCCCCTCCTCCTTCCTTCTCACCACTGGTAACTACTAGCTTATTTTCTACATCTCAGAGTTTGTTTCAGTTTTGTTGTATCTATTTCCTTGTTTCATTTTTTAGATTCCACATAGAAGTGAAAACATTTGAGTATTTGTCTTTGTCTCACTTCACTTAGTGTAATACCCTCCAGGTCCATACTCGTTCTTGACAGTGGTCAAATTTCATTAAAAAAATGATTTATTTGGCTGTGTCAGATCTTAGTTGTGGAGAAGGAAATGGCAACCCACTCCAGTGTTCTTGCCTGGAGAATCCCAGGGACAGAAGAGCCTGGTGGGCTGCAGTCTATGAGGTCGCACAGAGTCGGACACGACAATGTGACTTAGCAGCAGCAGCAGGTCTTAACTGTGGCCCAGGGGCTCTAGAACATGTGGGTTCAGTACTTGCAGCACACAGGCTTAGTTGCCCCTCGACATTTAAGATCTTAGTTCCCTGACCAGAGATTGAACTGCATCTCCTGAATTAGAAGGTGGATTCTTAACCACTGAACCACCAGGAAACTCCCATAATCTCATTCTTTTTAAAGGGTAATATTCCATTGCACACATATTCTGCATTTTTATCCATTCATCTGTTGATGGACACTTAGGTTGCTTCCATATCTTGGCTACTATAAAGAGTGTATTAGTTTCCTATTGCTGCATAACATATTATCCCAAAATGTCCTTGCTCGAAACACTTAACCATTTGTTATCTCAATTTTTAAGGGTCAGGAACGGGGTGACCAGATGGGTTCCTCTGTCTCAAGGTCTCTAGCAGAGTAGCCATTAAGATGTTGGGGCAGGCTGAAGACCTGACTGGGGAGGATCTGCTTTAAAGCTCATGCCCTGTTTGTTGACAAGATTCAGCTCCTCAGGCTGTTGAACTGAGCTCCTCACATCGTCAAGTTTACTGACCAGAGACTGATCTCAATTCCTTGCCATGTGGGCTTCTCTATAAGGCAGCTGAGTCATAACTGAGAGCTGGCTTCCCTCAAAGAGAGGACTGGAGCAAGGGACAGCAATGCATGCAATCTAATTTTTTTGGCCCAGACCAGGGCCGTGGGATCTTAGTTCTCTTAGTTCCCCACCAAGGTTCCAACCCAGGGCCCCTGGCAGTGAAAGAGCTGAGTACTAACCACTGGACTGCGGGGAATTCCCGGCGATCTAGTCTTCTAAAACAAAATTTCGGAAGTGATTACCTCCGCCACCCCACCTCCCCACGCTTGTTTTATTCAATGGAAGCTGGTCAGTAAACCCAGCGCACACACAAAGCGAGAGGATTATAAAGAACAACAGGAAAGCCAAGAGGGGAGCCACGATAGAGTTTTCCACCAGAGTGAAAAGTAAAGTAACGGAGCGCCCAGCAGTGTCACTTCACATTAGGGGGGTAGCTGGGACCAATTCGGAAGAAGCAGCAGCTGACACTTTACGTTCAGAACTAAGACTACGGCCTGTCTTTTCCCCAGGCCTCGGTCGTGCTATCGTGAAGTCACTCAGTCGTGTCCGACTCTTTGCGGCCCCATGGACTGTAGCCTACCAGGCTCTTCCCTCCATGGGTTTCTCCAGGCAAGAGTACTGGAGTGGGTTGCCATTTCCTTCGTGCTAAGGCATGGGTAAATGAGCGCGCAGGATGGAAAGAGGTCCACCCCGCAGGGACCACCGCCCTGCGCAGAGCAAGTCCCACTCGGGCGAGCTCGGGCCTCGGGGAGAGATCGGCGCGCCCCAGGGGGGTCGTCCTGGCTGTCACCGCCGGGAACCGCCCCGTGCCAGCGGCCGCCCAAGCCCCGTGGGCACCTCAGCTCTCCGGACGGAGTCATGCTCCCTAATCACTCAGAAACGTAAAGAACTTTCTAGAGTCACAGAGACTTAATCATGTTTTTCCAGCATGCCTATCTCAAAAGAAAACATGAATACGGCGGCTTAATTGTAAGGTCTCTTTAAACATTCTGTCACTCCTGCAGAACCGTCAACGCCCCAGTCAGGGCCTCATTTCCACAGACACTTGGTGTACCTCAACACAGAAGCCACCCTCTCCCAGACAGAGGACAGCCCTCTGGGCGGCGCTCGCGCACGGCGCTCGCGCACCTGATTCGACGCACGCCTGTGATATGTTGGCGCCGGGGGGAGCTCCCGGAGCATCAGCCCCTCACAGAGCATTCTCGCCTCACGCTCTTGCTCTTTCATGTTGACTGACTCAAGTCTGTTCCACGATCTTAGCCTTCAACCTTTCCCTCAGACTCAGCGGCTCCGTCTCAGGAAGTCGGAAGCCGCAGGGCGGGTCCGCAGAGACGCACCGGAAACAGAGCAGAGGGAGCCTGGAGCCGGAAGCCGCGGGGCGGGTGGTGGCGCTCCCGGAAGTGGCGCGGACGTCGCGTGCGTCTGAGCGGTGCGTCGGGCTGCAGGAGAAGATGGCGGTCTCCACAGGTCGGTTCCTTGCCCGGCTGCTTGCTTTTCCACCCCGGCCCGCGCGGCGTCTCATCTTGCATCTGGCGACCGGCCTGGCTGTGTGAGAGAAGCCAGAGTACGGCCCCTCGATGGCCAGACTTCCTGCGTAGCGCAGGCGGAGCAGGGAGGGTCCTGGCGACCGTCGGGGCGGCGGTCGTGCCCCGCGTCTGCTGCGCGCCGGGGGGCTGGGCTGGGCCGGGCTCGCTGGGGGTCCGGCAGGCGGTGCAGGATCCGGCTGGCGGAGTCCCGCGGGTGATGCGGGAGCTAGGAGAGGAGTCTGGGGCGGCCTGCTGTCCACCTCGGCGCGCGATGGCTCGTGTGGGGGTCGTGGATGGAGCGAGTCGGATCCTCCGGTTCGCCCTAACGTGGGCGGAGGGCCCATTCTTACCTGACTGAATGCGTGTTGTCTGTCTCCCTTGAGTGGATAGCTGCGGTGCCAAGTAAAAGCAACGAGCGAGGTGAACGCTCATTGAAGAAAAAACGACTTCTTAGATTAGCTTTTCAACTCTTCTCTCCAGTTGAATACAATTTTGGTTTCCTGTAAGCACAGATTTTGAAATTAGACGTTAACACTGAGGTTTTAGAAATTTGACTGTTTAAAAATGTTGAAAGCTGTATTAACCTAAAACCTTAGTACGTGTGGTCTTTAGTTTTTCTGGTCGTTATTGAAACCTGACTAGAGAACAGTGTGGTTTTGTATTTCTTGCCATCATTGCACGAATTTTCGTTAAGTGGAATACTTCATTGTATGTTGCGATTGGTACTTTCGAGGTAGTACCTTTCTAGCTACCTTTTAATGAAAAATTGCGTCTTTTGTGTCTCTGTTCCGTGCAGGTGTCAGGATAAGCTGTTTAACGATTTTAGCATTGCGGAACTATTTCACGCTTAGGGTCAGACCTAAGAGGTAAAGCATAGGTGATTTAAAAAGTGACGTTTTAGTGTTGAGACTGCTGTTGTCCTTGCTATTTGAAATCGAGTGTGCTCATGAATGGGGCCATGTCTTTTTTAAGACTTGTGCATCCTATCTTTAGGTTCTTGAAAAATTAGTAATAAAATGGTGTATTTTAACTTGATAGTTTTCATTTTGTAGATTTCATTTTTTAAACACAGTTTTTTCTCCTGTACCATTTTACATATGAAAGAGTGTGGAAATATTTTGAAAAAAACCAGTGATTAGGTTATATTAATGGCAGATACTTCTTGGTAACAACATTTAAGTCATTTTTGGAAGTTGATATGAGTTATAAAGAAGTTGCGGAGAGATTATTAGCGTATTTTGTTGTACATCTGAAGCTTGAGTTTTATAGTTTATATTTCAGCATTCTAGTTCTTACATTTGCACTGATTTTATGTTCTATGAGTTTTGAAATCTTAGCATAATTTGGAAGAATAACTGTTAGACTGTTAATGGATGTTTTCTTAGACCCTGGAACTTGTTTTGACATTGTTGCTGAAAATTGCCTTGGTCATTATCATATTTATTCCTCTTCTGTGTTTTGTAAGCTTGACAGTATTATCCAGCATGAAGAGAGAGGAATGCAGAAGCAGTTTTAGGCTATGTTTTGTAAATAACTATTTTTAAATTACGTTTTCGCTTAGTTATACTTTGGTATTGCTTGCTTCTTGGTAGCAAGGGAGGAAAACAGTACCTGTTTGTGAAATAAATATGATAAAGTTTGAAATTTAAAATAGATGAGCTAGATGGATGTGCTGTACATGTTTTTTATTTAAGCCAAATTAATGTAAAAATAACTGTTTGGCCAGAAAGAAAAAAAACACCCAACAGATTTTTTTTTATATCTTATTTAAAGCATTTTATTTTAACATGTATTATTTAAGTCATATGCTTTTACACTTGCTGTTACTAAGAAGAAAAATTGGGAAGAATTTTAATTAGACTTGGGACTTCTAGGGGGGCGCTAGTGGTAGAGATTCTGCCTGTCAATGCGGGAGACATAAGAGACTTAGGTTCGATCCCTGGGTCTGGAAGAATCCCTAGAGGAGGGCATGGCAACCCATTCTGGTATTCTTGCCTGGAGAATCCCATGGACAGAGGAGCCTGGCAGGCTACAATTCATAGGATCACACAGAGTCAGACATGACTGAAGCGACTTGGTACTAATTAGACTGAGCCTTTTAAACTGGAAAATACTTTGCCATACCACTTGGTTCTCTTGTTTTGCAGTTGAGAAGACTGAGGCCTAAGGAAGTATAAGCTTTTACATAGTTGGTTAGCAATAGAGTCCAGATCAGAATACAGGTGTCTTACTCAGTCTGGAATTGTGAATTTGGAATAGTCCTGAAATGAAGAATCTTACTTCCTTTGAGACTTGAGAGTGGCTTTCATACTTCTCTTCTCTCTGCAGGTTCCTGTCTCACACTGTCTAGTGCTTCTCATGGACGGAAGTAGGGCCGTGGTGGAGACTCCACTGGCTAGGTTTCCCTTTCCCAAGAGACAGTCACCTCTGGGAATCAAGATAATTTCATAGGGCATGACTCTACAGAATAGAAATTTGTTAGTATATTTAGTACGTGTGATTCAAAAATTTAATTGCAAGGAGGCAGCTCTACTACAGGCTTTGTTGTCTATGAATTGAATAAGCCATGTGGTGAACCACCACCTGCAGACTGAGAGATGTGGCGTGTGGCCGCTGGTCAGGATTGCTCGGCAGTTACTCACATAGTGACTTGTGGACAGAGAGTAGCAGTCGTGTATACTCTGTGCGTTTACTCACAATGTGTGTGCCCTGGAGAATGGAGTCCGAGTTCTCTTGTTGGTCTTGTGGACAGAAGAGTAGCAGCCATGTGTACTCTGTGCACTTATTCCTAGTGTATGTACCCTGGAGACTGGAGTCCAAACCCTCTTGTTGGGGGATTGGCATTTAAATCGTGGTAACTGAAAGTCACGCATATGGAAACCATGAAAAGCAGAGATTGCCCATATGTGGAGACATCCATTTAGCAAGTATTTGGGGAGCTTTTTGACACAAAGCTTCAAAATTGATAGAATAAATGGAATGAAACCCAGCATTTAAAAGTTTGTTTTAAAAGTAATTGACTGTTAGAAAAGAGCCAGTATATTTATAAGATGTTTGAGATACTGTGAGATGGCACTGCAAGACTGGATTTGGGAGTGTGTTCTTGTTTACAAGGGCTTCGCTGATTTGTGTTAAAGTGGATGTTATTTTCAGTTTAAGTTGTAACTCAGCAAAATTTCAGACCACAGAAGGGGAGAAATTCTTAGGGCTTTTTATAGGTGCTTACATACACTGGAATAATAGTTCTCATGGAAAGTACATTATGAATCATCTAGGCTCTAGCTAAGTTCATTTTATAGATGAACAGTGAATATATAGATATAAAGTGAGTTTCCCAAGATTATTTAGCTCGATATTGATGCCAAACTAGTTTCTTGATTTCAGCTTTTTTGGTGCTGCTTCTGTATCACACTGTATTCTGTAAGCTTTCGGTTGCTGCATATAAATGAAATCATACAGCATCTGTCTTTTTCTGTGTGGCTTATTTCACTTCAGTCAGTTCAGTTGCTCAGTCATGTCTGACTCTTTGCGACCCCATGGACTGCAGCACACCAGGCTTCCCTGTCCATCACCAGCTCCTGGAGCTTGCTCAAACTCCTGTCCATCAAGTTGGTGATGCCACCCAACCATCTCATCTTCTGTTGTTCCCTTCTCCTCCTGCCTCAATCTTTCCCAGGATCAGGGTCTTTTCCAGTGAGTTAGTTCTTCGCATCAGGTGGCCAAAGATTGGAGCTTCAGCTTCAGCATCAGTCCTTCCAATGAATATTCAGGACTGATTTCCTATAGGATTGACTGATTTGATCTCCTTGCAGTCCAAGGGACTCTCAAGAGTCTTCTCCAACACCACAGTTCAGAAGCATCAGTTCTTTGGCACTCAGCTTTCTTTATAGTCCACCTCTCACATCCATACATGACCACTGGAAAAACCATAGCTTTGACCAGGCGGACCTTTGTTGGCAACGTAATGTCTCTGCTTTTTAATATGCTGTCTAAGTTGGTCATAGCTTTTCTTCCAAGGAGCAAGCGTCTTTTAATTTCATGGCTGCAGTCACCATCTGCAGTGTTTTCCAATGTTTCCCCATCTATTTGCCATGAAGTGATGAGACCACGCGCCATGATCTTCATTTTCTGAATGTTGAACTTTAAGCCAGCTTTTCACTCTCCTCTTTCACTTTCATCAAGAGGCTCTTTAGTTCTTCTTCGCTTTTTGCCATAAGGGTGGTATTATCTGCATATCTGAGGTTATTGATATTTCTCCCGGCAATCTTGAATCCAGCTTGTGCTTCACCCGCGCAGGATTTTGCATTATGTACTCTGCATTTAAGTTAAATAAGCAGGGTGACAACATACAGCCTTAACATACTCCTTTCCCAATTTGGAACCAGTGTGTTGTTCCATGTTCGGTTCTAATTATACTGTTGAAGCCTCACTTGGAGAAGCTTATTTCACGTAGCATGATACTATGTATGTCCATCCATGTTGCAATAGCAAGATTTCATTCTTTCTTATGGCTGAGTAGTGTTGTGGTGTTGGAGAAGGCAGTGGCAGCCCACTCCAGTACTCTTGCCTAGAAAATCCCATGGATGGAGGAGCCTGGTAGGCTGCAGTCCATGGGGTTGAGAAGAGTTGGACACAACTGAAGCAGCTTAGCAGCAGCAGCAGTGTTGTGGTGTGTGTGCATGCCTGCCACATTTTATTCAGTCATTCATGTGTTGATGGGAACTTAGGTTGCTTCCACATCTTGGCTATTGTACATGATGCTGCAATAAACATAAAGATGTATGTATCATTTTAAAATAGTGTTTTTGTTCTCGTCCATTAAATACCCAGGAGTAGAATTGTTAAATTGTATGGTAGTTGTATTTTTAATTTTTTGAGGAAGCTCTATACTGTTTTGCATGGTGGCTGCACCAATTTACATTCCCATGAGCAGTACACACGGGTTCCCTTTTCTCCACATTCTTGCTGACTTGTTATTTGTTGTTTTTGTGATGACAGGCATTCTGATGGGTGTGAGGTGGTGTCTCATTGTGGTTTTCATTTGCATTTCCCAGATGACTAGTGACGTTGAGCATCATCTTTTCATGTGCTTGTTGGCCATCTATGTGTCTTTGGGAAAATGTCCTATTCAAATCCTCTGCCCACTTTTTAAAATCCAATTTTCTTGTTTGTTTGTTTTTAATGTTGAATTGTATGAGTTCTTTGTATATTTGGGGTATTAACTGCTTGTCAGATTTCAGTGTTTGCAAATGTCTTCTTCCATTCCATAAACTTCCTTTTTCTTTTGTTGATAATTTTGTTTGCTCTGCAGAAGCTTTTAGTTGATGTAGTCTCTTTGTTTATTTTTGCTTTTTTTCCCCCTTGCCTGAGTAGACAGATCTAGAAAATTATTGCTAAAACTGATGTCAGAGAGCATGCTCCGTGTGTCTTCTAGGAGTTTTAAGGCATCAGGTCTTAGGTTTAAGTCTTCGATCAGTTTTGAGTGTGTTTCTGTAGATGGTATGAGGGAGTAGTCTAGTATGATCCGTGGCCATATTGCTGTCCATTTCTCCAGCACCATTTATTGAAGTCACTGTCTTTGCTTCTTTGTATATTCTTGTCTCCCTTGTAGATTAATTGCTCATGCAAGAGTGGGCTTATTTCTGGCTTATCCATGTTTAAAAAATTGTGTTAACTGTCTTTTTATTGTTGAGTAGTAAAAGTTCTTTCTATACTCTGGATACAGGTTCCATAGCTATGTGTTTGTATTTTCTTTTACCTTCTTGATGGTGTCCTTTGAAACCCCAGCGCTGTAAATTTTGATAAAGTCCAATTTATTTTTTTCTACTTTATTAAGATGGGAAGTCTGGCATTTGATATGTGCTTCATTGTTTGACTCTGTTTTAAAAACATAATGTTGATATATGTGAGTTCTCAGTGATGGTCTGGTTGTGATTACTGTACATGATTACCATCTGACAGAGGGCAGGAGTCTAAACCCTGCCTTGCCAGGTGTGAGGTTTAAGGTTACATTAAAGAGAAATATAGCCAGGTAACAGGCATGCTCCAAGCAGTTTATTCTTTGTATGTATATAATCATGCAAAGATTTTTTTCCGCCTAGTGACTGGAATGCTGTTGAAAAGGACCAACAGCGCAGAGCTTGGTTTACTGTTTGTTTCTCATGGTAGTGTCACCTGCTCCCTCAATTATCAGTTATGGTTGACTAACCAGTATTGATACAAGTGGTTGTTTCCTGAGAGGATATATGTAAGTTATTGAGAAGTTTTTAATTTTCTGAAGTGTTTACCTACCAGCAACGACTTGGCAGGATCACTCCTTTGTTTCTAGCTGCAGCTCCCGGGAGTCCCAGACGAGCAGTTGTGCTCCTGGAAGTGGTCTCTGTCAGGGGAGAGTGTGCCGGCCCTCGATCCCCTTAGAAGTCCCTGCTAGCGAGGGACCAGAGACGCCCTGACCGCCCTCCACCCCCGTTTCTTCTGAGGGAGGCATTCCTCCTTAGCCCTGAAGTAAACGGTGCTGTCAGCTCTCCTGGAGAACGTTGAGTCACTCTGTTCTCACTGGCTTGTCTGTCGCACGGAGATACCAATAGTGTGTTCGAGCAAATCTTTTGGGACAGCTTACTGCATTTGAATGCGTCTGCTTCCGTGCTCATCCTCGCTTGCCATCTCTGCCAAGATGCTAGGCAAAGGATGCTGTGTCCTCCACCAGCAGCACTTACAGGACAGGCCCTTAAGTATAGACAGAGAGGTGGACAGTAAGCATCTGCCGGAAACGCACCCCAGGTTTATTGAGCGCCTCTGGTAGTCTCGGCATTACTTACGGTCCAGTTTCTATGTAAGTGATTTAATGATGAGAAGACAAATGACTCAAGGAAAATCTAGCTTTCCTCCTTAGTGTATTATAATGCTCTACTCATAAATTTTGTTTTGAGCTTACTTTTCTGAAATGAACAGTACTAAGGATATTTTGTGTTCGGGTGCATTCATTAAATAAACACACGAAGCTGCTTGTTTTCTTCCTTCCCTGAGTTAGTATATCGCACATGGGATATAAGAAGAGTTCCAGAATTTGGGGAGTGGCTGGGGGCAGAGTGGTTTTGGCTGTAACCTGTACCAGTAGCGTCATTCACCGTCTGCTGTATGTTGCGCAGCCTCCACACCTTGGTTCCAGGTACTTCACAAACCCTGTGATGCAGAGGTCTGTTTTCCTGGTGATTGAAGGTAAATTCAGATGCTTCACAGGTACACCGTTGAGTTGAAATTTTTTCAGATTTATTTTTATTTACTACTGATGCTAAGTCACTTCAGTCGTGTCCGACTCTGTGTGACCCCATGGACTGCAGCCCACCAGGCTCCTCCATCCATGGGACTTTCCAGGCAAGAGTACTGGAGTGGGGTGCCATTAGTTCATCAATTCTAAGACACATTTTAATATCTTAAATGGATATATGGCTTCAGACAGAGATTTATTCTTATGATTTGGGGGTTGACTGACTGGGCCTGATTGTCTCCCTTCGCCTGACGACGGGCTTGGCCTTTTGCCCAGGACCTTGTTTCTCGTCCATGTGGTTAGTCTAGGCGTCTTGTTTGGACTTACTTCCCAGTAGTGTCTGGGAGTCAGAACTTAAATGGTGGTTGGCTTCAGAGAGACCAAACAGAAGGTATCAGGGCTCTAACAAGGCTGGCCCCAGAACCACACCAGTGTCGCATTCTGCCAGAACAAGTGGCAAGGCCAGCTCAGAGTCAGGGGGCTGGGAGGGGCCCAGCCTACAGCCCGAGAACCACTGCTCGCAACTGACTCTGTGCTGGAGGCTGCCTGCCTCCTCGTGCTTTGCTCTTGGGGGCGAATTTCACTCAGTGGGATTTTAAGTCAATGCACATGAATATTTAAAAATTCTTGTGATGGTTTGTCAGTTTACCTCTTCAGCAAGGTGTATTCAGTTTTCAGTGATGTGTTGAGGTGGATAAATAGAGTTTTTCCACTGTTTTGTCAGCATTGTGTTTACCATGGTGTTAATTTTATTTTTTGATCGGAGTTTAATAATAATATTTTTTATCTGCATATTTTTATTAATTATCATTTGTGTTTCACACCTGTGAAATATATTATCCATTTACTACTTAAGTGAAACTGGTTATTGACATAGGGTTTTAGCTGTTTAAAAATCAACTTAAAATTTTTCCCTTATAACTCAGTTGGTAAGGAATCCGCCTGCAATGCAGGAGACCCCAGTTCACTTCCTGGGTTGGGACAATCCACTGGAGAAAGGATAGGCTACCCACTCCAGTAATCTTGGGCTTCCCTTATGGCTCAGCTGGTTTAAAAATCTGTCTGCAATGCAAGAGGCCTGGGTTTGTTTGATCCCTGGGTTGGGAAGATCCCCTGTAGAATGGAAAGGCTACCCACTCCAGTATTCTTGCCTAGAGAATTACATGAACTGTATAGACCATGGGGTTGCAAAGAGTCAGACACAACTGAGCAACTTTCACTCTTTAAAATTTTTACACCTTATATTTATTACTTTTCCCCCCTTTGCATTTGTGTTTTTTTAACTTCTTCGAGTCATGTCTTTTGTTTTAAAACTCCTTCAAATGAAATTCAAGGGTCCTAAACCTGGGAGGAGCTTTGGGAATACTGTGGTTCTGCAGGGATTCTGAACCTGAGGATAGAGGTGGGGGGCAGAGACCAGGGACAGGAGTTCTCCTTTCTGCCCAGTCCAGTGGACTCCCTCCAGAAGGAGGCTTGCACACGTCGATCATTGAGCTGGGGTGGAGTGGGCAACGGTTGGACGTCATCACCTGTGAGTTTTAGCTCCGTAGTTGATGCCAAAGTACGCAGCTGTCTGCCTTTGTGGCAGAGCAGATCCACTGCCTTATGGAGCGTGCCCGCCGCCGCGGTCGTCTCGCCGCTCCTCCCCTTGTTTTCCTTGTCCTGCTGCCCTGGTGTGCTGTGCACTCCACGAAGGCAGGGCCGTCAGTGTCAGATCCCGTTGGCCTAGCGCAGTTCCTAGCTCGTACTTGACGTTTAGTTTTGGTTGTCAGATGACAGAATCACAGAACTACAATAAAATGTACCACATTTTCCTTAGTGGAGGCGTGTGGTGTTTTTTCCCTGATTCCTCTTTCGTCACAGCTGATACTGTACCCCACCTCCCTGTCCTTCAAGTCTGGGCTTCAGTCCCTCCCTGGGTCCTTGTCACCACAGGTTAAGTCTGACTTTGCAAGCACACCTGTCCCTCCTGACAGTTTCTGGCTCTTTGCTCATTTATCCTCAACTGCTGTCCCCAAACATTGCCTGCAGTTCCCTCTCTCCTTTTTTGGATACTGTTTCTCCTTTTCTGTTGAGACAAAAGATTTAAAACACAAGAAAATGCATGAATATACATGTTACCCCCCCACACCCACACCCCCAGCTCTCCCAAATGGTAATAAATTTTTCTTGCTTCAGGTTGTTTTGTTTTTTGGAGAAACAAGACGTTACCTGCACCCTTCCAAGTACTAGGCCACTTCTTCTTTGCCCAGAGGTCATCAGTATTCTGATTTTGGAGTCTGTTCCACAAGTATTTTTATACTCTTGCTAGATGTGTATGTACTCAGAACAGTATAAAGATCTGTTGATATATAGCTTTTTTATTTCTCTTTGTGATTTTGGTAAAGTGTATGTAATAGACAGTGTACTGTCTTAACTTCCTCTGTACAGTTCAGCAGTGTTACATACTCACTTTGTTGTACAGCCATAAACCTGAAACTGTGCACTCATTAAACAATGTGTTTTAAAATTTCAGCATTAATTGATACTTGTAGCTCTGATTCTTTCATTTTAATTGCAGTAGCATTGTGTCATGGGTTATGCTTTGTTATGTCTGGGTTGTTTCTAAATTTTCACAGTTAGAAATCACAGTACGTGAGTGTTCCTGCCTTTCTCTAGCCCAGTGCCAGCATTTCTGTAAATGTTACCAGTTTCCTCCTGAAGTAGTTGTGCCAGTTTATTCCAGCTTCAGCAGTGGAAGAGCCTTCATCTCCATATCTTTGTCAAACCAGGCGTTGCCAGAGTTAACATTTGTCAGTCCGGCGGATGGTCTTTAGGGTTTAGTTCTTGTTTTTCCAGGCAGTGAGAGTTCTGGCTAAGAGGTTGACCTTTGGAACTCATATCATGTATATGGGCTGTTTTGTTTTTCCCTTTAATGAAGATCTCAGACTAAGGGCTTAAAATATTTAAAACTATTAAATAAGAATAGTACCATCACCAGGCACACATAGACACACACAGGATAAAGGCAAGTGGAAGTAACAGGAAAGGGCTGAGAGACAGCCAGCGATCAGAGGGCAGCTTATGCACCTGCTGCAGCATTCACAGCCCCACAGCTCCACCTTGTGGTGTGTTCTCTTTACAGACATTGGTGCGTGAAAAGAAGCCAGAGTACTCAAGGCCTCAGTTTGAAAACAGAGCTTACTGATATTTGTTTGAGTCTTATACTTTTAAAAAAAAAAAAAAAGAACAACCTTAGCTGCTGTAGCCCTTTAAATGTTAGCATTGCTGGTAATCTTAGAACTATTTTCCCAAAATGCTGCTTTGAGAAATGGTGAGAAGTTTAGCAGTCACTCAGTTTATTGCTTTTATGGCACTTACATAAAAAGAAACATCTTTACATTTTTTACTTTGTAGTTTTGGATGCTTATAAAGCTCTCCTGACTGAATTGTTTTTGAAAAGGAGGAAAGGAAATTACACATAAATTGAGAATTTGTCTTGGGGAATGGTTTCATAGATGGTGAGGGTGATCAGGCTCCTTTCATATTCCTTTAAAGAGCAGCTCAGGAGCAACAGATTGTGGAGATTCTGACAGAGTGGCTGTTGTTCCAGGGTGCGAGCACAGTGTGAGTGCATAGAAACCCTCGGCTCAGGGACCCCTTCTAGGTCATTCTTCAGGACTGCAGAGAGCTTGAATTCTCACAAAACGTAGGTCAAGGTGAATGGAAGCTTTGTGTAATTTTTCTTAATATGAACACTAAAATGATGAGAGTCATCGTTTATCCTGTTTGAGATCGATCACCTTACAGTGGCTCTGTGAAGTAGAGACCGTGGCGGTTCCCCTTGTATAGGTGAGGACACTGCAGGGGCCCTGCCCGAGCGGCAGCAGCACTGGGAGCGGCTGCGGCCATCGGAGGCCTGGTCTGTGCCCACGGTGCTGCCTGGAGAGCCTAATGCTTGAGAGTGACTTCGGTCTGGAAAGTGGGCTTTAATACTGGGGCTGACATGACTTAGTACAACAGCAACAGCTGCCACTTAAAACTGTGTGATCTTGAGTAGGTCACTTAACTCTTTCAAACTCCTACTTTCCACAACTGTAAAATGGGTGCTTTTAGGATCCCATGGGATAGTTTATTTAGTGTAGAGGGTACACTAAGCAAATGGTTATTAATAGTTATTATAGTTGTAATAATGCTTACTCTTGTTTTGTGGTTTCTGTCATATCCATGTTTCTGTGGCCCAAAATTTTAAAGTGCTTTTTCTGAAGCACAGTACATAAAATGGCTACTATTTCTAAGTTACAATATTTATTGGCTTTTCATTATTTGTCCGGAAGGACTACTATGAATTAGTAACTGAAAGAGATGTTTTAGTTGCTCTGCGGCATGTGGGATCCTCCTGGACTGGAATTGAACCCATGTCTCTTGCATTGGCAGGCGGATTCTCTACCACTGAGCCACCAGGGAAACCCTGAAAGAGGTGTTTTAGTTTCAGCAGGAGAGATAAGTTATGCAGAATGACAGTCTCCTTAAAAGAGATGTCACCGTTTTTTCCTGCCTCGCAATTATGTGTGTGCTTGCTTTTTAGAGTGGGAAGGGAAGGAGGGAGGCAGTGCTCCAGAGCCAGCGGAAGGGTCTTGGTTTTTCTCAGAACTTGTGCAGTGGGGCTGGGAAGTGTTTCAGGCTGGGTGCTGTAGAGAGCTCGCAAGACCACAGGGTCTATCCTCTGGAGAGGCCAGGCCAGTGATCCTGAGAGAGGCTGTGATCAAGTCACATGCTGTATCACCAGCCCTGCTGGTTCCAGGGGTTGGAGGTGAGGGTGGTGATGGTGGCAAAACCGGGTTCAGTGAGAATGAGGTGGTGGGGACTGTGAAAGGCTGGGGTTCTGGGCAGAGGGGAAGATTTTTTATTAAGATTTGAGAAATAGAGTGATGAGGTCTAACAGGTTCAGAAATGGAGATGTGAGAAGGGCTGTGAAAGTGTCGCTGGGTTGGGCCAGGGTGGGACGGACATGTCATAGGAAATTAGCCACCGGGAGACTGGCTCTCCAGCGTCAGACCTGCTCACAGGGGAGGTAGGACACTCGTTATTAGGCAGCCAGCACACTGGTTGAGGACCCAGGGTGGGGTCAGCATTCTAAAAAGTAGTGCCTCTTAGTGCCTTTTTACAAATGGAATGTAGTTCTCTTTTTTACAGATCACTGGAGAGTATGTGCTAATGCAGTGACACTTTTATGACACTTTCTGGTCATGCCTGTTTACCTGATGCATTGTTCTTGGCAGAAATCTCAATTATGGGAAAACAATCACTTGTAATGATTCCCTCGTGATTGATTTATGTCACTGTAAAACTGGTTAGGTGTTGAGATACATGTTCTGTGCTGCTGTTATGTTTGGAACAATGTTGTCTGTAGCTTTTTCATTTTGAAGACTTATTATTATTAGATTCAGCATTTCCTGGGGCAGAAGACTTTTTAGAGAATTTTGCCTTTTTAGTAGATAATTTTTAACAGTTAATTTGGGAAAAGCTGAATTTGACTGTGTGTAGCCCTTATAATTATGAGCTACTTACATTGGCTTCCTTTTGTATAGGCGTTAAAGTTCCTCGTAATTTTCGTTTGTTGGAAGAACTTGAAGAAGGACAGAAAGGAGTGGGCGACGGTACGGTCAGCTGGGGCCTGGAAGATGATGAAGACATGACACTCACAAGGTGGACAGGCATGATCATTGGGCCACCACGGGTCAGTGCATACATTACATTTATTTCCTGTGAATATTTATTGTAACTTTTGAGCATGCATTTTATTTTATGTTATTAATATTAAAGTAAATAGTTAAGATAACTTTAACTGAAAGAGTTCCTCACTTTTTACTTATTTTTGTACATTTGTTGATGCTGGATTTTCTGGAGGAGTGGGGGCGAAGACTGGTGTGATCATTGCTGTGAAAGTGTTTGCAATTCAGTAGAGGAGAAGGCATGAATGCAGACGACAGACCGAATGTGGCAGAGTGAGTTCACTGTGGGACTGTAGAATATGTCTCTTCTAGCTGGAATAATTGAGGAAGGCTGGACAGTGGAGGAAGTTGCCTTTGGAATACCTAAAGGACTGGCTGGTAGGATTTCAGAAGGTAATGATGGGGATGGAGAGCATTCCAGATAGAGAGGAGAAAAGGTGAGGCACGGAGCGGAGGGGTATTTGGGAAGAGCGAACAATGTGCTGTATGTAACACGCTGCTAACCGGCCGTGTGTATCAGCAGGGTTCCTAAACTGGTTTGTGTTGAGTGCACATTGCTGTTGGCCAGTGACAGTTGATTGGCCTTGGAAATGTTCTGGCTTCGATGTCTTCACCTGTAAAATATGTCAGAAAGGCTGATTCTTGCATGTTTCCTACTGTTGTTGGCCACAGACCTATTGTTTTATTTTTAGGTCTTTCTCAAGTTCATGACTTTTTATTTTTACTCAAAATCTTTTTTAGATTGGGAAATTTTTTTGTACCTTGCATCCTTCACTCAAAGGCCCCATTTGCGGCATGCCCTGCAGCAAGTCTTTTAAATACGTTTTGTATGACCTTTGACTTTGTTAGAAAGAACGCAAATTTGAAGTTTCTTTTTAGTCTTTGGTTTTGTGTACTGGTTGCTACCTGTAATGGGACTTTTTCAACTGTTTTGCTGTTGGGTAGAATTTAGGTTTTTTTGATTTTTATAAAAGAAAAATGGTCAGGTAGCATTGATAACTTCCGACAAATGTTTGTTTACCATTTTCTGATATTCCTTTGTAGAATTCATGCACTCTGCTAAACTAACAAGTTCCCTCTTCCTCCACTGCTCTGATTTTTCCATTAGACATGTAAGGAAGGAAATAAAATGCTGATGGTTAAAAATGTTGTTTTATAACTCAGTATTTGTAATGAAAACCTTGATGTTTTACTACCTGTGAACAGTATCACCATGGTCTGTTTGGTAAAAGTAAGTGCTTATAACTTTTGAGCATTCTTAATGAATAACTTGAAGATTGGACAGTCTGAACTGAGTATGTTTTCAGAATTACTTAGATTTTTTCTTTTTTAATTATTTATTTTTGGCTGTGCTGGATCTTCACAGCTGCATCGGCTTTTCTTGTTGTGGAGAGTGGCGGCTCCGTTCTAGCTCTGGTGCTCGGGCTTCTCATTGCAGCGACTTCTCTTGTTGTGGAGCACGGCTCTAGGAGTCAGTGGTTGCAGCACGTAGGCTCAGTAGTTGCGGCGCACGAACTTAGTTGCTCCGCGGCATGTGGGGTCTTCCTGGATCAGGGCTCAAACCCACGTCTTCTGCATTGGCAAGCAGATTCTTTACCACTGAGCCACCAGGAAGTCCTGAAATTGCTTAGATTTGATTTTTCTCCCATTTGTTCCTCTGAGAGAACTTGAAGAGTATTGGAGTCTGTGTGAAGTAAGACCCTCAGCCCCATAATCTAGTTTGCAGATACTGCTCTCCCGGTTCGGGTCATCCGCAGGAGCCCCGCACTGGCTGTTCCCTGGTGTCACTGAGCCACAGGAAGCCCCTGTGTCCGGCTGTGCCCACTGGGGGCTTGGCTGTTGTAGGGTAACGTGGGGGTGGGCCAGCTGGCAGGGTTTCAGAGACAGGTGTGCCTCCTGCCACTTTCTGTGTTGGTCGACTTGGAGCCCCTTCCCCTTCTTGTGGTGCAGGAGGGCGCAGCCTGAGTGGACTGTGTCCTCCAGCCAGGCTTCAGACCCCCTCGCTGAGCTGGGGGGCTGGGTGAGGGGTTGTGGTCTCACCATTCGTTCAGCTGCCTTTTAATTAAACTTGCAGGAGCTGGCATCTCATCTTGGTTGTTTTTTCTTTGCAGGGTACCAGATTTAGAACTGTTTTGTCCCAGCTTTAGGGTAATGTGAAAATTGCTGCCTTAACATTCTGTTGCTTGGTTAGTTGTTTCTTGTTTTTTTTATGTTATTAAGATCCCTGGTTGCTTTATATTATTCTATTATTTATTTGGATTTAAATAAATCCAGTTTTGTTTTTCCACATTTGTTAAATTTTTAGCATTAGAGATTTAGTAACTTTTCCAAGTTTACTTTTATGTAAGTGCAGTACCGTATCACTTTAGAAATTTTGAGAATTAAATTAATAATTAGGCAATAGGAGAGTATCTGACTCTAGCATATAGTTCGTAAATCGTAGTTCCTTTTACTTGTTACTCTCTTCTCTACTCTTTTGTTAGGTAACAGAAGGGATTGGCTGTTAATTTAAAATCCAGTGATGATGAAATTAATCCAGGGTATCAAAAGTTAGGATGTTTAATTTTAAGCATTGTAGGTTAGTTTAGAGTTTGTTTGTTTTTAACTTAAAAACTTTTATAATTTGCATGTAGTTAAATGCATAGGTCTTATCATGACTTTCGAAAGGTATATCTTGTTACCTGCACCTGTGTCAAGATATAGACCATTTCTGTCACCCTAGAGAGTCCCTTGCCCTTCCTCCACCCCAGACCTGACCCAGTTACTACTTCTATGCCCTAGAGTATTTTGCCCATCATAGAACTTGATGCAAGTGGAGTCATGTAGTGTGTGTACCGAGAGGCCTGCTCCTTTTGACTGGTGCCCCTCAGGTTGACCTGCGTTGTTTCATTCATGCGCTACATAGTGGTTTGTTTATTATGGTGGGGATATGCCGCAGTGTGCTTGTCACTTCCTCTGATCATGGTTCTCTCTGGTTATTGCAAATAAAGCTGCTGTGATTACAGGTCATCTTGTGAACGTAGGTTTGTTTCCATTTCTCTTGGATCAAAAATGCCTAGGGTTGGAATTGCTGCATAGTAGGGGAGTTACACGGAGAAGGCAAGGGCACCCCACTCCAGTACTCTTGCCTAAAAAATCCCATGGATGGAGGAGCCTGGTAGGCTGCAGTCCATGGGGTCGCTAAGAGTCGGACACGACTGAGCGGCTTCTTTCATTTTTCACTTTCATGCATTGGAGAAGGAAATGGCAACCCACTCCAGTGTTCTTGCCTGGAGAATCCCAGGGATGGCAGAGCCTGGTGGGCTGCCGTCTATGGGGTTGCACAGAGTCGGACACAACTGAAGCGACTTAGCAGCTGTAGCAGCAGGGGAGTTAGGGAAGGGGAGTTGAATGTGTGTAGTGAAATGTATGGGAAAAAAATCCCATATTTTTTCCATAATAGTTATACCATTCCCTACTCCTAGCAAAGTATGAGAATTCTGATTGTTTCCATGTACTTTGAGTATTTTTAAGAGTATGAGATTTTTCAGGGGCTTTTTTTGTTTTCTTTTTCTTGTAGTTGATTAACAGTGTTGTCTTAGTTTCAGGTGTACAGCAGAGTGATTCAGTTTTATCTACCTATGTGTCTATTTTTATTTCAGATTGTTTTCCCTTAAAGATTATCACAAAATACTGAGTATAGTTCCCTGTGCTGTACAGTGGGGCCCTTGTTGGTTACCTAATTATTGTACTTTTACTGCAAGTGCTAGAGAGGATGGTATGCATGTGAGTGGAGAGCGACAGACAGGTGTCTCCTTGACCTTTTTAGTTCTTTTTAGCCTCTCCGGGTCCTGGGCATACTGTTAATATATGCTTGCTGTTAAACTTAGGTGAGTTTTATATAGCTGCTTACTTTTTAAAAATACTGAAACATTTATTAATATATGAACAAGATTGTTGTATACATTTTAAACCATGGTTATTAACACCCGAGATCCACCTCCACTGGGGAGATCTCTTACTATGAGAGAGAAAGCCATGGATCTGTTGGGGTGACTGAGATCCATAGATGGTCAGCTTCTTTTTTTCCAGATTTATACAAGAATCATCAGGTATTAAATTTTTCACTTTCATTTATGTTTTATTTTCTTGTTTTAATTGCACACTAACTGTATTTTTGCTAACCATATAGATAAAATAAATTTGTTGAAAAGTAAATTCTTGATCACACACATGGCAGTATTAAGTACATTTATCTTGTGCTTTTCCAGTTTATTAGCGCTTGAATATTGTTGTTATTATTTCTGCCTTCCAGACAAATTATGAGAACAGAATATATAGCTTGAAAGTAGAATGTGGACCTAAATACCCAGAAGCTCCTCCATCAGTTAGATTTGTAACCAAAATTAATATGAATGGAATAAATAATTCCAGTGGAATGGTAAGTTAAAGTTGTTATTTTATTTTTACGCAACCTATAAGTTTATAGTTAGGAGAACATTAAAACAACAGAAAAGCAAGTGGAAGCTGTTTATTGGGTTGATAATCCTAGTTAGTTGAGTATTTTTATTATGAAAGGTGTTGGATTTTGTCAGAAGCTGTTGTGTGTCTGTGGAGATAGTCGTGGGTTTTTCTGTTAATATGGTGTGTCACATTGATCTTTGTATGTTGAGCCAACCTTGCACTTCCTGGATAAATTCTACTTGGTTATAGTGCATAATCAAAATGTCTGTATGTTGATCAGGGTCAGCCATAGGTGAGAGTTTATAGCTTTCTCAGGCTTTGAAGCCTGTGCGCAGCACTGCACACGTGTGTGTCTCCTGGACCCTCAGGTGTGTGTGGGACTTTGTAGCCTCACTGGACATCTCCTCTCCCAGCGTTTCCTGTGGCGTCTTTGGTTCCCTTCCTGCTTGCCCTCTTGCTGCTGCTTCAGGCAGTAGAACTAAAAACAGTTTTTTCTTTAACTTAAAAAAAATTGTATTTTTTATTGAAGTATAGTTGATTTACAATATTATATTTGTTTCAGATGTACAGTGTAGTGATTCAGTAGTTTATAAATTATACTCCATTTAAAGTTATTGCAAAATTATGGCTATCTTTCCTTGTGCTGTAGAACACATCTGTGGTACCTGTGTATTTTCTACATAGTAGTCTGTGTCTCTGCTGTTACACATTGGACACTGGTTATTTTTGACAGGTACCAGGGTAGAGAGGGGGTGGTTGGGGAATAGATGGTCCTCAGTGGGCAAGTTTCCAGGGAGCTGCCAGATAGGCCAGGCGATAGCATGTACCTGTGGCTAAGGCTTTGAAGAGGCTGTAGCCCCAGCCTGTCCGTCTCCCCCAGTGGAAGACGAGTCCAGCACAGTGCAAAGAGCATGCTGGAGTGGGATCTGAAAGCAGAAGTCAGGGTTACCACTATTTGCTGATCCCTGATGTGAGTAACTGCCCAGGCCTTGGATTGTGGCCCTAAGTATTGTGTGGATCGGTGGTTTTATAATGTTTGCTTTTGTGAAAATAGTACCTGACTGTGGATTTTTAAAGCCCTTCTTATTAAAGTTCATCTAGTAAATTGGTGCCCAAGTACTTTAAACTTCGTAGTTAACTGTACTTTTCCCCTCCTTTCAGGTGGATGCACGAAGCATACCAGTGTTAGCAAAATGGCAAAATTCATATAGCATTAAAGTTGTACTTCAAGAGCTAAGACGTCTAATGATGTCCAAAGAAAATATGAAGCTTCCACAGCCACCAGAAGGACAAACATACAACAATTAATTTTAGTGGATCTCAAACTTGTCTTAAATCAGCAACCTTCTACTCATGTTAATGTCTTGATTAAATATCACAATCCAAAATACCCACACATTAAAGTAAGATAATTCCAGCTGGTAAACATGACCTGGACATTTGTAAGAATATATTTAATATATGTACACCCATTATGTTTTCAGGTAACAGGAAGAAAATTCAGCAGTCTTTTCTTGTTAAGGCACCACCACTTAAGCACGCACCTGGAGTCCTCACTGGAGCTCAGGTTTGCAGGTGAGAGCACAGCAAGAAGTGTCGGCTGGCTGTGCAGGCAGGTGTGTTTCTGACGAGAAAGCCGAGAAGGAAACTCGAGTGGCGTGCTCCATCATCTTGCTTAGAGAAAGAGCTTCAGTTGAAATTGTCTAAAGTAGCAGGTACAATGAATATTGTCACAAAATGTGTTCACTTTTGAAGCGGTATGGGTGCTGACTACTAGTAGTATCAAAAATATGTTCAGGATTGTTTTGATACCTGTATTTATAATAAAAAATGTTGTGGGGGAGGTGGATGAATTTCTGTTACAAGCTGTTCCTGTGTGTTCCATGTAACAGATGTGGTAAATATTTGTTTACAGTCTTTGTTGGACAGACCATGCATTTACGTTTAAATGAAATCAAAAAGGAATTAGGTGTATGGATATGTGATTTGGAGATTAAAGTTAGTCTTAAATTGTAAATAAAATGTGGAATGTGTCTTCAGAAACGGTGCCATTTCTGTTATATTGATGTGTGTGTACAGTAACTTGCTGAGATTGCAAAAATTGGAATTCTTGTAGCTGTTCATCTATACACACCTCTCATTATTTATCCCGTATGGTATACTTCTTGCAAATTGGAATTTGCAGAGTATTTCAGAGTACAGATTTCCTAATAGGCTTTAATTTCTTGTTAGGAATAATCCCAGGTATTATGTTTTCAACTTGATTTCACTAGAAATATTATTAAAAGAGATGTCCGAGTTCTAGCAGTTTTTTATAAAATTTAGATTACAGATTATCCAAATATACATTTTAGTTTTCTTCATAGTATCTGCCCCCAGTGCTCTTAGTACTGACTGGGATTAATTTTGTCCACTTACCTTAACTCTGGCAGCTGTGTATTTCTGAATTGAAAGTTCACCTGTGCTCTGCTTTGACCACAGTGACTTGAGGCTTTGGGTCACTGTTTCTCATCTCATAGAGCTTGGGTGTACTACTTTGTTGAAAATCCTTCCTTCTTAAGAGTTCTGCTTTCTGAAGAAAATAGACAGGTGGTCGTGTAATAAGAACTTATTTCTCAAACAACCACTGACGTGTTTTTATCAAGTGCATTCAGAGTTACCTTTGAGCTACCTTTTCTTGGCCAGAATACATTAAAGTTAGCAGCACTATATCTAAAGTTACTAATATCAGTCTGACTTTAAATAGCGAAGATGTTTAAAGTGACACATAGAGAATGTATACATACATACTAGTGCATGGGTACTTTGTTAAAATGGGTTTGAAATGGACTGTTACCTTGGCATACATTCTTTAAAAATTTTAACTGGTTGAGATTAAGTGGAATCCCACTGACATCCTATGTGAGAATGGTGGTTCCTGATGGTCTGGATTGGTGTGTAGTGGCCCCTTTCGTAGGGAGAGTGTGTCCTATCCTACATGGGCGCCAGTAACCACCTGAATGCTGTTTGTTGTTTCCACATTAGTGGGCTGATCACTTGGGCACCTTGACCTCTTGTCTTTCATTTCCCCACATCCAGTGTTGTGAAGGCCTCCCCTCCTCTTCCCCCCCAAGGTGTGCATTGCCTTTGAAAGGCTAGCAGGTAAGACCCTCGGGGTTGATCATACATTAATAAAAATTGCAAAAGTAAAGTGTTTGTCTTGTTAGGTCAGTGTTATTCTTGAATGGTTTTAGTTACTAATTTTCAGAATCCCTTATTTTAAAAATATTTTTTCTAGTACTTTAAAGGCATTTGTTGTTGCAGGTTTATGTGTGACTTTTCAAGATTTTGGAACATAAACTTTTGTTACAGGTAGTCAGTGGTGTTTGATCTTTTGGGTATAAAATAGAAAAAATTATTTTAAATCTCTTTAAAGGAATTTATCACTTCAAATTTGAGTAAGTGTGTGGAGAATTGGTTTGACTTGCATATAGTTTATAGTCTGGATTACTTAATACCGATTCATTGACTTAAATACTTTCCACTAAGTGTATATTGTTATTGATAAATACACATGAAATTCAGTTGTTTTGAAAATTTAGAGGACACAGTTGGAAAATATCAATGTATTTTCCATTCTAGATGTGGTGTGTGGTGACGTGGGCGTGACGGAGCAGGCGGGCTCTGGAAGGAGCCTTGTGAATTGTTGGCTTTGGTCAAAGTTGTGTTCTTTCTGATGGGCACACAGCCATGCTCTCATATCAGAAGTATGTGTGATACCATCTGGTGCCATGAGTTACAGGATTAGTGAGTTACTTAACGGATTTTTTTCCCCCCAGATTTCCTTTTATATTTTTTAGATGCATATGTGTAGCATTATAGTATAATTAATTGCTGGGAAGGATCTAAAAGGTACTGATTTCACTTTTCTACCAGAAAACTATGAAGTACCAATATGATTTTCCAGTAACAACTTGGTTGGCTTTTGGTTATATTCACAAAAAGAGTCCGGCTCCTGAGATTTTGGGAAGTGTATATATTTTGTATATAAAAATAGAAACATGAAAAGCAGTGGATACAGTATGTTACAGGATTGATAGGAGCATTAGCAGTTAACTCCTTCCCAGTACTGTGTTTATTGAAAAGCAGGAAGTGTATGGAAATAGAATGTCTTTTATGCTAAATTAATATGCCTCTGAAGTTATTAAACTGTAGATGGAAATGTTATTATGGGTCAAACTGAAAATGTTGGTTATTTTATAAGTATAGTAGAGTACGGAAAAGAAAAGGTACACCACGAATATCTTCTGAAGAGAAAAGTATTGAAGGTGTTTGATGACAGAAAATAAATGACAAGTCAAAACCATTATCCTGTGAAGTAAGGGAGTTTGAGGAACTCATGGAGTGAGTATGTCATTTAAAAAAAAAAAAATCACTGGATCTGAAGAGATTGCCCATGGAGTTTATGTCTTTAATAGGACAGTCTCACTAAAGATTCCCTAAAGGTCTGCTCCATCTCATTTTCACATGCAGTCTGAAGATCCGTACAAGATTTTATCTTCAAGTTCATTTATGAAGTTGGTGATTAGAGTCAGATGGATTTCACTTCTTAGAGTCCAGGAATTGTCCTCCCTCCAGTGGTGACTGACCAGGTAGCGTGTCAGGACTGGGCACTGACCCCTCTGCTCAGGATGTAGACTTCCTGTGAATTCCTTCATCTTGTCTTTGTTCTGTAAGAACAGCTGCTGACGTCTGAGGTTTTGGCAGCTAAAATATTATAAAGTGAAGTTAATATTCCACCTTCAAAGGAGGGCTAATTATTGAGGAGCCAGCAGAAGTCAGAAACCTGTGGGCAGGAAAGAAGCTGACTGTTGAATACACTGAGAGTGAAACTTTGCATTGTTTGTTCACTGCACTTGAGTAATTACATATTGTTCAAAAGTTATCTGGAAACACTGCTAACTACTGAGTGGATCGTTTTCCTGTATCTAATATAATAGTTTTTGTTTTTTTTTAACAGGCACTTAACAGTAGATAACTTTACCAAGTAATCTGAAGATTAACCATGTAATGTAAAGTGAGGTTTTGACATGACACCTGCATTAAAATGTAAAGTTGGTTATAGTACTTACGGTCATGTTTTTGGGTCCGAAGACTCAACTGTTTTGCAGTCAACACACCTGGTCATTGTGAACGCTGTATTACACAGGGCGGAGTCTTATAGCCTGTGTGGTTTGTCCTTAACGTGAGAGAAGAGTAGATTTTCTACACAGTTGATAATTGACAAAGAGAAATGTATTGTCTGACTGCTTCTTAAGCCAGGTTGTCCAGATAAGTAGTGATTGACAGACGTTCAGATTATATCCACTAACATAGATTATCTTTTTATTGCTATAGTTTAAAAAAATCATCTGAATACCCAAGTGAAAAAATTGAGTTCACAAGAAAAGTGCAGTATCTAATTGCCTGGGTTTCTTTACCTTGAGTAACATGTGGACTTCCTTAAGGAAAAAAATAATTCTTTTGGACTCAATATTGTCTTGAATTTTTTTTGTTAAAATATTGTTTAATGCATAAAACTGTGTTAATGCAAATGTATATACTTCTTAGTCCTATAAAATTATAAAGCCCAATAAAATTATAAAAGTTACACAGTAATTAAAATGTAAAAGACTTTAATACTGAAAATGTTTTATTGGATTAATCTCTACTTGAAATGTAAATATTGTTGTCTCTCCTTGGCTTTCTGTTGTTGCCATGTCTATACTATGTGCTGCTGGACCTTAGTTTTGTTTTGTTTTGTTTTTTCTTTATCTTTTTTTTCTTGCCATACTGGTAGAAAGAAAACTTTTTTGTGTTGTCTGACCTTCATTTGGTATACGCACACTTCTGCATTAAGTCCCCCTCTGTGCTGTTCTTTACCAGAGAACTAGAACTCCTGAGTTTTTGGCTTCCACTCTGAGACCATAGTTGTTTTAAACCCTGTGTTCTCAAGAATGACCGTGACACTCACTGCTGTGTTCGTGGCCCTCTGTAGACACAAACATAACATAATCTGTGATTGGTGATGGTCGATAAATTGATCTGTTAGTAACATTGTTTTAAATCTGGGTGATACGGTTTAATCCCTTGTGTGTTACGGCTAAGTGCTGCAATTCCTCATGCTTAGTGCTGCGAGTTGCTGACTGCATTTATTGGTTTAGAAAGTGAACTGCAGGTGAATGTGGCCCCTCCCTCTGTGAGTCTGTCATCCATGGCTCTCTGGTGAGTCCCCCTCACCTGTGGTCTCTGTCTCCCTCTTCATCAGCCCATTCCTGTGCTCCGTCACGTCAGTGGATCTGTTCTCTCAGCTGCTCTTCCCATCATCCTGGATGTGCTCTCCGCACATCAGCTCTCACCTCAGACTTAAAGAAGACTCGTGATGGGGCTTCCTTGGTGGCCCCGATGGTAAAGAATCCACCTGCCATGCAGGAGACCGGGGTTTGATCCCTGGGTTGGGAAGATCCCTGGAGAAGGAAATGGCAACCCACTCCAGTATTTTTGCCTGGGAGATCCCATGGATGGAGGAGCCTGGCAGGCTGTCCATGGGGTCACAGAGAGTCGGACACGACTGAGCGACTACCACTGTGAGCGGTAGCTCACACCATCTGCTGTGCGTGGCTCCTTCTTGCCTGTGCCCTTTGTTTACCCCATCCCCGCATTACCTGGGTCCTCTCACACCTTCGCTACCGCCTTGATCTGCAGGTGGTCTCCCTTGTCACTCCTGTTTGACACACAACATGGGAGGGCATGTATGCATCTTACACTGTGGGGGTACACACCTCACTGGCCCACCAGAAACGCAGACCCTACCCTGAGCTGAATCCTTGTGTGTGATGTTCTTGCTTTATTTGCTTCTGAGAGTTATGTCTAAGTTGCCCATCATAGTAATAAAATTTTAATATTTATAAATGTATTCTAATAATTTAATATTCTCTAAATTAAAAAAATCTCCAAAGTATATTTTTTGAAACTATAAATCAAAAAGTAAGTGTTTTCTTATTTGAGATATTGAAGATTATTAGAAATACATTTTTGAAAGCAACGTACTTGGCTACAAAGAAATGTTGGAATTATTTATTTAGATTAAAAATTATTGACATATCTGCCAGAAACTAGGTTACTTTTTATGTGATGCAGATTTTACTGAGTCCTGTTGAGCAGACAGGCTGGGCTGTGTTTTCCAGCCCTCCCTGTGTTAAGTCCTGGTGAAGACATAAAGGTAGACAGTACTATGGATGTTACAGGCCTCTGCCAGTTATAATCAGCCCTGGTGATGGAGTGAGTGATGAGGCCTGGGGGCCTCCCCTGGAGCTCCTCACTGACAGCCCTAGGGCTAGCCCTAGCCCTAGCCCTAGCCCTAGCGCTGTCAACCATGAGGTTCTAAGCTGACCTGGTGCAAATCCTAGGGCATTTTACCCCATGGCTTTGGGCCAGTTAGCCCTGTGTCCTTCGGTTTCTCCTGAGAGGAGGTTATGCTTACCCTGTAGAGTTATGGTTTCATGAAATAGTAGAAATGCTTTTAATCACAGTCAGATGCAGAATGACTTATCAATAAATGGTTGTATTTTAAAAAGTTACTTAATCGAAGAACATTCACTTAAATCATGTTAAGATATGTATTTACATCAGGTCTGTCCTCCTGTGTAAGGGGTAGGCGGAC
The DNA here is from genome assembly GCF_032405125.1 of Capricornis sumatraensis. Taxonomy (NCBI): domain Eukaryota; kingdom Metazoa; phylum Chordata; class Mammalia; order Artiodactyla; family Bovidae; genus Capricornis; species Capricornis sumatraensis. The sequence goes on from NC_091079.1 coordinate 38,876,454, forward strand.
TTTCCAAGAGGTTATATGAGGTTCTATAGGCTTCATTAAACCACTCATGCTGTCTGAAGTTAATTTCTGCTCATGGTTGAAGACAGACAGATGGTGTTCTGGGTGCTAGGGAGCCCTGGCATGCCTGGCACCCCTCCCCCAACCCTCTGGGTGTAGTGGGTCCACCCCTGGGGGACACCATGCCTGCCCTCCCATGTCATGTGCATTATTAGTGCATTTATGATTGTTGGCATCATTGTTTTGACCAATACAAGTTACAAGTGGACCTGGAGGGGAGTGGGTGTGGTTCATCCATGCATTCATCTAACACCGTGGGGTCACACACCTCGCTGGCCCACCAGAAGCACAGACCCTGACCTGGAACTTAGAGCAGGCCTGCAGAGGCTGGGCCATCCTTTTTGTCCAGGGCGTGTAGACGAAGCCCTGGACCAAAGGGACTGAGCCATTTGAGCTAACTTGGTGTGAAATGCTGCCTGGTAGGCTCCTTACTGGAGGGTAGTGACTGACATCTCAGTCGGATCCTCTTATACACCTGGTGAGGGGGCTCCCTGGAGCTGAAGCCCCACTGGACGGGGCTCCACCCCATCTGGAAGTGCAGGCCCAAGGCCAGGAGAGCTGGGAGAGGAGGTCGGGTCATATTTATTACTACTGTTTCTTGCAAAGTTGAGATGTAAATTACATATCATAAAATTCACTTTTTAAACTGTTCAGCTTAGTGACTTACCATATCCACAAGACTGCAAACTTCACCACTGTCTAACTGTAGAACACTCCAGAATGATGGATATTTGGGCTATTTATGTATTTTGGCTGTGATAAGTTACACTGTTACAGACGTGTACAAATGTTTGTGAAGACCTGTTGTCATTTTCTCTTGGGTGGATAGCTAGAGGTAGAATTGCTGAGTCATAAGGTAACCCCATGTTCAGGCATTTGGGGAACTGCTTGGCTGTCTTCTAAAGTGGCTAAGCCATACGTCTCCACTTCCTCAGCGACACTGTTACTTTCTTTGATTCTCACCATCCCAGTAGGTGTAAAGTAGTTTACATTGCAGGTTTTCCTCGTCACTAATGATGCTGAGTGTCTTTGTACAAGATCACTGGCTGTTTGCATATTTTCTTTAGAGAAATGTCTACTCATGTCCTTCGTCCATATGAAAAACTGGCTTATTTGTTGTTTTATTGTTGAACTGTAAGAGGTCTTTGATATTCTGGATACCCAGGTGGTGCTATTGGTAAAGAACCCACCTGCCAATGCAGGAGACAGACGCAGGTTTGATTCCTGGGTCAGGAAGATCCCCCGGAGGAGGACATGGCAGCCTACTCCAGTATTCTTGCCTGGAGAATCCTGTGGAAGAGCAGCCTGGTGGGCTACAGTCCATGGGGTCACAGAGAGTTGGACATGACTGAAGCAAACTAGCATGCACGCCAGGTCTTAGATATTCTGGATATTAGACCTAATTAGATACATGGTTTGCAGATATTTTTCCTGTTCTCTAGGCTATCTTTTCACTGTTTCCGATACTATTTCTTTGATGTGCAGATTTTGAAATTTTCATGCAGTATAATTTTTCTATTTTTCCTTTGGTTACTTGTCATTTTAATACTGTGTCTAAGAAATTATTGCCTAGTCCAAAGTCATTGTGATGGTTAGTTTTGTGTCAGCTTTGCTAGGTTGCAGTGACTAAATCAAACACTAACCTGGGTCCTTTGGAGGTGTTTAGTAGAGGACCTCACCCTTAACAACCTGATGAACCCACCTCCGGTCTCCCGAAGGCCTCGAGTGAAAACAGGTTTCCTGGAGGAGAAGTTCTGCTTCAGGATTGTAGTGTTGAGTGCTGCCTGAATTGCCAGCCTGTCCCCGCAGTCACTTAGGCCAGTTCCTTAAAATAAATCTATCTCTATGCCTGTCTCTCTCTGTCTTCTTTCTCTGTCTGCCATTTATCTGTATTGTTGTGTTCTAACTGATACAGTAATAGAAATTTGCATCTATATTTTCTAAGAATTTATTCTTACAGCTTTTACATTTAGGCTTTTGGTCTGTTTTGAGTTTTTGCATATGGTGTGAGGGAGGGGTCTAGATTCATTCTTTTGCATATACATATCCATTCATTTTTAGCACCATTTGTTGAATGGTTCACCTTTGTTGAAAATCATTTGACCATATGTCTTTATGAGTTTATTTCTGGACTCTCGATTCTGTTCCATTGATTTATGTATTTAGCCTTAATGCCAGAAGCACAGGTAGTTACTATAGTTTTATAGTTAGTTTTGGGATCAAGAACTAGGAGTCCTCCAATTATGTTCTTTTTCAAGATTGTTTTGGTTATTCTGGGTCCTGTACATTTTCAAATGTACAGTTCTTTCACTTTGTTGTTTAAATTTATTCCTAGGTATTTTAGTTTTTGATGCAATTTTCAGTGAAACATTTTCTTAATTTCTTTTTTTTGAGAGCTAATTATTTGTGTATAGAAATGAAGCTGATTTCTGTATATTGATTTTGCATCCTGCCACTTTACTGAATTTGTTGATGGGTTCACACATATTTTTGGTGGGATCTTTTAAGGTTTTGTGTACTAATAGCAAGTTGTCCGCAAGTACAGTTGTGCGTTCTTCTCTCTCACTTGCATCCCTTCCACTTCTTTTTCTTGCCTAATTGTTTTGGCTAGAACTTTCAGTGCTTTGTTGAATAAAAGTGGTAGAAGTAGACAACCTTGTCTTATTCCTTATCTTGGAGGAAAAGATTCAGCTTTTCACCGCTGAGTGAGGTGTTAGCTGTGGGCTTGCACTTTGTGGCCTTCACTGTGGTAAGGTATATCCTCTTTGTACCCACTTTGCTTGGGGTCCTGTGTTCGCCATCTTACTGAACTTACTAGTGTGGGTAGGTTTTTGGTGTAAATTTTTAAGGGTTTTCTGTATGTAGGTTTGTGTCATCTGCAAATAAAGATTGTCATCCTTATTTTCCACTCTGAATGTCTTTCATGTCTTCTTTTTTTTTAACGTAATTGCTCTTCTGCTATCTTTTGCAGTCATAATTTCTAATTCAAGTTTCCTAGCTCATTTTTTCTTCCTTTCCTTAATTAAGAACTTTTTTTGTTTTGGAGATCTAGAGATTTCTAGCAGTAACATTCATTATGAATTGGATAAAAGGCTTAGTTTGTGTTTATGTTTTAATCCAAGGGAGTATAGTCTTGAAATGCTCTGTGTTCTACAACTGGCCCATGGGATTGTGTTCCTTCAGTCCTCAGTATGCTTTCCAGCAGTGTGTGCTAACTTTCCCTGAACTTGGAGCTGATAAACTGCGGAGAACAAGTTGTTCTAGAAGTCTAGTCAATCTGAAAAGGCTGTATTCTGTATGATCCCAATTATGTGACTTTCTGGTAGAGATAAGCAATGAAAAGAATGTGGTTGCCCAGGCTTCGGGGAGGGATGGGGGAGGAAGAGGGATGACTGGTGGAGATCTTAGGACAGTGACACTGTTCCTAATGGTGGAGACATGTCCCAGCCCATAGAGTGTACAGCATGGAGAGTGAGCCCTCAGAGTAATTATGAACTTGAGTTAGTAATAATTAGGTTTGTTTCATCAGTTGTAGCAAAAGTACCACAGTAACTAAGGCTTGTTGCTAGTAATAGGAGAAGCAGCAAGGGGCGGGGGTACACAGATATTCTCTGTACATAAAAATGTCCTAAAACTAGAGGAGAGGAAAAAACAAGTTTATTAGAGTAAGCAATAACTTTAAAATAGCAGTTTTTTTTGAGATCCTTGTTGTACAAGTGAGATTGAAGTCCAGGAGGGCTGACGCTTGGCAGGTGACATCAGCAGTGGTAGGGACAAATGCTCTTTATGGGTCTGTTAGTATTGTGTGAAGGTGTGGATTTTCCAAATCACAGAGAGGAGCGGGTCTGTGTCCTTGGCCACCCCGGCAGTTCCTCAGCAGGGAGGCAGTCAAGTTCCTGCAGCCAGGCACTGGTGAGGGGTCCTCCACACCCCCATCTGTGTGTCCCCTTGTGCCCAAGTCAAGAGCTCCAGTAAGAAGTGGCCACTTGGGTAGCAGGATGCAGAGGACAGTGTGAGGTTGTCACTGAAACTGGAGCTAATAGGGTTCTGGCATTGGGAAGTGGCCAGACAGCGAGAAAGCCTGAACACAGTGCTTTATATTCCTTTGCGTTGGGTGACAGCCTGGACGGTTTCCAGAAAAACTTTAACCTGAGTGGGCAGTGGTGTGAACTGGCAGCACTCAGGATGAAGGACCACTTACAGAAATCTTGTTTCCTATGATCTGGTGGAGATTACAGTGCCTGGCAGGACCACACTGACTGGAGAAGATGCAAGGCCCACAGTGAGAAAGCAGCTTGACACAACCCGTCCTCATGCGTCACTCTTCAGGAATGCCCCTCTGCTCTTCACACACATGGAGGCCATCTAGGCCATCTGTGAGCAAAAATTCGTGTACTTGACCAGAGGAGGCAGGTTTCTCAGCGAAATAGGGCATTTGTTTATTTGTTCTGCTGTGGGCTTAGTTAAATAAATGCTGAAAATGCGCAAGCAGCATACTTGTTTGGAATCCGGAACTTGGCAGATGTGACGGTGTGCAGACATGTTGAACTGAGGTTGTCATGTTGCGCGGTAGGAATCAGTGAAGGGAGCCCAAGCTGGGTGGAGCGAGTGTATGTGAGAAGCAGGCTGCTCCTGAAAGACTAGTGAGAGGCCAGATTCATGTCCTGACAGCGTTCAGGTGTGTTTCTGTTTTGAGTCTGAAGGAGCACTAGTACTAGTCGGGCACCAGGAGCCTGCTCCCCTCCCCTCCAGCTCTGAGGTGGCTGATGAGAGATCCGAGGTGGCTTTGGCAGGGAAGCAGGCGGAATGTGGAGGAGGAAGCCAACCTTCCCCAAGGTGGACCAGGTCCCGTGGACTCATCCTTGCCCCAAAGTGTCTGATTGACCATCTAGGGTGGTGGTGCAGCTGGAGATAGGCCTTGCTGAGCAGAAGCCCACCTGTGGCCCCCACCCACTACCACGGACACTCTTCACATACCCTTTGCCCACACCGAGGTTGTGATAGCAAGCCAGCTGGCGGTTCTGTCTGCTTGGATGTCCAGGTGATGTTCTTAAGGGGCATTGACATGTGATCGGTGGTCTTCATGCTTTGTGCCAACTCCCAGAGGACCATCTGCTTGCCTCTCCGACCCCTGTGTCTGTGACCTCCCAGCTACACTCCTGCCAGGCTCGTTGCTGACCAGCGGAACCCTTTGTCACTTCCCATAATCTTTTTCCACAAATGATTCTGGAACCATTGGGATCACTATGCAAAACTAAACCCATAGCTCACACCACATAAAAAAGTTAATTCAGAATGGATCATTGAAATGTAAAGCGTTTACGTTTTCTTCAAACTTTTAGAGGAAAAAGTAGAAAAATGTTAACCTTGGGGCAGCTCAGCAAAGATTTCTTAGATAACAAACCACAACAGGATTTGCAGAACAAAATTTCGAAACCTGAACTTCACTAAAATGAGTAACTTGTGCTCTTTGAAGACTGTTAGAGAAGAAAACGACCAGCCATGACTGGAAGAAAACATTGTGACTCACATGTAATTGTCTCCCGAACACACCTATGTCCCCATCCTGCAAATCTGTGAAAATGTTACGTCACAAGGCAGAAGGGGGTCAGGTTGCAGACAGGATCAAGGTTGCTCATCAGCTGACTTTGAGAAGAGGCTGTCTGTGTGAGCCTGGAGTGATCACAGGGACACTTGACCGTGGACAAGGGTCAGGGTCAGGGTGGTGTGATGGGCGAAGCTGGCCGTGAGGGTGGAGCCGGCCCCCAGGGCAAGGAGGGCGAGCAGCCTCTAGAAGTTGGAGAAAGGAAGAGGACACGCACTTCAAGCCTGCAGGGAACCACAGCTTCATCTTAGCCAAACAGTGAGACATTTCAGGCTTCTAACCTGCAGAACTGAAAGGTAATATATTTGTTTAAAGCACTTAAGTTTGTGTTTGGTTGTTTTGATGACAAATTGAAAACTGATACACTGGTATAAGAAAACATACAGAACTCTCAAAGCTCACCAATAAGAAAACAACCCAATAAATAGGCACAAACTGAACAGACACTTGGGTAACAAAAATATACAGGTGGCAATCACATAAGATGGTTAATATCATTCATTATTAGGGAAATGCAAATAGAAGCTATAATGAGATAGCATTACACACCTATGAATGTCTGAATTAAAAAGGATTGACCATACCAAATGTTGGGGCAGATGTAGGTAAACGAGTTCTCATATGTTGCTGGTGGGTCTGTAAAATGGTATGACTTCTGTAAGTAACATCTACTATCTGACAGCATTTCCATCCCCAGGTATGCACTCAAAAGACAGTGACAAGCATATGTCCATGCAAAGAAATGAATACTCAGAATATTTGCAGTAGTCAGAACCTATCATGTAATATTCAAATGTCTATCATCAAGTGAATGGATAAACTGATATATCCATAAATAGAGTGCTATTCAGCAATAAAATGAAATTTCAAAATAAGTGAAAGATGACAAAGAGTTCGTACTATGTGATTTTATTTTATGAGGTTCTAGAAAATGTAGTAATCCATCACGCCTACAGCTTGATGGTTGCCTCGTAACAGGACGTTGGGAGGGGAGAAGTCATAAATGAGTGTGAAAGAACTTGGGGATAATGGGTAATAATATCTTGATTATGGGGGTGGTTTCATTTACATAAACATGAAATTTATCAAATTGTGCAGTTTAAACATATCCTGTTTAATTGTATTCTACCTCAGTAAAGCTGTTAAAAAATAAGGATACAGAAAGATTGAAAATAAAAGGATGGAGGAAGGTAACAATACAAACACTAGAGAAAGACAACTTGCTGAAGATAAAGCAGACTGGTCACTAGGAAACATCTGCATCCTATGTTCATACCCATGAAACATAGCCTTGAAATAGGCACAGGAAAAATTGATAGGAAATTAGAGATCTTTAAGAAAACAACACACGCACACCAACATACGTCTGTTTGTGTAAGATATAGCACAGGCCATGAAGTTTATGGAAGATCTGAACACGATTAGCAGACTTGAACTGAAGGCCGAATGTAGAAAAGTGCCACCCGCCAATTGCAGAGTGAACACTCCTTGGAAGCACGTCTTTGCCATTGAGTGTGCTCTCCGAGCATTGAGGAAATCAAAACGACCATCAGAAGGTGATGAGATTAGACACTAGGAATTCTGTGTCAGTAACCAGTGGGTCAGTGGAAAAGTCACAATGGAAACTGGAAATGTCTTAAATTGAGTGATGACAAAAATACTACATGCTAAAACCTGTGAGATGAAGCAAAAATATTGTGTAGAAGAAAGTGTATAAACACAAACATATTTAAAATTGTGAAAGGCTGAAAGTTGATCATCTAAACATTCATCTCAAGAGGTCATAGAAAGCAAAATTAAACTTAAGGAAAGTAGATGGGAGGAAATAAAATAATAGAGATCAATAAATAAGAAATGTATGATAGAACCAAGATACCATTAAGAAAAGGAAAAAACTGGCCATCATCAAAAAGTCTAGAAATAATAAAAGCTGGATGTGGAGAAAAGGGTACCCTCCTGCACTGATTGTGGGAATGTAAGTTGTACAGCCACTATGGAAAACTTCATGAAGTTTCCTTAAAAAGCCAGAAATAGAATGACCGTCTGATCCAGCAGTCTCACATTCTGGAAAAGACAAAAATGGCCAATGTTCATAGCAGCACTGTAGCCAAGACATGGAAGCAACGTGTCTGTTGACAGATGAATGTATGAAGAAATGTGGCATGTAAATAGAATATAACTGAGTCTTAAAAAAATAATGAATTATTGCCATTTGCAGCAACATGGAGGAACCTAGAGATTGTCATACCAAGTGAAATAAGAGAAGGCATGGTACCACTTCTATGTGGAATCTAAAAAAATAATACAAATGAATTTATTTACAAAACAGACTCATGCAGAAAACAAATTGGTTACCAAGAGGGAAGGCAGGGGAGGGATAAATTAGTTTGAGATTAACACATACACAGTACAATATATACAATAGATTAAAAGGATTTACTGTATAGCCCAGGGAAATATATTCAGTTATCTTTCAAACATTAAAGTTTATATTTTGTATTGGAGGATAGCCAATTAACAATGTTGTGGTAGTTGCAGGTGAACAGCTAAGGGACTCAGCCCTACTATTTAGTCTCTTAATAACCTATAATGGAAAAGTGTGTGTGTATGTAACTGAATCACTTTCCTGTATACCTGAAACATTGTAAATCATGTATACTTCAATAAAAAAAAAAGGCAAAGTTAGATATTTGCACTGCAAATAACCAGAAAACTCAAATGTAGAGTATCAGCAGCAAGAAAGAGCGTGGGTACTAATCAACAAGTCACAAAAGACGATACACACACGGCCCAGAAACATAAAAAGGTGCTCGATGAGTTATCACTGATACTTCCCCAGTGGTTAAAATTAGAGTGACATCAAGTGCTGGTGAGGATGCAAAGCTAGGGAGGACGCATAAACACTTGCTGGAAACTTGCATCATCTTTTGAAATCTAGGATACACCTTCCCCAAGGCACAGTCGTTCCTTCTCAAGAAAACCAGCCGCTGTGCATGGGCCCCAAGGAACAGGTACTGGAGGTGTGTGTGGTGGCTGGGCCCTGGGCAGGAGACGCACTGTGGTATTTCCGTCCATATGTTGCTCAGCATACAAAGAGTGTGGATGAAGCTACAGAGCGTGGATCCTGTTGTTTTGTCAAGAGAGGCTCCTGAGAACTGAGGGGATAATTCGCTCAGCTGTGATGCTGGCTGTTTGTGATGTGTCACAATAGAAGAGGTTTTTGAGAAAGTCTCCAACAACTTCACTCTATTAAGAGTTTACTTAATTCCCACCACCAGATGAGTATCTCCGTCCGCTAGTTGCAGTGTGGGTGGAGGTCTGGTCTCTGCTTCTCTCCAAATGTTTACAATCTAATTTAAAATCTAAATTTACTGGAGGAGAAATATGGGTGAAGAATAGGTTGCAAATAGGGCAGGCCTGGTTCTGAGGGGCTTCGCTGTGGGATGCCTGGCTCCTGTCCTCTGGCCCTTCAGTGCACTGGGGGCTTCTCTGGGTCTGAGCCTCGTGGCAGAGCTGGAGGCTGAATGTTCCCAGAGCCACTGACTGTCCCCACCATGCCCCTGGACATGGGTGCTGGGACACATGGAGTGCACAGGGGTGTGTGTGTGTGTGTGTGTGTGTGTGTGTGTGTGTGTGTGTGCACATGGAGTGCACAGGGTGTGTGTGTGTGTGTGTGTGTGTGTGTGTGTGTGTGCACGCCTGTCCAGTGCTGGGACACATGGAGTGCACAGGGTGTGTGTGTGTGTGCGTGCGCGCCTGTCCAGTGCTGGGACACATGGAGTGCACAGGGTGTGTGTGTGTGTGTGTGTGTGTGTGTGCGCGCGCGCCTGTCCAGTGCTGGGACACATGGAGTGCACAGGGTGTGTGTGTGTGTGTGTGTGTGTGTGCGCGCGCCTGTCCAGTGCTGGGACACATGGAGTGCACAGGGTGTGTGTGTGTGTGTGTGTGTGTGCGTGCGCCTGTCCAGGGGAACCCCCAAGAGTGCACAGGGTGTGTGTGTGTGTGTGTGTGTGTGTGTGTGTGTGTGTGTGTGTGTGTGTGTGTGTGCGCGCGCCTGTCCAGGGGAACCCCCAAGAGTGCACAGGGTGTGTGTGTGTGTGTGTGTGTGTGTGCGCGCCGGTCCAGGGGAACCCCCAAGAGTGCACAGGGTGTGTGTGTGTGTGTGCGCCTGTCCAGGGGAACCCCCAAGAGTGCACAGGGTGTGTGTGTGTGTGTGTGTGTGCGCGCCTGTCCAGGGGAACCCCCAATGGCCCAAGCCAATGGAGGTTCACTATGTCCCCAGAGCCCAGGCCCTCAGGCAAGAAGACCTCCAGGTAAGGGGTGGGACCTGGCTGGGCAGCAAGCAGGTGCAACCGCCTGGACGGGGGGCCCTGTGACAGAGGGTCAGAGTGGAGGGACCGCACCTCGCTCCTCCCGCCCCTCAGCCAGGGGCGCCTGCCCAGGCGGGCTCAGGCCTTGGTCCGGGGCTCCGAGACCTCTCCCAGAGGCCTGGATGTTTCCCGCAGCTGATCAGCCACATAGAGAACCTTTCCAGGCTGGGGTCTTTCTCCATGTTGTGTGGGGACGCTGCGTCCATAACCCTGGGGGAATCTTCTCAGACCCCCCACTGCCCCCAGTAAAAGGGCTGAGAGGGGATCCGGGGGATACATCAGCTAACCAAGACCAATTCCTAGAAAGCTGTGAACTATCAGTTACAGACCAAGAAAAAGTCTGAACAGGCTTAGAACAAGAGAGAGACTGAATTAGTAATAAAAACAACTTCCCACAAAGGAAAGCCCAGGCTCAAGGTTTCACTGATGGATTGCACCCAACATTTAAGGAGAATTCAGACAGACTTTGAAAAAAGTAGGAGAGAACACTTCCCACTCATTCTGTGAGACCAGTGTTACCTGTTGTTGAAAATCACCTGAAGTGGTCACTGCAGGGCGTGGGAGACAGGCGGAGGATTTGCCAGTACCAGGCCGAGCCCCTGAGGCATAGGCATTCAACAGGTGTTCCTGGGGCTGCTGTGTAAGCACACGGTGCTGTGGGGCCTGAGTGAGGGGTGGGCCGAGGCCCCTGCACATTTCCTGCCGTGTCTCCAGCCTGAGGGTTGTGGCTCAGTGCGGCCCCAGGTGGGAGGGAGGCCCAGTCGGGTCCAGGCCCAGCTGATGCTCCGGGAGAGTGGCGGTGACAGTGGCCCCCTGCCCAGGATGTGACCGGAGGTTTGAGGCCATGCAGCTGAGCCCAGGACCCAGGGGAAGTGCTGTGTCATGACTCAGGCCGCCGCCTCTGCAGGGTGTTCTTGAGGCTCTTGCGACCCACGGGTCTGAGCTGCTTCCCTAGATGCTATTCCTTCAGGTTGCCTGCCAAGAAGTTTCGTTTCTTCCCAATAGGGATGAAGTGAAGAGAATACTTCTGAGTGTGGGAATAAGGAGGACGTGGATAATTAAATGCAGAACAAGCATTGTTGAGTGTATTAACTTCATAGCCTAAGGGGATCTCAAGAAATAAAAGTATATTTTTTAAAGTATTATTCCAAGGAAAGAATTTGTAGTAATTTAAATCATATTCTGAAATCTTAATTTTAACCCAGACAGACTCATTTTAACAAATCCACTTCTTTTCTTTCAGTTGTGTCTGACTCTGCGACCCCATGGACTATAGCCCACCAGGCTCTTCTGTCCATGGGATTCTCCAGGCAAGGACACTGGAGCAGGTTGCCATTTCTTCCTCCAAGGGGTCTTCCCAACCAAGGGACTGAACCCTTGTCTCTTGAGTGTCCCACATTAGCAGGTGGGTTCTTTACCAACTGAACCACCTGGGAAGCCCCATTAAATATTAGGACATGGTTTCTCTATACTTAGACGAAAACAGCACAGGCTCCTTAGAGACTTGGAGAAGATCCTTTCTTATTATGTTTCCTACTTTTAAACACTGACACGTGTATTTGAAAATCTAATGTGTGTTATTCAACTTTCTGTGTCAGTCCATAAGGGGGCACCGTGTTCTGGAAGGGGCCATGGGTGGCATCACTCTGAGCCTCATGAGGTCGACACACATATTCACACGGCCACGTTGGGGAAGACGCTCTGTCCTGGGTGACAAGCTTCTCTGTGTGGGGCAGTCTTCACTCCTAGCATTGGCACCAAGCAGAGGGACCCTGTATGTGGCCGTGACTTCTAGGAGGGTTGCCCCTGGACTCCTGTTCCCTTTGAGGAGCCTAGGTCCCTGACACATCTGTGCTCAGGGGTCTCCCTGGTGACCCTGAGCTTTGCAGGGACCAAGGTCCAGTCTGTGACGGGCGCGGTCTTGGTGATGAGCGGATGGCATCAGGCTGGACACGACTCGGGGGGTCTGCCTGCCTGTCCCCTCCCCCCTCCAGCAGGGAGGGGACAGATGAGGGAGGGTGTGAGGGAGATGCCTGCTCTGCCCGCACCAGGCAGTTGTCCTCCCCCAACTCTGAGTCATCAGCAGGGGGCAGTACCCACCCTCATAAAGAACAGAGGACACAGTTCCCCAGGGAAGGATGCCCGTCCACAGGGACCCAGATGCCTCAGATGCAGGCAGGTGTTGCTATCTCCCCTGCAGTGTGAGCGTCTCCTCGCTGAAGGCGACCTCAGCTCTGCAGGGGCAGAGGCGTCGCTGTTCCTCTGAATAAAACCGTGAAGGAAGCACAGAGGGGTCTGGGCAGTGTGTGTGTCTGCTAAGTGAAGTGTCCTGTCTTCTCGACTTCAGAACCTACAGGTTAACTCCTACAGGCCGTGACCCAGGGCCCCCCGACTGCCTCCACCTGGGCCCTACTGGTGATCAGGGTCTGCGTTCAGAGTGGGAGCAGGTGCCGGGGTGGGTGGGGGTGTGACGGTCACCATGAGGACTAAGTCCACACCATGCTGGTCACTCTGCCTGCTCAAAGCCTAGGACCACACCCTCCTGTCCAGACACTGGTCCTGGTGGCTGTTTCTGCTACAGGAGCCGTGGGGACACAGCCTGGCTTCCATGTGATGAGCTTTGAGGCCGAGTGTCGGCCAGTCGTGACATCATCATCACCCCCAAGTACATGGGTGTGTCCGTCTTTCCCCCGAGTGGACGTTAATGTCTTTCATCTGAAGCCCAGGTGTGTGCACGACTTTCACACCACTTTCCCGGTGCCCCCCACCCCCTGCCCCACCGTCTCCTGCGCTCGCCTTCCCTGCGTTAGCTCAGGCCTCAGACGTGACGGCCGAGGTGCAGGCTGCCCGGTGATGGAGCAGGCCTCCCCCCAGCTGTCCACACACCTCTGTGTGTTGCCACACTGCCATGCTCAGGTGTCTTCTCACGTGAGAGAAACCAGGAACGTGTCTCTGATCTTCCACAAATGCCGGAGCTTCTTAAGCATCTGCCACATCCTTGGGCCTCCGTGCTTTTCTGTGTGAAGCAGGGAGATGGGCTTTAGTTTTCTCAGAGCCCCGAGGTTCAGAGCCTCCTGGAGGGGCTTCAGGTCTGGGGCTGAGCGCCCAAGGCCCAGACAAGACCCACATCTGCCTCTTTAAATCGAGCATCCAAGATGTTTCAGTAGATTTCTGACATTGCATCAACATGCAGTTAAAATACATTTTAAAAAATTGTAAGTTGTGTAACGTAAAATTAACATAAAATTAGCCGTGTTCTCTGTGTGGGAACCAGGCAGGTGTGGGTACCCCTCACCCCCTGGCAGTTACATCATACTCACGTCTGTTGGATACGCTGGCCCTCCTCCTACAAGCCTCTCACAGTGCTGTTATCCGTCACGACATCCTGGGGCCCAGTGGATGCCGTCTGCAGGGGGCGCTGTTGCAGCTGAATGGGTTTACCTCTCATTCTGTCCGCAAGGCTGGACGTGCTCTAGTGGGAGGCAGGTTGGCAGGGTGGGGGTGAGGGGGCTCTGCTGGCCTCAGGGATGATGGTGTAGAGCACCCTGCACTGGTTCATCCCTAGACAGATGCATGGCCATTACCAAAAGCCCCTGGGATTTGGAGCTGTTTGTTGCTGCAGCAAAAAGAAAAATATGTCTATTTATGAATGACATCTACTTTTTCCTGAGTGTCCAGGTCACTTGTTTCCAGCGTTCCTGCTATGCTCCATGCTCTGGGCGTGGACTTCTGATTGTCGTCGACTGCAGGGTCCAGGTTTGCTTCCTTCTGGGCTCTAGGGGTTCAGTCGATGGAAGGACCAGTGGGATGTTTGTTGGAGAGCAGAGGTGCAAGCTCAGGGTGTGTATCTCTGCTCCTCGCTGGCTGGCCAAGCCCGGAGATGCCTGTGTCGCTCTCCCTAAGACCCTGGTGACCTGGTCACTGCCCCTCCCCTTGGCTCCGGACCCCAAGGAAATGGCCTATTGCTGTTATGTGTCTGGTCACAACTTCTCATTTTCTTCACTTCGTCTCTTCACAAAGCTCTCCCCTCATCCCCGAGCCCTTACTCATACCCTTGGGGCAGGTGGAGTCACGGGAGCAAGACCTGGCCACCCTCACTCCCAGGAAGGACATTCAGGGCGTCACCCCTTTCAGGGCAGGGCTGTAGCATTGGCAGCATCGTCTCTGTGTGTAGATTATACCTCTGAGGATGTTCACTGCAGCGATGAAATAGTCACAAATAATATTTGCCTGGAATTTGCAATCATTCCCATGGTGTTCTGAGTCTCCCAAAGTGGTCATTATCCCAAATTCTCAGGAAAGGAAACTGCCCATTTGGGAAGGTAATGACATACCAGAGGCCACCTAGCATGCCCGCGTGAGGGCAGTGTCTACAGCCATGGGGGCAGAATTCCTGACCTGCCTGGCCTGGCCCCAGCGTCCACCTGCTCCCCGAATCTGCGCCTGTGACAGGCCTCACCCGTGTACTGTCTGCCAGTACGTGGCTCCGTGGACCCTGAAGTGAGGAAACTGACGACCTTCGTGCAGAGAGTTTCTCAGGCTGGCGGGGGGTAGGGGGGCAGTATTGGACTCTGAAACTCAGTGTCCCTACCTCTTCCGGCTCAACAGAGATCTGAGCTGTCCGTGCCTGTGGCTGCACTATGTCAGAGGTCTGGAGGAGGGGGGTCGTTTGTTGGCATTTGTGTCTGTTGTCTGATTGGTGGCAGGTCCTTGGAAGATGGTCTGGTACACACACAGAGGCCTCACACATGGCCCAGGCCTGTGAGGAATTAAAAATTACAGTGAAAACAATCGGAAGTGTGACTGTCACAGTGTCAGTGAGATGTGACACACGTCTGGGCTGCTGGCCATAAGTGGCAGCCGGGCCGAGTGGCAGTTGCCTTGGAATGGTCACCAGAGGTGAGCCACGCATGCTGGTGAAGTATATGAAAGCAGTATTCAGAATAAAGCGTGTATTTTCCTTTGAAGAAGTAATGGGAGCCGCTGCATCACCCCCAGAGCACCAGGATTTGGCTAGTCTCTCCTACCTTCCCTGGCAGTCCCTGGGAGGAGGAGCTGTTCTCTTGAAATGCCCCCTTTCTCCTTTCTGCTTGGCATCCCTAATAATTAGGGGACTGCAAATTAAAAACTCAGCACGATGCCATATTTCACTGGTTAGCCCTGTGGAAGCTAAGTAGATAGAAATTGTCCTGGGGTTGGTGGGGTCAGGTCCTGAGGTGCATATTGTTGTGGTCATCGTGCTGGCTTTTGGCAATAACCATCACAATTTGGCAGAATCTGAAAAAATGTTAAATGCATATTTTTGACCCAGCCATTCCATATTTGGCATACAACTTGCATGAATACTTGCATATGGACACAAGATGAATAAAAATTAAATATCCCCTGCAGTGCTGCATAGCGAATCCTGGAATCCACCTTCATGTCTGTTAGAGAATAGTGAGTGCTTTCTAGTGCAAGTATGTAGCTTATGAAATATTGTGGGGCTTTGCAAAATATAGACACAAACACAGAAAGTTCTCCATGGCATATTCTCCACTGACACCTCACACACTCACTTCTATGGTTCCTATTTTTATATTGTGATCAGTTGTTTTTTTTTTAAGCTGTGTCCTGGGAATTCCCTGGCAGTCCAGAGATTAGGACTTGGCACTTTCACTGCCAGGGCCTAGGTTCAATCCCTGGTTGGGAAGCTAAGATCCCCTCGTGGTGTGACCAGAAATATAAATAAAATAAAGCTTAGAAATTTAAAAAGTTGCATCCTCCCAAATGCAGTGGCTTCATAGTAAAGATGGCTGTGTCAGCGTGGCAAGGTCAAGCCAGCTTTCTGGTGGCTTTAGGGCAGTGGTGCCAGCACTCCCCGATCAGCACTACTTCCTATACTCGTGGATGGGAACACACTTGGAGGCTGGAAGGCTGGGTCAAGGATGCTGTGCAGTCTCCTCTCCTCTTCCATCCTCCTTCCCCCGCTCCCACCATCCCCTGAGGTCATGTTGCTGAGATTCCAGAAGACTGCCCAGTCACTGGACTGTGACTTCCAAGTCACTGGACTGCCGTCTGCCTCTATCCCCCTGGAACCCTTCTCCAGACGTCCATGAGACCCCACACCCTGGTCTTTCTCTGCCGCTTTCCTGTTCCTGTGGTGCTCCCTACCTGCACCCTCGGTGTAGTTTTCATTAGGATTTGTGTTCAGACTTCTCTTACTTTCCGTGTTCTCTACAGCCTTCCTGCATGAGCCCATCCACTCTCGTGGCTTAAATCCAACCTACGTGCCGTGCTTCCAGCTCAAACTGTTCCGAGCGCCAAGCCTGGGCCTCCAACTGCAACCAGCCGCCGTCACGTGGGTGTGTGATGTCAGATTCAGCATTTTCAGAATCAGACTCATTTTCTCCAAACCTGGACCAGGGCTCCCTTCTCAGTGCCCTGCCCCTCTGTCCGTTCAGAAACCTTTAATTTGTCCTGGGCTCGTCCCTTCTGCACGTGGCATCCAGTGGAAGATGAACCCTAGCCAAGTTTTCATCACTAACGGCTCACAAACCAGCCTAGTCTGTGCTGTCCAGTCCCAAAGCCACTCTCTTGGTTTGGGCCATGTTCTTGGCCTGGATGATGGAACAGTTTTCTAACCCTTCTTCCGCCTCTACTCTGGTTTCTCGGGAATCATTTGCTGTCATTTGCTGCAGTGGATGAAGCTCCATCAGTAGCTTTTTACTGGTTTCAGAACGAAGAACATGTCTCACCCCACTGGGCTTCTACCTTTCACCCCCCTGTGCTCCTACCTTTCACCCCCCTGTGCTCTCTGTTGCTTGTTACTCCTCCCGCTCACACAAACACCGTGGCTCCTGGATGGGCCATGTTCTTAGGCCATCTTCATTCCTCCAAAGATGCTTGTGGAACAGTTGCTAGGTGACAGGCTCTCATCCCCATGCTGCAGTTAGTGGACCAAGTTCCTGATCAGTGTTCTCATGGGTGAGACCCTGGCTCCCTCTCCCATCTGCACACCACCGTGGGGAGCCAGCACCAGGTCTGAATGTGGCTCTGACCTTGACTGTGGGGCCCTCAGGGCCATGAGCAGGCAAGTCATCCATGGTCACAGTGCTGGGGACTGAGACAGTGTGTGGTCCCGCAGGCCCAGGCTGGGGTAGGGGCTGGAGCCGGGGGCTCCCGATGTGGCAGGACCAGGCCAGCTGCCCATGGGCATCAGTGTTTTAGTGGCTGCAGGGGAGCCTTTGGAGTCCTGAAGAGATGGTTGGACTCTCACTGCTGCAGGGAGGGGCTGCAGTTCGGAGGAAACCCCTGCGTTGGCATCAGGAGGTGAGAGGAGGTGGAGGGTGGGACGTGCTGATGTGGGGGAGGGGCAAGGAGAGGGAAGGACCCCAGGTGGGCTTGAGGGGGCCCACCACTCCCTGCAGTTTGCCTGCCTGGGGGGCCCACAGCTTCACAGGCTGTGTGTCTGCACTCCCTGCTCCCTCCACTAAGGCTGAATAACCCCTGAAGTTCATAGGGCACCCCTTGTCCCGGGAAGTTTGAGGCTCCTGTCAGGGTCTTCCACTCTTTGTGACGTTACATGGTTAATAATTTGTGCTCTGTCATCATCAGCATTCAAAAACTAAGATCATGGCATCTGGTCCCATTCAGTTCAGTTCAGTCACCCAGTCGTGTCTGACTCTGCGACCTCATGGACTGCAGCATGCCAGGCTTCCCTGTCCTTCACCAACTCCCGGAGCTTGCTCAAACTCATGTCCATCGAGTTGGTGGTGGCATCCAACCATCTCATCCTCTGTCGTCCCCTTCTCCTCCTGCCTTCAATTACTTCATGACAAATAGATGGGGAAAAAGTAGAAGCAGTGAGAGATTTTATTTTGGGGGGCTCTAAAATCACTGCAGACGGTGACTGCAGCCATGAAATTAGAAGACACTTTCTCTTTGGAAGTAAAGCTATGACAGACTTAGACAGCATATTAAAACGCAGAGACATCACTTTGCCAACAACGTTCCATATAGTTAAAGCTGTGGTTTTTTTCAGTAGTCAATTACAGATGTGAGAGTTGGACCATAAAGAAGGCTGAGCACCAAAGAATTGATACTTTTGAACGGTAGTGTTGGAGAAGACTCTTGAGAGTCCCTTGGACTGCAAGGAGATCAAACCAGTCAATCCTAAAGGAGCGCAGTCCTGAATATTCTTTAAAAAGACTGATGCTGAAGCTGAAGCTCCAGTCCTTTGGCCACCTGATGCGAAGAGCTGACTTATTGGAAAAGACCCTGATGCTGGGAAAGGCAGAAGGCAGGAAGAGAAGGAAGTGATAGAGGATGAGATGATTGGATGACATCACTGACTCGATGGATGTGAGTTTGAGCAAATTCCGGGAGTTGGTGATGGACAGGGAAGCCTGGAGTGCTCCAGTCCATGGGATCACAAAGATTCGGACACGATTTAGTGACTGAACAACAGAACAATACTGTTTCTCCAAATGGTTCTCCAGTAGAAGCTGCACCCCCACCCTACAGCCCGCCCCCCATTCTAACTGGGCCCCTGGGCTGCTTCCCGCTGTACTGGCCATTCTCTGAGCGCAGAGTGGGCACCAGAGGGTCGAGTGCCTGGGGATGCTGGGCGAGCCTGAGATTTTGCCTTGTGTGCATTGTGGAGCCATGTGTCAGACATGCATCTTGTACATTAACAATGCGAGTGTGTCTCCTTAACAAAGGCCTTGGACTGGACCCTCTCTCAGCAGGGTGCAGAGGCATACCCTCAGGCTCCTGAAGCCAAGGCCTGCCCTCCTAGCCCAGGTGCCCGAAGGCCCCGCCCTCCTGGCCCAGGTGTCCGAAGGTCCTGCTCCACCAGCCCAGTTTCCTGATTTGTAAAGGACACAGAGGCCTTTCCTGTGACCCTGAGGTGCAGGCCTGGCTGGGCAAAGACAAAGAGCCGCTTCAATAGAGTCTCTGGATGCTTTGCCTCAGCACTGCTTCTTCAAACTCACACACACGCGCAGCTCAGCGGGTGTCCCCGTGTTTCTGCCTCCAGCTCCCAGAACCCTGTGTTGTGACTTTGCTTCTTGTCCACGGGAGGGAGCTGGGAAGTGGTTAGTTGTCTTTCTTCCCCCTTGCAGAGAACTGCCAGCATGACTTGACTCTCCCGGATGAAGTCAGCTGTAAATTGTGGCTCTCCTGAGGCTGGTCTGGAAGAAGACACAGCAATTCTGAGAAACCAGTGCAGGGGCTGCCAAGCTGCCCGCTTCCCTGGCCACAGCTCCTGCTTCCACACGTCGGGTCTTGAGAACCAAACCCAGTTCTTTTCACTGGAAAAGGCTGGAGAGGCTGGTCCCACCCTTGGCCTTGCCCACCCAGGACTCTCCTCACCAGCCAGCGTCCTGGCTCCAGAATACTGGCTGCTGTCTGGCTCCAGGGCAAGCGCCTCTGAAGATGGAGCCTGGTTCCTGCCGCCTCTGTCCCTCCTGGGGGCGGTCTCTCCTGGCTGGGGGCACCTGGACGCCTGGGCTTCACGCTGGCTCTGGCTGGTCTGGGGATGTGGAGAGGAGCCCATAGGTGTGACTCAGGGTCACACCCAGCAGAGCAGTTTAGAGCCACCAGGACGTGGCTCCGGAGCAAAAGGGGAGAGGCCTGGTGGGCTTGCGGCACATGTGGCCCCATGGGGGCTGAGGGTGATGATCTGAAGGAAGTTGGCTGACCTCCAGAAAAGGGGAGTGAGGCCCCCTGGTGCCCAAGGCTGTGGGTGGACCCTCTGTGCCGAGGGCTGACTGTGAAGCAGGTGGTGTTTTGTGCCCACCAGTGCCCAGCACTGGCAGGTACACATGCCTGTCCAAGCTGGTAGGAAAGTCTGAGACCTCCTCCAGGTATAATCCCTCCCCCACCCAGGCCTGCAGGAGGAGGGGACCCCCAGCTCCTAGGTGCTTCCTGCAGGGGAGGGTGGGAACACAGCCGGTCTCCATCCTGCTGGCCTGGGGGTGTCCAAGGGCCCAGCTTGCTCCAGCTTCCAGGGTGCCAGTAAGAAGCAGGCGGTGGTTTGGTTTAGCACGGAGATCCAAGAAGCCTCCGGAGTCTCTGGCCAGGCTGAGGGGTCCTCTCTGTATGCTGAAGCGGTCAGGTCGTGCTGGCCAAGAGAAGGGTCTGTTCTTTCTAATGTCCAGATACCAACCAAAAGACACAAGGAAAGTGGAGAAACAGTGGTCCAAACAAAGGGCCCAGATAGATATTGCCATCTTGACAGCCACACCCGAAGTGTCCTCACAAAGCCACCCCAGGGTCTCCCAAGCCCACAAGGGGCTGGTGGCTGGGGGAGTGAGGACCCTCCAGGGCCACCCCTTCCTCATGCTGAAGCACTTTTATAACCAGCTCTTGCTGGTGGTTTAATGAAGAAGACAAATGACTTGATTACTCATGCAATTCTCATTTAAGCCGTCACTTTTGAAAAGGGGGGAAATCCACATGTAAACTGGATAAACAGAGACCTCAGCCTGTGCTGTTTTGGAATTTTTCCTGCATGTTTCACAGAAAGTGCAACAGGAAAGATATAAAGTTAAACAGTGGGACCGACCTTCATTTGAGGCTGCTGAATTCTGGTCCCATCCACACCAAGCTTCCACTTGACTCTGAGTAATGGAAATTAAATACTTGTTCTATGTACAGAGTGGTTGTGAGGGTCAAATAAGATGACAGGTGTGAAAGCGCTTCAAAAACTATGGCCGTTGTGTGCACAGTGTGCAGTGTCGGACCCCAGTCCACGTCTTATGTTTCCTTTTCTGCGATTTATTTTCAGAGTGTGTCCAGAAGCATACCAGTCAGAGGGCATGCTCAGATTCTCGAATTTAGACTTGTTCACTTTCTCATCATTTGGGGAAATGGGATCTGATCCTTCAGTTTCTCTGAGCAGGTGCCAGAAGAGGGCTCCTGGGTGCGGTTGTGTGTCTTCTCTGTGGAGCCTGCAGGGAGCGCTGCAAGTGTGTGCAGCGAGGCTGCAGGTTCAGAGCCAGCCTGCAGGACCCTCCGGCTGATTGCAGAATTCAGGGCTGGCAGGAGGTGTTGAGCTGGATGAGGTAAGGGAGCAGAGGAGGTTGGGTGTCTGTGTGTATATGTGGTGTTGGCGTGGTGTGGTGTGCGTGTGAAATGTGTGTCTGTATGTCTTTGTGTGTGGTGTGTGTGTGTGGTGAGTGTGTACCTGTGTGTGTGTGGTCTGTCTGTGTGTATCTGTGTGTGTGTGCATGTATCTGTGTGTATGTGAGCTGTGTGTGTGGTGTGTGTGTTTGTATGTCTATGTGTGTGGTGTGTGTGTATATGTATGTGATGTGTGTGTATCTGTGTGTGATGTGGTTGTGTGGTGTGTGTGTATCTCTGTGTGTGTGGTGTGTATGCATGTCTGTGTGTATCTGTGTGTATGTGAGCTGTGTGTGTATGTGTGTCTGTGAGTGGTGTGAGTGTATCTGTGTGTGATGTGGTTGTGTAGTGTGTGCATATGTGTGTGTGGTGTATGCCTTTGTGTGTAGTATCTGTGTTTGTATGTCTGTGTGTATGGTGTATGTGTATCTGTGTGTGATGTGGTTGTGTGGTGTGTGTATATCTGTGTGTGGTATGTGTCTGTGTGTATCTCTGTGTATGTGAGCTGTGTGGTGTACATGTTTCTATGTATGTGTACGGAATGTGTGTATCTGTGTGTGATGTGGTTGTGTGGTGTATGTGTATCTGTGTGTATGTGAGCTGTCTGTGTAGTATATGCCTTTGTATGTCTTTGTGTGGTGTTTGTATGTCTGTGTGTGGTGTGTGTGTGTGTGTATCTGTGTATGTGGTATGTGGTGTGTGTGTGTGGTGTTGGTGGGGGACGCGATCGTGTCTCTAACTGAGCTCTGAGACCTTGGGGCTCAGGTACCTGGGTTTGCTCCCAGAAGGGTCTCCACTGAGGGCAGGCAGGCCTCAGCCACTTGGGCCATGGTGGCCCCTGCAGGAGGCTGCGGTGACTCTTGCCACCTCGCTAACTACCGTGCAGGGCCACACTCTCCCCAAGCACAGTGGCCCAGGGGACATGCCCAGGTCTCTGCCGTGCAGGAAGGAGGCTCCAGGGAGCACCCCCACCCCGGGGAGGAGCTGGTTCCCTGTGACTGCCTCTGTCACTCACCCCACCTGGAGTCCGGTGAGGAAGGGTGTGGGGAGCGGGGCGCAGCGAGGACAGGCCCGAGATGGCAGTTCCCAGTCGGTCACAGGGTCGCAGGACTGAGGGAAGGAGCAGAGGGGAGGCGGGTGGCCCAGCCCAGGTTGTGCGTTTGGGTGGAGGAGGCTGGAGCTCAGCTTACAGGCCACGTTATCAAAACACACTTAAACTTCCCATTGCCTAACCATTGAATTTACATTTGCTAATCCGCATTCTAAATCTCCTTCTTTCTCGTGAGGAGCTTGAAACAGACAGAAACCATTTGTTCAGTCCTGAGGCATGAATAGAGGGCTTGTGGAGGGTGCAGCCTAATTTTTATCCTGAGTGAGTGAGCCTGTGGATTTCTGTGATGTTGGGTGGAATGCTGTGGTTGGTGGAGCAAGTTTCTCTGCTGAAAGGATCATCTCAGGGCCCTGCCTCTAGGTTCCTGATATCCTCAGGAAAATGAGTGAGAATTTACTGTACAGCTGTCCATTTTTTAAATCAGAATACTTTGTTTTTTATTATTTAAAATAGCAAAAGCAGTTGTAACCTTGTGGCCTAATTGTTTGACAAACAACTCGTTTCCAAACTGCCATGATCTTGGAGCTGAACTACCGCAAACACTGTTTGGAACCAGTAAGTTGTATTTATTTTTAGCTTTTAAACAGCCAAATAGTTTTCCCTCAGTTTCACGGGGAGAAAGTTCCCTCTGGGCTGAAGCTCAGGGTCTCTGTGCCTGACTATCCCTGTGCAGGCTCCACATCATGGAAACAGAGGTTCCTGGCAACTAGGCTGTAATAGCAGCGCCTGTGCTCATGAAATACCAGGTTCTGAAATTACACTGAAGAATGTAGTTAGATGGCCAGGTTTAGTCAAGCCCATGGGACCACAGCAGCAGTGCCCCAGCGGTGTGAGCAGGACCAGGTCAGGGCCACTGCCCTCTGGCTGGGGTCCATGCGGGCGTGCTCTCTGCGAGGCTGGGTGTGTGGACCTGGACAAACACAGCCGTTGGGCAGAGGAAAAGGAGCAGCTGTCCAAGCACTAGACATATCCACGTGTGTCCATCCTTCAGTGTCCTGTACCCCTTGCCGGGGTGAGGACTGCAGGCTGATGTAGTTGGTGACGAATGAGGTTGCCTTTTCGAATGGGCTGCAAGGACCAGGGTAGGTAGGTCTGGGGAATGGCTGGGAGGTGCCCTACGCCCTCTGTCATGCTTTTAACTGTGACATCCGAGTTGTGTGACTCATGCGTGAGTTACCATCTCTCTGAGCCTGAGTTTTCTCATCAGTAAAGGTAATAATATTAATAGTGCCTGTCTCATACAGCTGTTGTGAAAATTAAAATGTCTGTAAGTCTCTCAGGATAGTATCAGACACATACACGATGGTAAATTATCTAGCGTTTTTATTTCTGTTATGTTATACATCCTGGAGAAGGGCATGGCCACCCACTCCAGTGTTTTTGTCTGGGAAATCCCATGGACAGAGGAGCCTGGTGGGCTACAGTCCACGGAGTCACAAATAGTCGAACATGACTGAGCAACTCACACTACTACTGCTGCTGCTGCTGCTGCTAAGTCACTTCAGTCATGTCCGACTCTGTGCGACCCCGTAGACGGAAGCCCACCAGGCTCCCCTGTCCCTGGGATTCTCCAGGCAAGAACACTGGAGTGGGTTGCCATTTCCTTCTCCAGTGCATGAAAGTGAAAAGTGAAAGGGAAGTTGCTCAGTTGTGTCCTACTCTTCGCGACCCCATGGACTGCAGCCTACCAGGCTCCTAAGTCCATGGGATTTTCCAAGCAAGGGTACTGGAGTGGGGTGCCATCGCCTTCTCCGATAAATCAACTAGACACCAATAAAAGTTAAATAAAATCAGGCCTCGCTGGTGGTGTTGCCATGCAAAGCAGGGGATACCAGTTCGATCCTGGGTCTGGGAAGATTCCATGTGCCTCTGAGCAACTAGGCCCATGTGCCACAACTGCTGAAGCCTGAGTGCCCTAGAGCCCATGCACTGCAAGAAGAGAAGCCACAGTGAGAAGCCTGTGCACCTCAATGAAGAGGTGCCTCGCTTGCCACAGCTAGAGAAAGCCCACTTGCAGCAATGAAGACTCAGGGCAACCAAACATGAAATTTAGAAAAATATAAAGTAAAACTTGAGTTTTGAATAAAAGAAAAAAAAAGCAGGCTTGAAAAAATTCTTCTCATTTTAAGAGAAGTTTTAATGCATAAGAGTTTGCGTTTTTGCTTTCATGCAAAGATCTATTAACAATTTTAAAAATAGAAAGTGGTCATTACATTTTATGTTCATAATAAAGAATTCAGTGAACAGAGAATTAACTGGGTCAAACCAAAAAAGCCACCAGCAAGGTTCTGGTCCCAGGGCCCAAGCAACTTGAGAGAACCACTTATGACAGCTTTCCATTTTGCGGTCTTTCAGCTTCACATTAAATTACAGCTTAGAACAGCATGGAAGCTGGATCAAGAGATGGCCAGAGGGAGGGGAAGGGGAAAAATTAAGAATACCAGTTACCATATTCTTGCAACTTATCCTATTGAGAAGTTTTATTAATAATCAGGAAAACCAGGACCGAATTTGAAAATTTATTTAAAAAATATTTCTCAAAGTGTTTATTTTTCTCCAAAAGAGTTTATTTTCACTCCATGGCATATTGGTTTCCCATTGCTGCCATAACAGATTGCCACGAATATAGTGGTTTCAGACACCCCGGTTTCTCTCACGTTTCTGTATATCAGAAGCCAACCGGGGTGTTCCTGGGCTGGAACAAGGTGTCTGCCGCCCTGCGGTCTTCTCTGAAGCTGTAGGGCAAGGTGCTCAGATCCTGCTGCTGTCTGTGCCCTTGTCTGACGGCCTTCAATTCAGGGAGTCCTCATGTCACGTGGTCACAACAGTCACCTCACTCTTGCACTGCCTCCTCTGGGCAAGCTGTCCACGGTGAGATTGCCCACACCACCACGCTCTGGACACTCAGGGGAAGGACCCAGGCCCTGTCTCTCATGGGCAGATGGCTCTAAGGATGGAAGTGCCCGCCCAGGACAGAGAAGGTTCACAGTGGACGAGGGACCAGGAGCTGTCATTTTCATGAAGGAGCGGACGGGGCAACTGAGAGGGCCAGAAAGATGTGGTTCAGAGGGGCTGGGAGGGCACAACCATGACTGTTCAGACTTCAGAAAGTTGGTGATCAAGTCTGGAGGCTTTAATGTAAATGGTGTATAAATATGCAGCTTAATAGAGTTGAAACTGGGGACGTGGGCTTAAGCGAATCCAAATCAGGTAACAGTGCCTTCTGAGTGAGGCATTGGTGAATGTTCACCAGCTTCAGGAAGTTATCTCACTCTGGAGTCTCCCTCCAAAGACAGTGCTGTTTTCAATCAGCAGAATGGGGATTTAAAATGCAATCCATAAAGAAGTCGTTAAAGCTCGGCCAAGATCACTGGCTGAAAGGCACGTTTCCTTAAGAAAATAGGCCTAGAAAAATTTAAATAAAACACTCAACAGTCTTTTTAATGTTTTAATTATCAGTTTGGTGCCAATTCATTTTTACTAGATAAAAATTGAACCGTTAAAAACATGCCACCAGGGCTGTGCCTGGGCCCTGGCCAGGAGCTGTTTATGGGGACACCTTTGGGGGCG